>NW_020799144.1:12711721-12714983 GCF_003259725.1 Athene cunicularia | reverse complement strand
TTTTTTTTTTTTTTTTTTTTTTTTTTTTTTTTTTTTTTTTTTTTTTGGTGGTTGTAGTATTTATTTGGGTTCTTTTGGTTTGGTTTGGTTTTTTAATCAGTGATTTAGAATATTAAAAATCTTGTAAGGGATGTGGGATCCTGTGGTATCCTTTACCTTCCCTTTTGCTCCTTCCACTGACTTTTCCTTTTGAACATAAATCTCTATCAATGTGGTTTTTTTTTTTGTTTTTTGTTTTTTTTTGTTGTTGTTGTTTTTGTTTTTGTTTTTTGTTTGTTTGTTTGTTTTTGTTTTTTTCTCCTTCAAAGAGTATCTGGTAGTTCTTTCATTTTCAAAACCAGGTAAGAATTCTTTTATATTGAAGCATTCAGATTGCTTATCTGAGCAATTCTTGGATGATCTACACCTCTAGAATTGTCACAGAGTTACACTGGTTCTTCTGAGCAGTCATTTTATTTATCTATAGTGTGTAAAATCAGGTATTGTGTGAGCAGAAGATGCCAGAATATGGTTTATGCTATGATCATGGACATGTGTTCATGTCCAAAATAGAGTAAGAAAATAACAGAGAAAGCAGACAAATGTTCAACACAGAGCTGATAATTTGATTACATATATATGCATATATTTACATGCATAAGGAGAGGGAAAAAGAATTCCCCAAACTGACCAAGACTCATTAAAAGTATGTAAATGGTCCAAGTCTATCCAGCTTAATTATGAAACAGAAAGAAGATATACACAAGTTGGCTTTGAATAATAATAAGAAAGAAGCAGGGGATAAGTGTAGGTTTTTTTCTTTAAAATAAAACTGGGTGTATTCTGAGCTTGACTTTTAAGATATTTTCAGCAACATAGCTTTAAAATGTTTTCACACTTCAGAGACGCCCAAACATTTGCTGACAGCTCTTATGCACACAATCTTTTGTGTTTTCTACATCATAATTTTATATCTCAACAGTTCTGATTGTTTATGCTCCTATGGTGTTTTATTTTTGCAAAGATTGCTGTTCGTACTAACCAAATCCCCACAAAGTGTAGATATTCAGTGGATAAAAATTGAAGAAAAACCATAAAAAAATAACTGACTTACTCTCAATCCGAGAGTGTTTTTCCTTCAGATCATCCCATCATCATCTATGGACCTGGAAAAATGCATATTTGATGGTAAGGTTAGATATGGATGGGAAGAAATTATTTTTTTCTGAAAATGAATCTGACTTCAGCTGGAGAACAGAGGGCCTACTCTTCACTTTTTTCCTTTCATTTTTACAAAAAAGTTTGCATCTGAAGAACAACCTGCCACCAGATCTTTGGCACCTACGTCTGCATGAACCAAGTCTTTCCTTAAAGATACTTCTGGTGGAGATTATTTTCTAGAATCACAAAAGGACTGAGGATAGGAATTAAAGTTAATTTAATTTTGTTTGTAACTCTTTCACCAAGGCTGTCATAGACAGAGTTTACATAAAAGGGTGATTACTGCCTGAGAGAAGAATCAGTTTCTGACTAAAGGAAAGAATTAATAATTTACTTTGAGAAAAAAAAAGAAGTCTAAAGTCACATTGGTCTCTATTGGATCAGGAATTTACCCCTGATACATTGATCTGTTTTCAGATTTGAAATTAAAGGTAAAAAAAGATCATGGCTAAAAATGCCTACTTAGAAATAGTAGGAACTTGGTAGTTTGAAAGACAAGGTCTTTTATTGTACGTTTTATGTGGTATTGCTTCCCCGTATCTCAGAATAAATTATTTTGCATTTATTTAAGAGCTAATCTGCTGGACGAGAATAAATATTGCTATTTTATGAGAGACCTTCTGTTCACCATTTAGGTTTCAGCCCTGTTTGTTTTAGGAGTACTAGCTGCTTGCAGCTATGATAGTACAGTTTCATGCTTCATAATTTTCCTATTTATTTCCAAATTTAGATGATCATAACATTTTTGATACTCTGACACCTTTCATAAAGTTAAATCAAGAAATGTTTGTTGCAGGTAACTTGGAAGTGCAGCCACTGAACAAAGCAGAGAAAGGACTGTAGAGAAATTATATCCACCATAGGAATATTGCCTGGGATCTCAAGAAGATAAGAACAGAAATCATTTTCCTGCCAGAGAAAAATGTAAATTGCTCGTCTTAAAGACAGGTCTGTAAATTGCATGTAAAGTAAATAAATGAACCATCACATAGCTGACTTTTAGAAAGACACTTTAAAATCCTTAAAGGTAGTAGAGACAAAAGGGAAGCAAATGGGTGCATTTAAATGCTGCAGTGTGCAGGTCATACACCTGTATTAAATTTGAAATGATGCAACAGAATTAAAGACATGCAGAAGAACGTTGTTCCTCACCAAAACTGAGGTGTAGTTCCCATAGCAGGAACTGTGTAAAAGCCAGAGTTTGCTGTCTGGAAGAGAAATTACAGATATGAAAGAAAAAAAAAAAAAAAGGAGGAAAAATCTATGCTATGATGAGTGGCAAAGAGATGGCAGATAGACATTATTTACTATTTCTCACAAGTCAGAAACTATATATAAAGTGCCAATTAAGGTGGCAAGTTCCAAAAAGATAACAGAGTAAGCACAGAAGCCTTACGTTCAGCATGAAGTTGGTAATTTGATTATGCATGCATACATACACACAGATACATATATGTTTTTATGTGTATATTTATATGCATGGATAGAGAGAAACAGAGAGAAAGATGCTACTTCGCATAGTGAACATAAGCTGTAATACGTTGCAGTGTGTTATCGATGCTGCATATAATGTGCTGCAATACATTATGGATGTCAAAATTCTGCTTTGGTTCAAAAAGAGGTTGGGAAAGGCACGGTACATAAATCTCCCTTGCTCCACTGAACAACGAGCCCGTGGAGTTCGTGAGTCGCTAATTACTGGGAGGGTATGTGGTAGAAAAGTTTACTTTAGGCTCACATTGTTTCATACTCTGAGGCATTTTTTATTAATTGTTTGTCAAGGAGGGGTTACTGTGCAGGGCAGGGTTGTGATCTGTCACAGTAACTGGTTAGTTAAACTGAAATGGGTGCGGATGCGTAACTGTTTTGAGTCTATTTGTAAACTTAGCTGTCGTGATAATGTGTAGTAAGAGTTAATTAAAAGTAGCTGGAGCAAATCCAGCATCATCCTCATCATCCACACCATCAAAATAATGATAACAATTATAAAAATAGCATCTATCTATCTATCTATCTATCTATCTATCTATCTATCTATCTATCTATCTATCTATCTATCTAT
>NW_020799144.1:12681285-12711671 GCF_003259725.1 Athene cunicularia | reverse complement strand
AGACAGCCCCCACCCCCACCCCCCGCCTTTTTAGGAGCTGAATATCGGTTTGGGTGCTTAAGAGAATGAAGTGTTTTAGGCAGAGATAGTTATTTAACTGTTCATTAAAAAAAAAGGGAAAAGAACAAAAGTTTGGATGCACAACCTTTTCTCCTCCTCAGTCACTTAAGGTGGAGATCCATTTTTCTATCAGCACAGCACATAATGAATTTCCAAACGTGGGCCTGTCCTATGGGAAGGGTTTTCTCATGGCACAGAGCAATTTTCAGAAGGAATCATTGAGAGGCAACAGAAAAGTGGAAACCTTAGTGCTTAGAATATCCCCGCTGTGCCTGGCCCGGGGAGGTGACACAGGGGCTGGCCCGTTCAGCAGCAGGTTGGGTTGGTGCCCCTACAAGTGATGGAGAACGTGGGTGAGGGAAGAGCACCCCAAGCACAAGTCCATAAAGAAAGATCACACTGTGCCTTTTCTGTAATTTGTAGTATGTGAAATCATTTCAGGTTGGTTTCGGATGCAAGCCGACACAGGATACATATAGAACCGTGAAGGCCAAACAAATATTTTAAATAATCACCCCCTAAAATCTCTTGGAGTTTCAGCTCAGTCCCCCAGCACTGGCAGATTTATTTAACGCCCAAGAATTACGAGGTTTTCCTGACAAGCACGTGCTTACAGTGATATATCAGGTGCAGCTCTGAACTGTTAATCCAGTTAAACCCACAAATACACATGGTTTTTATATGTGAAATTATTTATTCAAGTGTGCATTTTTCTTGACTGCTACTAGGCCAAACTTTAGTGTTGGCTGAAGTAGGGAAAACACTCCATCATTTTATGTGGCGCAGATGTAGGTGAGGGCTACTGAGGTCTATAGGTATGCTGAAAACCGCACATATATAGTAAAGAAAGCATAATCTAACTTTAACATAAAATGCAAGATAGCAAAAGACCCAAATGAGATAAAACATGGTCTTTTTACTACCTGTAGAATATCCCAGGAAAATGCGAGAAAGGAAGGAAATAATTTTGCTGTTCTTCTCCATTTACGGTAACTTTCAGATTTGCCCTTTCTTGTCTCTGACAAATCTCTCTGTTGATAGTCCCTCTCACCTTCTGTGCTTTCTCCATCATGATGCTGCTTTGCTGCTTCAGGGACTTGTGCATTTTTATGCTTTCCTGTTCCCCCTTTTCCCTCTGTAAATCATCTAGCAGGAGTTTTATTTCTGGTGAAGCTGAAGTTAACAAGAAATCTTCTTGTGCTACAGTTTTAGCTTGTGGCCCCACAGTGGGGAAGCACAGAGATTGCTTGGAGCACCAGGGGGGGGTTGCATACTCCTGTCTTCTGAGTCAAGGTTTCCAGCATTTCTGTTTGCACAAAAGTCAATAAAACTGTCTGTGCTGTGTAAAAAAAAGAGAGAAGGAATCTGCTTGGTTCACTCCCAAGCAGGGCGAGCAAGATCTGTCTTTCTGAAAACCCTGGTTATGTTTCCCACTTTCATCCTGCAGTGCTGAGCTCGGTGTCTCAGTTTCCCAACCCACGCTTCTATTGCTCTCTCTTCTCTGCACCAGAGTAAATACTTCTTCTCACGTTCATCCTTGATTCCCCCTGCCAGCCTTTGTCAGTGTTCAGATCAAACAGCTCCCCTTAAAGGTCCCAGAGGTTGCTGGGTGCCGCTGAGCATTTCAATTTCCCATAATTTCCATCAACTTTCCACATGCTTGGAGCAATCCAAGAAGGATAGGTCCATCAAGCCCTGAACACCAAGGATTATGTTCAACTGTTGTGTGTCTGCATGAAAAAAATCAGCGTGTCTTGAAACGTGAGCCCTCTGGAGGGTTGGTTCAGCGTTCAAAAAGAGGGCACTGGCATCTCACAATGTACTGAGGGAGCACAGGGTGCGGCCGGGTCTTGGATCATCTGCTCACCATGCTTCATCCCTGGTCAATCAGCATGGTGCTGCTGCCGTTCTGCTCACTGCTGGTTTTCAATCAGACCATTCATGGTCTTCGGCTTCTGCGTGGCACTCCATGCTCTCCTTCCTCTTTCTCCTGCGCTAGCGCATTCAAAGCGTTCTAGTCCTTCAGAATAATGGTTGCCACAAGTTTTCCACACGGACTTAAAAATGTATTATTATTGTGCTTTCTTATTCATGGCAGTCCTGTTTTGACTCTTGTTTTCAAAAACCTGAGCTGGAGGCGGTGACCATTCACGTAGAATACTGTTGTGTTATGAGCAACCGAAAACAGTTTGTCAGCTTTAATGAGAAAAATTGGTGACATGCATGCCTGTAACATCCATAGCTTTTACATTTGCTTTGGGATTTAATTGTTTTCTGATGGAAAACCAACTTATTTCTCTGCTCTATTTTCACTGGTACAGCATCTTTTATATTTCCTAATCCTCTTTGCCTTTCCTGTTCCTAGTGATTTGGTAAGGACTTAGATGGATGCTTTCAATTTTTTCCTTTTTATTTTAGAAGGCACTGTGCCCATACAAAATATATATGAAGGCAAAACTTCCCAAGTGTTGAAACTTGTGGGGAGATTTCCTCTTCACTTTTGACTTTGTTTATTCATAGATTACCATTTTTTTTACAAGAAATGAGACTGTGTTCTTTGACGCTGAAGTGTCAGAGTTTTTCAACCCGTTTAACCCCTGAGTGACATGGGAGATTTTATGATGCAGAAGGTATCGAAGTATTTAATAATTCTTGGTATATTTAGTCTGACTAATTTTTAACTCTTCTGGTACAACTCAGTGTGACTTCACTGAAACCAGTGAAACTTTATCTACTTATGTCACAAAAGGATCAAGTTTCTTAAAAATGTACAAACAATATAGAAATATTAATAGACATTGGCATAAACAGGAACCTCTTATGGTGCATGTGTACTTGTAACACATATTTTTATTTTGATATAATAAATTGTTTTGCGGTATGTGAATGTCTCTAGTACATGACACTGTAGTTTAAAAAAAATCCTAAATATAGCCCTGATTTAACTACATGTAACTCACTGTGTTTGTACTTCAAACATAAAATGTCCAGTGACTGACTGACTAACAGGCAGTTTCAATATGAAGGCTTATTGTTATTTTTGCAGTTAATAAATGAAAATTTAAATGTTAATAAAAATATTTTAGAGGAGCAAAGGTATAATGTACAAATGCCTGCCAAATATGTTTTCTTCTTTGCACTTACTGATCTTCTCTGATTTTTAAACAAAATGACATCTGTGCAACTGGACAGATATCTTTCTTCAGGAAGGTATTTATGCCATATGGTATTGGAAACCTCACTTAAATTTTAGTATGAATCCAAGGTTTGTCTTCTGCATTCTAATGGTCTTTGTTCTGTGAGATAATAAGGTGCACGCATATCACATGTGAGGTGAGAAACTAAAAACTAAAATTCCTCTACAATAATTTGGAATCATGGCAGGAAGAATGATTTCAAATCCTTTGCTGAATAATTAACTGAAAGTCTCATGTAGATGACTTTGAGTAGTGGATTCTGACTTATGTGCATGTCTCAAGAGAGTCTAGTGTTATAATTGTATTCTGGTAAATAAAAATTCAATTGTATTTGTGGTATTCCATGTATTTTAATAGTTAAAATGTGCAAAATTATTGATAATTTAGGGTTTTAATAGCCATGGAAGTTGACAACTTTATTAACAGACTGGCTAACCCAACTGTTACTCAATAGTGTTTTAAGAAAGCTGACTTGACCCAAGTTCCTTCTTGCTCCAGGATATAGTTGTAAGGGATATGGAAGCCAAATCTTAAGCTGTTAAAACTAAAATAAGTTAGGATACTTTCATTTTTATGGTGATTTGCTGGGAAAGTTTGGATAGAGCCTGGAAGGCTATCAGGTAATTTCATTTCTTCTATAGAGCACTCCAGCACGCCTACACTATTGCTGGGAATAGCTTTCAAAACAGTTTGGTTCCATCAATTTCATACCAGTTTCCCTTTGCAAAAAACGAAAAAAAACACAACCCAAACCTCGTCTGATTACCTATGCTGTGTTAGACCTATGTTCTAAGTAATGGAGTGACACATGAGAGAGTGAATTGAGAGAGATGAAGGCTGTATCATAAGTGGTGCTGAGGAGAGGTGCAGGGGTGTTCCCCAAAACTTGAGCAGGTTTTGTTATCCTTAATCCTGTGGTAGCAGGTATGACACAGCAAGGTCTATACACGTAGATTTCCTGGGTACCAAAATAACTGGAGGACTCACAACCATCTATGTAACAAGCTGAGTTATGTAGGAGAAGATGTGTTCACTATTTGAGGGCCCTACTCAACTAATTTTATCTGCTGTCTCAGTCTGAAAATGTATGCCCCTGTGCTACAGCTCCTCAGCACAGGCAGATCTTAAAACAACAGCAAGACCAGTAAGAATGCGAAGTCATTTGGTAATACAAAAGCAAACTTTAAATGGTAAAGGCAGTTTGGCTGTGGTGTGGAGACCTCAGCACAGGCTGATGTACACCAAGAAGGCAATGGGGTGTTTGGATTTTTTTCGTTAATTAAAATGGCTGATTTAATTTGGTTTGATGATTCATGAAGTTTCAGTTTCAAGAAAAGGATCAATGGCTGAATTTTAACCATTCCATAACGCCTGATTTAATTGTCTTATCCCCACCTTGTTATCGCTACAGGCTTATACAAGAGGGACAACAGAGCCCGCTAAAGAACATCTCAGGCTGAAAATAATTCACCTAGGAACCTGATGAAATTTTTAAAAGTAGGATTAATTTCTGTGATTTTTGTAACCAAAACACTGATTCTAAGCTGACACTCTTTAATGGCCACCATGTCTCACCTTTTGAATTAATGGTAAAAGATTTGGAGGACAAATGATGAAAGTCATCTCTTGTGACTGTCATCATTATAGAGCTGACGAATGAAGGGGAGGCTTCCAAGGTGTTCCAAGGTGTGTTTCCTTTGTACTAAGAATCAAATTTTAGGAGATGCAGAGCCATTGTTGCCTTACATCCTATTAATTTCTACTGAACAGTGTCCTGATCCGATATCGGGGAGGGTTCTTAAACGATCCCAAGAGCGTGATTAAGACACAAACGAGGTCAGATGCCGTACAACCTTTTGAACTTTATTTAGCATACAATTGGTAATAGCGATAGGACAGAGAGGAAAAGGAAGGAAAAGCCAGAATCCCTAAGCAAGAAAAAAATGGCAGAGATGCAGCAAGGCTAGTTACCACCACCACGAATCCAGCGATGTACCGTTGGCTTGATCCCGGTGCAGACAATGGTGCTCCAAGCTTCAGAAGCGATGACAAGGCTGAGAGGGAGAGAGAGAAGTGAAGTAGAATTCCAAGAGAGGAGTACGCAGTCCTTTTATTGTCCCAGATCCCTCCAAACAGTCCTCCCATTTCCACGGGACCCACTATCTCATCATCCTCCAAGTGTGCACACCCCGGCATTCATGGTGGTTGTGCCAGCCTGCACGTCTTCTTCGTCCACCACGTCTTCTTCGTCCCGATTTAACTTCGGGCAGATGTCGTGGTTTTGTCTGGGACAGTTTCAGAGCGTACTTGTCCCTGCCCATAGGACTTATGGCCAGGAAATGGTGGGGGTGTGATGGCAATGTTGAGACATACAGCCTGACACAGTCCCTTACAAACAGGAATCCTGCACACGTGGCAAATTCAAAAATGTCTCTGATTGGGCACCTGCAAACCATTGGTGTTAAGACTGGGAGGGAGTTTCCTGGACGAGGAGTCTACCTGTCTGCTCCATCAGGCAATAGCTCACATGAACTGATGAGAGCTGCTCCTGCTCTGCCTTGTAACTCTATATATTTCATGCTGACCTCAGAAAGAGTTTTCCAGCATCTCACTTTTCTAGTGATTAAAGTCTCTAATTTCCAGTCAGATTTTTTTCACAGCCATTTTTTGCTTTGTGCTTAACATGTGTCCCAAATTCACACCACATCAACATTTGATATAGTTTGCTTCACTATTTAAAAGTCCCTAGTCACCCAAAACATGAGTTTTCTCAGAGAGTTTGGACTGATGGGAATATCAGGCCAATATTCAGGACCAGTGCCCTACTTTGTATTTCATTGACGCAAAAAGGAGCACCCAATTTCTGGGTAGGAACATAGCCTGTCCGTGCTGCATTTATCAGTAGTCAAAGCAAACCTTGTGGCAACTGAAGTTCATTCTATCTGTATCTGCCCATCCAACCTCACAAATTTACCTTCTTTTAGAGGTATTTATTCAAAGGAGACCCTGCAAAAAACATCTTTCTGGGGACAGACCCAGAGAGTCAGTCACTCTTCAATAGAAAGACCAGTAAGAGGTAGATAACCAACACAAAGCAAGTCACTGTAAGGACAGCTGATGAGTATCTAAGTAATGTACTGGATCAAAAAAGCATCTGAAAATTTTACTGCTAGGCATCAGTGTTTTACTTTACATTTTGAGCAAGACCTTAATCACAAATGGAGCTGAAAACAGGGGTTTGTTTGATGCTCATGTTCTTATTTTTTAAACTGTTGCCAGTGTGACAATGTATGATACTCTGAGACTGGTTATGAGAAATATTAGTCCTTAAAGAACTGTTTTTTCATTTAATGCATGAAATATTTACTAATATAGCTATGCTCTACCTATGCAAGCCTCGGTCAGAAGTGGCAAGAGCATCTAATTTAGCTTACATCCCTTTCACAACTCCCAGACAATTTGTATTTACAATTGCTGTTAGTGATAGCGACAGCTTGCATTTTGCTGTGGAGGAGTCCAGCACCTCCTATCAGTCCACTTGCTCTCAAAAGTGGCCAAATCCCAGCGTCCAGCAGGATTTAGAAAACTCCTCAGATTAAGGTGAGTTCAGATTAGAAATTTCTGTTCATGCTTTCTGCTGGAACTGCTTTGTTCTGACCTCACAGTCTGGTTCTAATATCACAGTCCTTTGGTTCTATTTACAGAGTAACCCAGAAAGGGGCAACCTAACCCCCAGACAGACTTCATGTGTGAAAGCCAATCTACTTAAACATTGGTGTTATCTACAACAGAATTTTAGCCACACTAATAAGATTAGAGCAGAGATAATTCTTGGAATAAAATCTCCTTAGGGCAATACTGAAGGCAACTCAGTTGAAGGGAATAATTAGCATATAATTGTTCTGTGTGTCTTTGGACCCTAAAATGGTTGAAAAGTTAAAATATTGATTAGGGTACAATTAATTCTTTTAGAGCCAAAAGTATTTTTTTTAATTCAGCTAGCAAATTTTACTCAGTACTTAAATACCCTATTTAAGGGAAACAAATGACCTGAAGCCTCAATAACCTATGAAAAGAGGAGTTATCAAATGATTTCTTAATTCAATAGCAAGAAGCATGATAATTCCCGTAGTATAATTAGCTGGGAAGTTGATCTATTGCATATGAGAAATAATAGTTTAATCAGAATGAGTTCTTCTTCTTATTTTTCCATCCCATTAAAAAGTGAAGCACCCTCAACCTAATTATGAATGTTGATGGGTTACAATTGTGAAATGAAGAATAAGAGACAAAATTAATTAGTCATGTTAATGAACCTTTAATTTCATTTATATTCTTTTGGTCTTTTGAGAAGCCCTAACACTGCAAGGAATAAACTGTTCATGAGTGCTTTCACCTCTTTTTTGCAGAGACTGGATTTTTGGTGGTTTTCTTGCACCCTCCCATTATTTATCTGTCAGTGCTACTTCACTTTTAACAAACTTTTAACAGTGCTACATCCATTTAACAAACAGAGATGCAAGATCGATGCAAATACTGGCAACATTTTACTATGGTCCTCTGATGTGGACCGTTGTGTTTTCGAAATACACTTTCTGTTCTGGAATTCACTGGTAGCAATTCAAGGCCCTTTTCCTTACCATGAGCCCTCTGTCTGTGCTCTCATGCTCTTTTCGGTGTTTAGTAAATCACTGCAGAAGAAACAGTTTTGTATTTCCCTCTTAAGACTCGTAGTTTCTTCTGTTTCTAAGCTCTATGCCAGCCTCATAGTCCTAGAGCTGCTACGCCTAAAGGATAATTTCACATGCTGTCCAAGTCTCCGGAGTGCCTTAGAGAATTTTATGTCTACACATGATTTTGTTAAAAACTGTGCCAGTGCTTGAGCTCAAGAAGCGGTGAGTCAGCACACAAAGGACCCTGAGTGCTGGCAGATGAGCATCCACATATGGAGGAGAGGAAAGCCAGGACTTCGAGTCCCAGGCATGAGCTGTCTTCCCGTGAAAGAACTCAAAAGAGTCTGCCCTACTCTTTCTCAGAGAAAAGGGCTAGAAGTGCCTGTAAATAAAACGAGTTTGCAGCACACCTTCAAGGGCTTTGCATGCACTTGAGCTCTTCTGTTTTTAAACCTGCCAGGAATTAGCTATGAGGATAGAAGTGGGAAGTCTAATTTTCAGATATTGTGCACTGCCTGGTTGGGCTTTCTCCATGTCAGATGAAAGGCTTGGATTGAAATTTGTAGTGCTCAATCCTAGGTCTTGAGCTCACACACATGACTCTTGAGGGGAAGGTGAGATGATCCAACATGTTACGTGCATCCCAGGGGAGTCTCTAACTGGGCAGTTAGGTGTCCATGGACCACGACATGGTGGTGCACCCAGCATCTTCTTGCCAGGGCATGCCAGGACTCTCTTTTAGGCAACAGAAATCTTTCCCAGTGTTATTTTATTGTACTTTTCAAAGAATGTCTTATCTCCATTTTACTGACTTATAGAACGATTTTTCTGGGTAGCGTATGACTAAAAATAAGCAGGAATCCAAATGATTTAATTCCTTCTGCAAATAAAAAAGGGTTAACTGTAATATACATGGCTATGAATTTCTAAATATGATTTGGGGAGAAAATAATATATGTGACACACAACAGGGCATAAGAATATACTCCAAACTTTATTTCTTAATATTCAGCACTTTTTTTCCCTAGCACTCAGCATCATAAAACCCTAGCTGAGGGGAAGGGGTGAGATAAATTACCTGGCACAGAACACAGCTTCCTTCTAACATGCTCATTTTCTCCAAATGAGCATTGTGCTGCGGCCAGTATTGCTTCACTTCATCCCGTTTGTCACCAAGAAATTTTACTTCCAAAAGGGAAAGAATAAGGCTTTTCCTCAGCACTGGGACACCTTGATTCCTTACATTAGAGAGAGCTCTTTCAACCCCTGCAATCAAAATGAATTTAAAAGACAACGTTTAACTGAAAGATTGAGTCTTTTATGGTACACTGAATTTTGGAGGTTTATGAGGGAAAGAGTGATTCAGCACATTTAATAAGAATTACTGAGCTGAGTAAACAAAGGCTGTTTCTATTGCAGTGAGGCAATGACTTCCCATGCAGAAAATTGCCTTGTGATATGCAGAGGTAGGCCTGCCCCTCCTGAGTGTGGGAGCACGACTACGCTGCTTTCTTCAGCAGATGTTTGCCCTTTTGTGTTGAAAACATAAGCAACCACAAATTATAAAAAATGGATACACAACTACACTTTTCAGATATGAGACTTCATAATTTGAAGTGCAATTAATTCCTAATCCTTCCAAATATGTCCGTACCCAACATAAAGCATAAATGACAGAATAAAATCATAAAACAGATTCAAGAAATTTACCTGTGACAATATTACTTGTATTGCCTATTCCTTTCGCATCCCAGATTCCTCCAGAAGTCAGTAGAGATTTACTTGTGTTGAAGGATTCTGGAAACATCGGTTATTACATGCAAACACACAGACATAGCAATTGTAAACTTATATGGCTGAATAAAAATGACATAAAAAATTTCCATTACCGTAATTCAAGTGTTCAAATGAATTGGTGGGAAGGATAGTGCTATTTTGACTTGCTCATTCGGAAGACTAGCTTTCCCTGTTTTACAACGTCATTCTTGTATAAATTTGAGACTGATTATGGCTGATCTAACATTATTCCAGCTTGTTTTAGGTAATCATAGCAGCAGATATAAAATTCTGTGGTCTACAGCTACTCAAGGAAGAATATGAAGTCCCAAGATGATTGTGAAACTTTTTATGGTAGAGATACCTGAGTTGGCTCAATTAGAACTAGGTCTTCCTTGGGAATGTAATCTCCTGATGGCATACCACACCACTGAGGAAAAAGAAGATTCATCTGAGTCAGGGCACCTGTGTTAACTTTGCAATTGGGTGGTTATGCATCTGTCAGAAACATCACCTAGTACCTTTGCACGGTTGGCACTGTCCATGCAGCCGTACCAGGCCTACCTGAGGATCACTGCACTGCTCTCCACTGAATTTTAAAGATATTCCTGTGTGCAAACCTGATATGCTAACTGTGCCTTGCCTCACAGAGATGTTACAATACTAAACACATTAAAAAAAAAAAAAAAAAATTAAAAGCTGCGGACAAGATGGGGAAGGCACTCAAGGAGTGGTCTCCTTAATGGACATGATCTAAGAGGAGTTTGTCAAAACATGGGTTTGTTTCTAGCTTAAAGCCTTTACTTCAGAGCTTCAGAAGAAATTTTAAAGGTAATTTAATGAAGAAACAGGGTCAAATATTGTTTGGTTTTCTGTCCCAAGTCCCCAGGAACTTCTCTTACTATCTTGATGCTTGGGAATGACCTTGACATGTCCTTAACTTGGCAGAAGCATTCTGGAGAGCGCTTTGGACTCAGGAAGAACGTCCCCCAGAGCTCTGCTGAAGAGCAGAGAGATGAGATCAGGAACTGGGGCTCCCAAGGCCTCCATCATGGAGCTGTAAAAAGGTGTGTGGGAGGTACAGGATTTTTGACCTGAAGCAATGCAGATGTTGGGACCTGAATCCAGGAAAGGCGAGTCAATAATAGCCTTCTAGATGAGGCGGGAAACCACTAAGATGTAACAGTGCTGCATTCTGACAGAAATTGTAATTTTCTGATGAGACTCAGTGTCGGAACACTCTCCAGGTCTGCAGATAAATGCCTTTTCTTTCCACAAACACTCATGTTACTTACACAGAGTAAGTAACTTCAGGCAGACTGAAATCTAAGCAACTGCTCCAAAATATGAATAAAATAATGGATTTATGAACATGCACAGGCAAAAGGATGTTGATTCAACGACTGACACTCTCATCAAAGGTTGGGATGCATTCCGGCTGATTTACCACTTTGGGTCTTATGAGGGTGTTAAAAGCTTTTCTTGTCTATGTTTAACACTCAATTATTTTTGATACTTGAACGTCAGCATTGGATTCAACACTTTAAGCGTCTGAACCTTTTACTGGAATGCATGGCAACAGGTACGTGTGCTTTGTGTTTAGCGTGACACAGTTCTGGTAGTGGGGGAAAGCTGCAGGGGTACCTCTGTGAGAAGAGACCAAGGGCTGCCCCCAGGGTGAAAAACCCTCCTCAGCAGCTGTGAAAGAGAGAGGAGTGAGAAAAATGTGGGAGAAGCAGCCCGGCAGGCGCTGTGACCCTGTTGAAGGGACCCCGCAGGAGACACCCGTGAAGATGTGCAGCCTGTGAGAAGGAGCCACCCTGGGGACGTTCGTGCGGGACTGTCTCCTGGGGGAGGGGGCCCATGCTGGAGCGGGGGAAGAGCATGAGGAGGAAGGAGCAGCAAAGGTGAAGTGTTGTGAACTGACTGCAACCCCCATTCCCCATCCCCTCCTCAGGGGAAGGAGACAGATAAAGTGTGTGTGAAGCTAAGCCAAGAAAGAAGGGGAGGGTGGGAGAAGGTGTTTGTAGTTTTGTCTTGTTTTCTCACCATCCTACACTGTAATTGACAAGAAATTAAATTAACCTTCCCTAAGTAGTGTCTGTTTTGCCTGTGGTGGTAGCTGCTGAACAATCTCCCTATCCTTATCTCAGCCCAGGAGCTTTTTCAACCTATTTTCTCCCCCATTATGTAGAGGAGGGAGAGTGAAAGAATGGCTTGGTGGGTATCTAGAAGCCAGCCAAGGTTTACCAATACATGCATATGTATATATATATTGTTTTATAAACAATCAAAAAAGGTTTTACTTTTTAATGAACATCAGGCTTAAAATCACTGAGTACTTGACAAGAAAAGCAAGTATATTTGGCTGCATGCTGTTTGAAGCAGTTAAATGGACTCATATCAGCACCTGTGGTCACAGCTATTGCATTAACAAGGTTACAGATGATATTTAAAAGATAATATATAGCCATGAATACTGTTCCACCTTCTTTTTTTTTTTTTTTTTTTTTTTTTTTTTTCATTTAGGTGATCTGGTTTAGTGTTTTCTCATTGCTTCTGATCTATTGATACCCATATAGCTCCATGACACAGGGATGAAAGCTCAGCTGCTCTCTCCTTTTGATGGGCTGTTTACCACAATTTTATTTGTTGGAAGCTCTAATGTTGTTTAGCTTTATGTATTTCAAGATAAGATGCAGTAGGAACTTGATGTATTGAATTTACCTGTGATTAATTGTGATAGATTTTTTTTTTTAACAGAACTTTTGCATTTTATGTATTATAAGATGTGCTTTATGTGTTTGTTCTCTAGCTATGTTGGAATTTTCTTTACCTACCAGCTTACACTGAGCTGCAGGACTTAAGGACTAAAGTATAGGAACTTCTCAAATCACTGTAGGTGTCTTTGCACTCCTTTCATTCCACACAAAAGCACACACTCAGCTGAACTCACTTTCTACTATCTGTGTCAGTGTGTATGTGTGTGTATGCATATAAATAATTATATCCCACTGAGAAACATCACATCTAGGTAAAATGTCTCAATGTCACATGATAAGGGTTCTTTGGATAATGGATGATAGAGCTGCAACAGTCTAAGGACCAAGTCTGATCAATTTTATTATAATAATATACATTGACAGTATAATTATTCATTCCTGAGAGGAATGAAAGCAATCTAAGCATGGGTGAAAGGCAAAAGGGAAACGCTCACTTGCCATGTAGGCAAGGAACAACGCCATTAATGATGAATTTTAAGGACTGGTGAGCAACAATTGGAAAAGTTGTTGACCCCTCATGTTCTCCATCATGGCATAAGAATGTGTCCTTTGCCAGGCAGCACCCCTGGAGGAGCCAATGAGAGCTATACCGAGTTGGCATGGGGGCACCTTACTTGTGGCATTGTGCCTTCTCTGTTCAGTCATCATCATCAGGTTCTTAAATTTACTTACAGAGCTGGATGTTTCTCAAAAAGGTTGATGATCTGCAAACAGTTGCACGTGGTTGATCACAGGTTACTTTTTTTTGTGTGAGCTGTTCCATGCAGTTGTGCAAGCAGTGCAAGCACGTTATGTAAGTGCTTTCCATTGTCTCATACCATACCCATGGTCAGGAGCGTCTCACCACACTTAACAAAGAAAATAAACATGGCTTTTTTGGATGCAGCCTCTTATAAATAGCCAAGCACTGGCTGTTGAACAAATCTACATGTTTCATAATCACCTCACTGTCAGACCCTTCTGGGTGA
Source organism: Athene cunicularia (assembly GCF_003259725.1). Classification (NCBI taxonomy): domain Eukaryota; kingdom Metazoa; phylum Chordata; class Aves; order Strigiformes; family Strigidae; genus Athene; species Athene cunicularia. Next base: position 12,698,214 of record NW_020799144.1, on the reverse strand, counting down.
GAGCAGGGGACTGCTTGTAGAGGTGTGCTGGGCAGGTAGAAGTAAGACTTTTTTCTTCTCTGCCTAACGATTCTTGCATCCTCAACTATACAATTTCAAGAAGATTGGTTGATGAAGCTGCACAATACTCATTCCCCCAAAAAACACAAACACATGTTAGAATGTAGTGGTTAGGACTTATTCCTCATTTCTGGAGTCAAATCCCATGAATCTCAGACCTTAAAGAGCTTGTCCAAAGGTCCTGAACAACTAGGCAGTTTTCTGCTGGCTTAGACAGAGCTCAATATTATGTTTTATATGGTACCTTCTGTCTAGTCACACTGCACAGATAATAAAACTAATCATGGAATGATAAGACCTTCGCTAGACACTTGCTATTCCTTTTATGCTTCCAGTCTTTTTGACTCAGCAGATTAAGATGAGAAATATTGTGGAAAAATATTGAATAATAATTTTACAAGCACGCAGTTTTACAATGCTAACTATCTAATTTACACATTAGCATCAGGCTGCAGCAATCTATTAGACACGATATATTCAAGATACCTAATTCCACTGGTACACACCATTATGTTCACTGTGATCTTAAGAGAGCTCTTATTGACATTCCGGGTTTCAAAACAACTTTACTTTACACTTTTATTAACAAAATATATGTATTACCTGACAGCAAAGCATCCTCTTCACATATTCAAATCCAAAACAATAATAAATGTAGAGCCACCCTTGCCATATTATACAACTTAAAAAGAAAGAAAAAGCCAAAGGACTCCTGTATCAAATTATTCTCATTTTTTATTCCACCATTAGACTAATAAAGCTGCAAGTTAATTGTCGTTCCAGGGTTTTTAGTTCAATTTTACTTATGTCGTGAAAATTATCCCAACTTTCATTTGTTCAGCAGTTCTAACAAGAATATTTTAGCGTGCCATGAAAAATGACAGGACACTGATCATCACTGGGTGCTTGGTCTAAGAAACGGACCGAATACTGGTTAAGTATTAGTTCTTACAGTTGGTTCACTACGTAGTTAATAGCGAGACATACATGGTAAAGTTTTGTTTTTTATTGTCAGTAACTGTTTTAAATAACAGAAAACTCATAGCAGAATACTTCTACTTAGCTACATGTTAATCACTTTGATTTAGTTCATGCTAGTTTTTAAATAGTATAAAAAGTCTAAGATATTAAGAACTATGACAATAAAAGATCCTGAATGATTATCTCTGAGTCTTTGTTTACAGCTTTAAAAATTATGTGTTCTCTAACTAGGTAATAAACTACCTCAGATTTACTAGTTCTGCTTTGAAATTTATGTAGAGTCCAGTGAAGTAATTTTAAAACATTTCTTGGCATGAATAAAAACACACTTTTATGGCTATATAGTCTTGTTTAATCCAGACACATAAACTTTTGTATCTTATCTGCAGTGCATTTGGGCAACATGATGAGTTTTTGCCTATGAAAATAACTTGAAAATCACCAGCTACTAGCAAAGGGAATTCCATGATTTAAAATATTACTTCCTCAGATTACTAAACAAAGCAATTTATAAATGCCAATTAAGCAATAAAATGATTACACAGTTATATATATTGTGATATGCAAACAAGCCAATCTGTAAAATTAATTCCCTGGAAATTTATGAAAAGGGGAAAATAAGTGCCTTGTGTCAAAACATAGATTAACTTATAAAATTATAGATGTATGTTTCTATAGAATAACTGAAGTCCTGGTCCTGCTAAATTCTAAATATATTTGAGTGCGTTAAGTTCTTTGCTTAAGGACTAAACTAGAAATATTCAAAGATGGACAAAAATGATAATCAAAGATGCTAAAAAATACCCCAGGTACCATTAAAGCAAATGCTCAGTATTGAACAGATATACTTTTTTTTCCTGAATCTTAAAGTAATTTGATTGCTTCTGACAACTTTGTGACCTTGTCAGCATATTTCTTACCCCTGCTTTTTTCTAAATATTGTATAACCATTTCCAGTGAGCCTTTGACTCTGCTGTGTGGTTTCATTTAAGAACATTATAAAACATATTTATGTTCTAAAATCTGCAGTTTTGAAGTTGCATAAGAATATGTTTTCATATCAATATTTAATAATTCCTATTTTATCACACTTTTAGTTAATAGAAGGCCTCGTGTCTACAAAGACGATACTCTGAAGTCAATATGGTGACATACTTTCTGTCCCATATGGCATAAACATTTCACTCCACACTAAACTAAGCTTTATTTATGGCTTTCTCATCTCTGACAATCTTCTTTTTCCACATGGTAGAAAAATTAAGGAGCCTGGTAAAAATGTGCATGTTTTTATAACACCTTGCACTTTGCTGTACATCTTATGACTATATAAAAGGGTATATAAAAATGATTCTTCAGGAGTTTATTCAGCTAAGCAGATGCAAAACCCACAAAGATCTTTGATGTATTGCAAGAACGGTATTTCCATCTAACGGGTGAGAAGGGAATGTTTGAGAATGAGAACAGGTAGGAACATTTAAATGAAACATGCTATTTCTTCCTTGATTAATCTGACAGTGTGAAGAGTTTTTATTCCGTTCTCTGGTCTCTGTTGTCTCAGAATACAGGTTTGGACTTTGATTGTTTGGATTGGCAGGAAATCTACCCGATGGAAAGGGACCTGGGGGGTGACTGACAGCTGGCTGAACAGGAGCCAGCAGTGTGCGCAGGGGGCCAAGAAGGCCAATGGCATCCTGGCTTGTGTCAGCACTGGCGTGGCCAGCAGGGACAGGGAAGGGATCTGAGCCCTGTACTCGGCACTGGTGAGGCCCCACCTCAATTCCTGTGTTCAGTTTTGGGCCCCTCGCTACAAAAAGGACATTGAGTGACTCGAGCGTGGCCGGAGAAGGGCAACGGAGCTGGTGCAGGGTCTGGAGCACAGGTCTGCTGGGGAGCGGCTGAGGGAACTGGGGGGGTTCAGTCTGGAGAAGAGGAGGCTGAGGGGAGAACTCATCGCCCTCTACAGCTGCCTGACAGGAGGGTGCAGATCGGGGGGATTAGTCTTTTGACCAAGTAACAAGCGATAGGACAAGAGGGAATGGCCTCAAGTTACATGGGAGGAGGTTTAGACTGGATATTAAGAAAAATTTATTCACCAAAAGGGTTATTAATAATTGGAACAGACTGCTCAGGGAAGTGGTTGAGTCACCATCCCTAGAGGTGTTTAAAAGACATGTAGATACGGTGCTTAGGGACATGGTTTAGTGGTGAGCTTGGTAGTGTTAGGTTTACAGTTGGACTTGATCTTAAAGGTCTTTTCTGACCCAGATGATTCTATAATGTGGAAAAAGGTAGTTTATTCTGTCAACATACAACTTGAAGAAAAAGACACGAAAAGACAATGAGCTGAAAGACTGCAAGACTTCGGGTTTGGTCTGACATCCAGGTTTGTCTCAAAATTTTCCAGCTGACACTTTCTGGTTAAACAAGCAAAATTCAGAGCTGCCGTGCAGAGTACACAGCACAGGAAGAATGTTCCAGTTCAACACAAGTTTGAATTTGACATATGTCTTCATCAGTGCTTTGAATATATGGCCATCAGACGTGTGAGGACCAAAGACCACTCTTAAGTTACAGACACAGCAAAGGAAAAATATGTACTAGATTTTGGACTATGCTGTCTAGGCTTTCTGTGGCTGTTTTATTTTGTCTTTACCAAGCACTAAAGCACTATTAGCTGTATTGGTAATAGCAGTAAAGTTAGTGTTATAACTGTTAAAAAAAAAACAAAACTTAATTGTTTGGAGGAAAAGGCAAAAGGAATCCTGGTAATCATTGAGGAGGGCACTACATATTTTCTTATGCATATTTATATAAAGGGAAAAACCTCGAAAAACAGATAACTGTGTGTCTTGGGGGTTTTGGAAAAAGGACCTTGTCTTTCTAACAAGCTGACACTTAAGTCACTGATGCCTTGGCTGTATCCAGCATGCCAGAGAGGACAAAACCAGCTTTGTTTATTTTGCTTAGCATAAGGAAGGCTGACAGGATATGTATCGCTCTCTGTAAATATTTTGGGGTGATAAACACCACAGAAGACAACAAAGCTATTTAAAACCACATGACAATGTTGATACAACATTGGGTGACAGAACATGTGGGTATAACAGCGTAAATACCATAAAATTGGAAATTAACAAGAAGTTCCTAGTCATTAGGTGGGAGGCATGTTCTGGCCCACTCCTGTGGGATAACTTGCCCAAATTCTTGTGAGCAGGACATTTTCTGACAATATATATTATGAGGTACTACAGTACCATGAGCATGATCTTTTTTTTTTTTTTTTTTTTTTGGTCATGTTCTTCCTTCTTTAATTACATAATACTGCAGGGAACTAAAAATTTGCTTTTTTTTTTTTTTCCAATGGTCATATAGTCATGCTTGATTTGTATCTATATTTTTTAGTGTTCATTTTTGTTTCTATAACATTAACTATGAAATTTATTAGTTGACCTTTAGGACATTCCTGAGGGTCCTATTGGCTGCATAACTGCACAGCAGAGAACCAGCTTCTTGAAAGCTCTTCAGTAATTCTCTCGGCATCTCATGCAGTGCTGCTTCTTTCATATATAGGTCAAATCTTATTGCTGGTGTTGCTTGATTGCCTATAGTAATAAAGACAGTGAAATCTGTTATTTGCCTGTTTTTCCTGATAGACAGGATGTGGGTTTTGCTGCATGAAAGACTTAAACCAGTTTAAAGCTAACCAAAATTTTTTACTTTCATTTTTGCAGGCATCCCATATCTTTCTTCTGCTCGTTGATTATAATGGCAGTATATTTTCTTCCTTTCAAATATGCTGCATTAAGGAAAACTGCTTGTCTTTTCTGCTGTATTTTAAATCAGATGTCACTATTTAATTTTTTTTTTTCAGCTCCAGATGAGTAGATGTTTCACTCAAGAAAATAGCTACCAAAAAAAAAAATAAAAATCTCCTTTTCTGATTGCATACCGAATAGAAGAATACTGGATAATGTTAATTTTCTTACTCAGCAGAGAAGTTGTCTTTCTTTGGTCTAGATAATTTGTTTAAATAAATCAAGATTTGAGAGGATCAAAATCAGAGAGGCAGTTGAACGTCATTCTTGAGAGATGCAGGACAGAAATCCCTCTGAAGCAGATTGGTGGCATTCACTGGTAAACTCAGCACCAGCTGGTTTATAAAGGCCCTTAATTCACTGGACTAAGGTGGTTTTACATTTAAGGTCACGTTTGCCTGAAGGTCTCAGAGGTCTCCATCATTTGTCAGTTTGGTGAAGGTGGTGTAATCTTCCAACTTTTGGCAATGAAAAATGTTGCTCTGTGGGGAGATAAAGGAAAAGAAGGAGATCAGATCAGATCAGATCAGATTAGATTAGATTAGATTAGATTAGATTAAAGTCAAACAACCAAATATATCCTACAAACTGTAAAGCCATGGGATCAGAAATAACATGCTATAAACTCAATTTAATTGAATAGTTCTTTTGAGATAGAAGTGTGGGAGATGTGTAGTTAAGAGTGGTAGGGAAGGAAGCAAAAATTTGCCAGTCCAGGCTTCATCTCTGGAACATTTTTCCCCATAAATCTCTTGTCATTTCCTTCATTGTGACAAGCATGTTTGGAGATGTTAGACCATCACTATGAAGTGGAATAAATGTGCCCTGAATCTGCCCTCCTCTCCTATGTGTGTTTCTTCCTGGCTCTCACCATCTAATACCTTTCCCAAATGTGCTGCCTTGCAGGTGTTTTTCTCTCTTGGCACTAAAGCTGTCTGTTAGTAAGAGATCTACCCAGATCTGTCCAGCCTGACAACAACAGGGAAGGAAAGATGAGACAATTTTATAGACAATGAGACATGGCCGGGGTCTAGCATAACATTTGTTATCAGACCTGCCAGCCAAAAGCATCCATCTGCAACTGACCGGATACCTTGCATAGTAAGACCATCAACAGAAATGATATGTTTTTCACCTATAAAGGTAATTTGCCTTATGTATCAGATTCACTAAAGGGAAGGAAAGTGATTGTCACTCATGTATCAGAACTGAACTAACATTTTTCTCTAAATGATTGACAATTGACAGAAGAAACCACTTGGACTTCTAGCCTTTGTGGGGTAAGAAGAAAACCCAAACTTTCATGACTACTTTAGTTTCTAAGCAATCTTTTGATCTTGGTTTTGAAGCTCATTTTAGTTCTTCTCAGCATCTCTATTTTTACCAACAAACTTGTCACAGGTTGTCCTGCTGTGCTCACTGCTCGTGCAAGCAGCTGTGGTTATAGAGTCAAGAAGAGGCAGGAGGAGGCCTCCAGAGCTGACCTGTCTGAACAGGTAGATCAGGTTGCTCTGGGCTTTGTTCAGTTCAGTTTTGAATATTCCTGAGGGTGAAGCCTCCGTGGCATCCCTAGTCTTGCTGTGATTGTCTCTCAGTCACTGTGGTTGAAAGTCTGATGATGATTCCCAACTTTTAGCTTTCCTACCCATTCTGCTACCTCAGGAAGTCTGCAGATTGACAGAGGGACAGGCTGAGATATTGCAAATTCTGTTTTAAAAATAAAAATGTGTAGTAGTGTAGTAGAGTAATTGGAACTCCTCTCTTCAGTTGCGTTTCCTTTGATTCTGTTTCTAGACTAACCAAAAAAAAAAAAAAAAAGTCTTCTTTTGACCATTCTTTTATCTTTTAACAGGAAAATAATTTCACTAGTAAATAGGTTTCATATAAAGATATCAGTTGTGTCTTACTTTGTATAGGGTCAAATTAAATGAAACATGATTTTTTTTTCCCCCCCTGGCCACAAAGCTGTATTTTCTAGAGTTAAAATTTGTTTTCAGAATAAGACCCGTTTATAAATGTGAACCTTAAATTTGTCACCTTTGCTGTATTTTTGGTATAAGTTGAGTTATATGGTTGAATGGAAAATAGAAGTCTCCAATATATGAAGAAGATATTGCATTAGATCTATATATGCAATGATATATCGAAATAGAAAATTATATCAAAACTATTAAATTCTATTAAGCATGCAAACTTTTGTGATATGAAGCTTGTAACAAGACAGTTTAACAAAACTCCTTTTTATGTCATTTCTGTACATCCAAATGAACTTTCTCATTGCCTGAACAGCCACATGAAACAGAAGATGTCTTGATCCCACTGACATCTTTGAGCCAAGCCCTTCATATTTTGTAAAAGCTATCCCTTTTGATATTCCAGTTTTTTAAAGTATCAGTCAATGTGTCCCAAACAGTAGTGATTCCTACACTGTGCATGGGAAAAAACAGTCTACAAATATTTGTTAACTTCAGTCATAGCAACAGTCAACCTAAGATGCCTATTGTCTATGCCCTGACTTAACAAAAACTTAAATGTTTTCTGATTTTGAAAGACCTTCTGAATGTGGTGTTGATTGACAGTCACAGCTCCCACAGATAAAGCAGTTTGTAGAAGCTGAGTGAAGGAGTGCAGGAAAAGCTAAATGTGTTTGGAGAAGTTGTAAGGAAGGCTCAGTGAGCAGATGCCAGGAGAGTTGAGTAGGTGTTATGGGGAGGGAAGGACCGGGTGAAGAGAACTAGGGGCTGTAGGGTGAATGAGGACACCTGTAGGGTAGTGGGGTGTCATGGTTTGACCCCAATAGTCAGCTAGATTCCACAGCCACTCTCTCACTCTGCCCCAGAGGAAAAGTGGGGAGAATCAGAAGGGTAAAAGTGCAAAAATTTGCGAATTGAGATAATTAATAATTTTTTAAAAAGGAGGAGAAAAAAAAAAAAGAAACATAAACAAGAGAAAGCAGCAAACCCAAAACCTAGAAAAACAAGTGATGGAAATGAAAGCAATTGCTCATCACCAAACGACTGATGTCCAGCAAGTCCCTGAGCAATGGCAGCCCCCGACAACCTCCATCTCCTCGTTTTATTGCTGAGTGTGACATCATGAGGCATGGAACATCTCTTTAGTCAGTTGGCGAAAGCTGTCCCAGCTGTGCCACCTCCCATCTTGTGCACCCATAACCTGCTTGCTGCCAGGGCACCATGAGAAGCAGGAAAGCACTCTATGCTGTGCTAGCACTGCTCAGTAATAGCTAAAACATCCCTGTGTTATCAACACTGTTTTCAGCACAAGTGCAAGATACTACGAAGAAAATTAACTGTATCCCAGCTAAACCCAGCATGTGGTGCTTTGCAGAGCTTTGGAACTGCTAGAAGTGGTCCAGTGAACAGTTTAGGTAAATTAGGTGACTCTTTGGCAGTTCACTGGAGATGTCTGTCGCTCTCCCCTCTGCCAGCTCACCCAGCTTCCCCAAGCCAACACTCATCCACATCTCCACTCTCATTCACGTCTTTCGAAGGTGAAGGTATTGTTTCTGTATTCCTAAAAATTAATTTGATGCCTCTCTTCAGTTTGTGGTGCAAGACTGGGTGCTTATGACTGAAACCCAGATGTCTTCTTTTAGTTGCAAAAGAAGATATCCAACTGTAAAAAACAGAACCAACTGTAAAAAAAAAAAAAATAAAAAAAAAAATCCAAATGGAATAAATTCAATAGTGCTTTCAGAGCATGTCTGTCAAATGAGATAGTGTAAAACAAGAGAAAGCATACAGAACAACAGAAATGATCCTTAAATCTCTTATCCACCTTTATAAGTGAGGAGAGGGAAGATTAAAATTTGTTATATTGTCGAAATGGAAACAGAGAAAAATGTAGGTTTGCATAATTCTATCATTCTGTGATTTGGGCAATTCATTATTTTAATGTTTTTCTTTATTTGTTTCAAAGATTCAAATGTTCTTCTGTACATGGTTCAGTTTTTAGAGGTTTCCTTGTAGAATTATGTATTAGAGGTTTCCTTGTAGAATTTTATGTATTATAATTCATTTGTAACAGTGAAAATTCTACTCCAGAGTATTTTGTTCTCTTATCTTTTATCTTAAAAATTATTTTAATAAAGATTAATGAAAACCTCGGGTTCTTCTACTATAAGGCAAAATTGCAATGCAAAATGGATCATTCATTCAAACATTTAGTGATACAAATCTGCGAAGAGATAACAGTAGTATATTAGAAATAGAGACAGTATCTGTTATGTTAGGAAATTGGATAAGATATTAAACAGAAACAGGCTATGTCAGCATCTTATTCTTGATTCCAAAAAAAAGTAGTAGTTTGTTGTGTCTCCGTAGCACAGACTGATTGATCTGGACAGGGGTGGAATCTGCACCTTTCAGTCAAAACCAGTTTTTATGTAGAGAGCTCTGTAAGAATAGGAACATTACGGAAGAAAGTCTTTGCTAGTAAATAGTTTGATTTTTAGTCCACTGAGAACCAGGTCCATAGATTCTCTAAAGCACCAAACACTTACCAGTCTGAAAGGACAAAGGAAACTATTACTGCTTTAGTCATCATTCACCCAGCTGTTCCAGTTCAGAAAAACTGCACTGGTACACACAGAATGTGCCCTTCCATGCTTGAAAGTGGTTGCGATAGCCAAATGAGTCAAGATTTGGAAGACTTGGAACCAAAAATCACTCTTGGCCATCACTGTGGATATGATCAGGTTTCCCCTCTGTGTAAAACTCCTTTAACCACGGCACAGAAGGCAATGTGATGAAATTGCTCACTCATCACCCTCTTAACGTTTTCATTGTCTGAAATATATTTTATTTTAGAAATCAAAATGTTTTTCATTAACAAGAGTTAACTGTGCACTTTTTTCCCTTAAACTGCCTTTATATATTTTTCTGTATTATACTCCATCTACCTTTACATTCATCTATCCACAATATCCACATTATTTCCTGGTAATTTTATTACAGCCTTTTGCCCATTTGAATGGGTCTCAATTTCTTTATGTCAATGAATGCAGTTCGTAGCCTCTGTTACTGCTTACCACCCAGGTTCAACTCAGACCGATAATGTCCATAACCTTAAAAGAAACATTCATTCACAGTAAAGCCTCAGTCACATTACAGTTCTGTGAACTGCCTGACCTAGTCAAACTAAAACCATTAGACCTCATGTCCATCACTGGAGGATGGAGATGAAAGGCTGTTGAAAATCACTGCTTGAGGTTGCAGGAAGGCTGATGAATTTCCTTCTTCAAAGCAATGAAAAGGCTTAGAAATACCACTCTCTTCTGTTCCAGAATTCAGTCATCACACCTATTTGCTGTAGGCTTCTAATCAACCTTAATTTTTCAGTGTGAATTTCACCTGCCTTGGGTCACCTTTAGAAAATCTGAGAGCAAGAGCACATATTTTGAGACATTTTTCACAGGAGGTCACCGTGGCAGTTCTGTGAATTGCAGAGATCCACTGAGCACACAGACCTCTTACGGTTTCTGAAAATAACTGTATTTTGGTGTCTTGATGAGACCCAAGCCCGTCTGAAAATCTGCTTTTTTTTTTTTTTTTTTTTTTTGTTTAAAGAACCTTTTATCAACATTTCTCTAACCATTGCTAGAACCCCGTTAGCCTCCCTTGTTTTATGCTCTACCACAGCCTAAGAAAGCACGAAGAGATGCTGTGTTGCCTCTCGGCCCTGGGAAGGTGTCTGAGCAAGCTGTCTGTCGACCTCAGCTTCCTACTCCTCTGAGCCCAATGGGCTGCAAGAGAGCAAGGAGTACCCAGGCAAACAACTCAAAAAATGTAGAATTCATCACAAAAAACCAGAGACCCTGTGTCCAAATATTGAATTGATCAGTTTTACTGTCCCTTTGATTCAAAGTTCAAATCTTGAAGGCTCCTAATATTATAAACTGGTGGTGGAGTGAGGCATCTGTGATGACAAAGAATGTACTGAATCTCCTTTGTCTGAAGGAAAAAAAAATGAAAGACAGCAGCTAATCCCCTTGCTCACAGTCTCAAGCTGCTCTTGTCCGATAGTTAGCTAAAAATCTCTGTCTCCAGGCTGACAGACTTCTGTCTTTCCTGGTGTAATCCAGCTTTGCTTTTGTCTCTGTGTGTGTGTGCATCTGTGCTATTTCTGTAGCGTTTCTTTTTCTTTTGAAGGTGTGCATACGTTTTATCTCCACATTTGTACACAGATCATGTACAAATGTGTTAACCTCTCAGTGTGGCAATAGCAGCAAATGGTACTTGGGGCATTTGTGCTCATGCTGAGGTTGGCTGCTCATACCTTATCACAATTTTTTTGAGGTTATATAAAAGTCTTAATGAAAGTCTAATTTATTTTTTTCAGACCCTGTGTTGCCATACGGCCTCTCATGCTCCCTTATTCTCAGCAGAAGCAGTTTCACACATCTGAAACCATCTGCACGCTCTAGGGCTTGGTGTTTTCATCAGCAATGGTACACACCAAGTATATATTCGAATGCAATTATTAATACTAGTCAAGACATAACTTTTGCTTTTTGCTTACAATAGTCCTTAAAACCTATACTTCTTGTCACACAAGGAATGTGGTGCTAGAGTACCCTGTATCCAACTCTAATAATGCCTTTATGAAAAGGGACCAAGAGGTGAAAATATACGCATAATCTCATCATGCATAAGAAAAGATGAAGTGAGAAGAAAGAGAAGGATAGGAAGGACAGCGAAGTTCTCCCTTTAGCTTAGGAGAATTTATTTAAGAAAGTGAACAGAACTCAGGCTGTGTTTTTTTAAGGCATCATTCCCGGAATCTGCTCCATCAGGACAGACTCCCTATTCATAAAGCATTGCTGGAGTAATACTGCCAGAGATCCATGGAGAGTGGGACACAGAATGCCATCCAAGGTTTTTGTTGAGATGTGCCAGATAGCTCCACTCTGCTCTGTGGCTTTGTAGGTCAGAACCACTGATCCACCAAGTTATTGTCACTATTTTTGCCGAAACTTAGAAAGAGCTATTCCAATTTATGCACAAGCTACCTTGCATGCCTTTCCATGTGCATCTTTGTGAAAGCCAGATAGAAATCTGCCTTTAAACCTTCTTCTGTTTGTGGGGGTTTTCTCAGTGTCAATGTAATAAAAGCTTTTGCTTTCTCTCTTCTCTCTTTGTCTGTTTACCCTCATTCTTCCAGTCAGTAGGTCAGTACATGTAAACCCAAAGAGTGTAATAAAAGAAGAAAGGACAGCACACACTGTGCAATTATTAAGAAATCCCACATGCATAGTACAGAAGGCTTCTCTTTAATGAGATGTATCTATCAAGCTTATTTAGATTCTTCCCCATGTCACTCATCACTGTTACCGTGTAGCTCAGCAGGAAGTTAAAATAAAAGCATAAGGGGGAGTAGCTTGTGTAATCACAACAGCTTGGAAAAAAAAATGTTTTTGAAAGTTAATATGTACTTTTTTAGAATTAGAAGCTTAAAAGTAATATGCTCTGGAAACTGGGGCAAAGTTGAGTCTTGCTGCCAGCCACATGCAGCTATGTAAATGAGTTGTATTTACATGTAGTTTTCTAAACTCTACTTTTTCCCCCACTGTAAATAATAAATGTAAATATTTGTCTATATACCATTTCAAAATATATTACCAGGATACTTATTGAAATCTAAGTGAAAGGATGTAAAAAACAGTGCTGAGAATGCAAAGGTTCTACTGTTCTACTGCTTACATTAATTTTGCAAATGCTGAGTGTTTTGGATTAAGTCAGATTACTGATTTGGCTAGAAAGCGAGGTTTTTTTCCTCCAGATAGGAAAATTTGGAAAGCTTGATTCCTTTCTATTATAAACTCCACTCAGTATTATAACTGTATGGGAGCATCTAATTCCCAAAATACCCAACACATCACCCAGGACAAAAGGACAAGTCCTAAACCTGCTGAAGTCAGTGATATTTATTCATTGCACTTAGTGGCATTAGGATTTCCATTTGGTAGTTGCTCATTTTTAGCACTAGATCAAAACTAAGCCATAACCAAGCCACAGCTTTATCTCTTCTAATTAGTCTGGGTAGCACTCCAAACTTCTGTAATGAAACTGCTTTGGAGTACAGTAAATGAGCTCATTTATTTCTCTTACACATAACAGCAGAGCACAAGCTCTTTACAAACTGTGGTTTATTGTTATGTCCTCCGTGCACTGTCAGAAGAGCTGCAAGAGAACTTCATTGCCATGACCTCTTGCTGTGGATGGGTAGGTAGGAACGAAATATTTGGGCAGAGGAAATATTTATTAATGTTTTTGTTGAAGTGCTACCTGTTTAAGCGGAAAAAAGAAAGTGACCAAACATTGAAAAATGCCATTAATTTCTTTGCTTCTTGATCTGATCTCTGTCTCCATTTCCCAACCTCATGGAAAATATGTGTTATCTACAGATAATCTGTAGCTAATTTTTAGATTATCTATGGCTCACCAAAAAATATTATTTAAAAGCTTAAACACATTCAGATTGTTCTTTGCAGGCAGCTTGCAAGAGAATGGGATTGATGAGAACTGTAGTTTCCAGGTTGTCTGTCTTTATAACAAGGCAAGCTTTTTTCCCCTGGGAATTTTACTGCTTAGGTCTCAGCCTCATTGAGCTATAGAAAGGAAAATAGCAAGGTGGAGATTTTTGGCTTCTTTTGTCTCTCCAACTTCTTTTCTCAAGGTCAGGAATCAGTGATTGGAGCATCTCTGCTGCAAACCAGAACAATATGCCAGTAAACTGTGGCCTTGAGCAGTTGAAGAAAGATCCTTATTAATTTTCCTAAAGTGATTTCATCTTCTCTGTTTCCTCCAAGAATAGGGTTTTAAAATAAAAGTTCTCTTTTAAATGTCAATGTACAGCTGTTAACACATTTAGTATCAATGTGTTTTTCATGTATGTTTCCCTTCTCCTTTTGTCATGCTTAGTTATAGCTAAAAAGGGATGGAAGACTTATAATACTGTGTAAGGCAAGTCACTGGGTGCCCATCTACTGATTATCCTGAGAGACACATCTGGCCTTGAGACCCTGTTACTTTTTAAAAAAATGTATTTAAATTAGCAACAGGGATATTTTAAGTTAAGTGTTAGCATTTTCACTGCAGTTGATATCAAAGATGTCAATCTTCCAAATTTAATAGCTTATTATCAAAAACTCTACAACAGGCTGTGTGTATGAAAGAATGCAATATACTGCAGGATCTTTATTAGGGTCAGCTAATCTCTATAGATTAGAGAGAACAGCCGCCTGAGGAAGTTGGCATGTGCACCCAGAAGCATGTTTCTTTGCTTTTCAAATCCAGCAAATTATGCTAGACACTTTTTAGTGCTATCCTCAGGGAACCTCTGCAATATTTCTGTATTCAGAGTGGCTCCAGGAGGGCAGAAACCCAGGGTCCCCTCTAAGTGTCAGACCAGAGCAGCTGCCCGAGAGCAGTAGACTGCAGAGCCCATGACTTCTCAGCACCCAACCCTGTCTGGGTTTTCCTTCGTTTGTACCCTGATGACACGAGGCTGGAAGCCCTTGATCTAAGTCAAGTTGATGTGGTTTGCCATAGAAACCCCCAATATGCCATGCCCTTCAGTAGCATGCAGTTTGTGTTTTAGGGGGCAGTTGCTGATATCACATATTCTTACATCCTATCCTTGAAGAAGTTAAGCTAGAGCTGTTCAGAGCATCATTCTGCTCTCGTTTGTAATGGAATTACACTGACATACTTTGACTGGTTTCCATCGAATTACTCATCCCAGTGCGAGTGCAGAGGCACAACCAACATTTTATAACGGCCTCAAAATCTTGTCAGTGCTTAATGGTATCTTTCCATATGTGTTTGCTTTCTCTAGAAATTAACTACAGCACAAATGTGGAAATAATCATGTCAGCAAACTGTTAAGATTTTATAACATATTTTAAAACTTTACATACTGATTTATTTTATGATGCTCAAGTATATCATGACTTATATTGCTGAGTTAAAAAGCAACATTTATTGTTATGGCTGTCTGAGATGTTCTGCTCTGAGACAAAGCACATGTCTTTGCTTAAAATATTTCCTGTCTCAATACATTTTAATAAACAAACAAACCATTTCAAGGGGTAACCTAAATAGATCGGTAATAAATAAACCTCTTCAGAAAGCAACATCTGGTGCTTTGAGAACAGGATATTTTTGTTAATGTAGATGCAATTCTAATCACGGGTACTGGTGTGTACATTCATAAACGACCTCACTGTGACACTGAACAAAGCATAATAGTTTAAAGCAGACATTAAGCCTAAACAGTATTCAAGAGTTATCTCTGGCTATATTGCTAAGGGTATTTAGGTACTTAGGGATGATTATACTAACCACCTGGCTTATAAATTACATATTATTAGTTTGCAATGCTGTTTATCCAGTGAGGCTGGACAGCATCTGTTTTTCAGTCATGTTCTGCTTTTCCTCCAGATTCTCCCTGAGTTAATTAAGACATTGGGGTTGACGTGAGTATGGGAAGTGGAGGACCTGAGTGACTTTCCCAGCATAGCCAAATAAGCCAGCATCCTGCTACCTCTGAGGTTTTGGACCACAAAATTTGTCTGTTTTAACTACAGTATGTAACTGTGACCTCTAACAAAGTTTCTCTCTTGTAAACCTCTCCACACCTGGCTCTCCTCCCTGTGATAAACCATCCCCACAAAGGCTTATTTTGTGCCTTGCAGACATTTTGGAACAGCTTTTGCATACTATGGATGCTTTTTACTTATTAAAAATGGTTTCAGACATTAAAATGCAGGCTTACAAACAAGCTGAATGCATTAGATAATTGTAGATCTTATGCATATTTTTCCTGAAGATTTTTACCTATTTCATCCTTTAACAGGATGACAGTAATTAGAGAGAAAACATACATTAGAGATCTGACTCAGTGCACATTCCAGTGAAAGAAGTGTCTCACCATGGTTTTAGTATGCCTTGGATCAGTATCATCAAATTCCTTTTCTTTAAAAGAAACACTAATATTTCCAGAATGAGGAAATGGTACCAGTCTGACATGAAATGTGGGGTTTTTATTTACCTTGCAAGAGACAGCTCAGATGAAATTTTCTCCCCTACTTCTCATGCAAATATTGAATATCTCTTAAAACCAGTGTTATAAGGAATTCTTGATGAAAATCTTCATTTATTAAAAAAAAAAAAAAATCACCAAAATGTTCCTGCTGTTCATTTGATAATTATCCCCCTGATGTTTCCTGTCTCTCAGTGATTCCACTTCTCAGCCTCCTTGCTGACTAAAGTCATTTACATACTCTGAAATAAATGGAGGAAAGAATAAGAAAAGTGAATGCAGGGAAAAATAGTAAGGGTAATCTATATGGACCTGTTAGGAAGAGTAAGACTATCTCTTCCACAAATGTCGACATAAGGATTATGGGGCTGCACTTGCACTTGGTTTTCCGAATATATTTCCCTGTAAAGGCAGGAACATTTTTAAATACTGATATATTAAACTAAAACATAAGAGCTGAGAAACACTGGGCATAGGCTGGCAATGACTGCATTAAGAATTTTTATGTATTAATGAACAGAAAGGAAAAGCATCATTAGAAATATCTAAACAGATTTAAATGGTCAAATCTTTTCTTTTGAAGAGCTGTTTAATCACTAGAGAAACACTTATCCTCCCCTCCATATATTCGTACTGGAGACGTTTACCCGGTGTGAGGAATGAGCTAAAAAACTCTGTGTTTAGACCACAAACCTTCACTTCTTGAGCAATACTCACGATTTAGTGGAGCCTTTAGTGCAGCCACCACTGACTGAGGGATATGTGCTTGGGAAAGGACGTGGGCCAGGTCTGGATCAACTTTTGCTAGACAGCTTTCTCTATTTAACCATACAAATCTGCCTACATCCTTGCTCTGTTTCAAGGTACAAGATCAAGGTGACAGATCTAGGATATGTACACTACAGCCAGATGAGAAGATAAGAATTGTAGATATTGCTTCCCAGGTAATAAATATAAATAAAGGTGTGGGTTGTTTTTTGGTGTTTTTGGTTTTGGTTTTTTTTGGGGG
>NW_020799144.1:12600693-12681235 GCF_003259725.1 Athene cunicularia | reverse complement strand
TTTTTTTTTTCCCCCCACAAAAAAAATTGTCTATATTTGTACATCATGTATTAACAGCGCAGGGATAACTGATCTTACCCCCCCCCATACCCCCCAACCAGATTTGCTACTACCTGCTGGGAAGTAGCTCTAGCTTCAAAACAGCTTTCCCTCTTGAAAACACATATACCTCTATTATTGTTTAGATTTCCCTTTTGTAATAAGGTAAGCAACGCAAGATGACAGGGTAACTTGTAAGGATGGAAAGCTAGCTACCAGGAATATTTTCTCTGCAAATTTTTCAGCTATATCAGAAGCTGTATGCACCACAGTTCAGTGAGGTGAGTTGTGGAGGCTGGAGATGAGTAATCTTGCACTGGGTGGTTGTTTATTGACTGGAAAAAATGTAGTTTCACTACATCCACAGTTATACACAAACCTGAGGTGTTTAATCTGCACAGCTGGACATTGCTGACATCCTTCCCAAAACTAATTCAAGAAGAGAGTGAGTGATCTTGAAGTAGCGTCTTGGTAGGTAGTAATTTCTGTCCAAAATACAATGAGAATTGAATCTGAAAGTGTTGATTTCTCTTCATAGTGATACAGCTAACAGGGTACAGAGTATTCTGTGATGACTTTCTATCACATTTTCCCGTAGAAGATTAAAAATGGCTTTGAGGAGAAGGCCTGTAACATGGGGTTACAGAGCCATCCTCACCCCTTTCTCTGATTAAATAATATGTTGTACAACATAAAGCTGTTCCAACATAAAGCTGTTCCAACAGCCCAGTCTGAATGTTGCTGGGATATGGGTTGTCTTGCTCCAATACTTTGCTCTGAGACAAAACATGAACATCTTTCAGATGAGCTGAAGTTAAGGTTATTGGCTCAGGTGGCTCTCCAATGCTCGTTTTGTGAATGCTGACTTTTGCATCTACTGAAAAACTCTTCAAAGTAAAATAATTTTTTTTTTTTTTTTAGATGTATTGGAGAACTTCCAGTTCCAATCCATTTAGCACGCTGAGAAAGTATATTAATATTCAGGATGTCCAAAATATGCTTTTTTTTTTCTCATTGAACTCCTATTTTAAGTGATATTATTCTTGTTTGAGTGACACAAATGTACAACCTGTTTTGTTTTGTTTTGTTTTATTTTTATAAATTATTTTAATTCAGTGCAAAGGATTTGTAGGAACAATGGATGAGTGCATCCCTGATGGACGCCTGAACATGATGAAATGGTGTAGATGAGGTGAAAAATTCTCTGGATTCTCAACTTTGCACTGAAAAGGTAAAATTTTAGCAAAGACAACAGCCTTTTTTTTTTTTTTTAAATTATGAATGTCATTTAACTTACAGCCTTTCAAAAGGGAAGAGGTCTCTGAGTGTACACTCATCCTAACCTTATAGAAAAGTTCTCATGTACTGAATCTTGCTTTTAAACTAATCAATTTAGTCTAAATGCCAAAGCCAACAGCATACTTAAGCATAAGCTAAACTTACATGTAAAAGAAGCAGTGATTTACTGGATTGGGGTTTGCATACAAACATTCAGATTTACAACAGCTGCCAGTTTTGTTGTGTCACTTGTACCTGCTACTTTTCTGGGCATGAAACACAGATACTTTGACAAGTATTGTAACAGACGTTTTCTGACAGAGTGGGTATCTTGCTGTCCTGGGAGCTATCGCTAGGGTTCTATCAAAAAAATACAGTGTAAAAGAAAGTTAAAGCACATGCCTTTAATGACAAGGGCTTCATCTGCCTCAGACACACATCTCTGTAAAAGGCTTTGGTGTGCAGCTGTAGCTGGAATAGCAGATGTTTACTTTATAATCTGTGAAATCTATCCTGCTATTCTGGAGAAGCACTGGCCCAGCTGCAGCGCATTTGCTATTCAGGATTCTCTCACCGTAGAGCCAGCACAGCTTCAAATGAATTTGAAGGCTTTAATTCTCTCTTCAGCCTATAGTATTGTAATAGCTAGCAATTAGAGAATAATTGTGCCGCATGTGAAAACTCATAGTTGTAATCAAAATACAATAGGCAGAGAAGTATTTAAGTTTTTTTTTTTTTTTTTGGTAGCATGTAAATCCAATTCTTCTTGGGTTATGGGATCTTTGCCTGGATTAACTTGCTTTGAGAGACTCTGCAGTTGCTTCAGTATATTTCTCCCATGTTAGACAGTGAAAGAGGAAAAATAAACATACCAACATACCTTGTTTAGCAAATTCATGTGCTTTTACTCTCATAAGACTGTTGCTGTGGTACAAAAAAATACTAAACATTGTTCCATTTGAGTTGCAGAGCACAGGTACGAGCGTTGGCTAAGTTCCTGGACTGGCAACAAAGAGGAGCAGAACAGAACATCACATCACAGTTTTGAAGTCTTCAGATGTGTGCCATGTCTATGGGATCCTTCCCTGCACACCGGGGAGGGATTCGTTGTCAAAATATTTATTGATGAAACTGTACAGCCTGTCCAATAGGGATAAAAGTGAGTAAATTTGATTAGTGTCACCTTCTGAACCATTTATTGTATTTGAGTTGGGTGAGAGCTTGCAAGCTTGTGTGGAATTTACATTTTTTGATGGTGATTGAGGGATGTTGGTTGGAGAAAAGTCTTAGGTCAGTTTCAGGAGAAGCAATTGATGCATTCACTTGCTGTGGATGTAGGGGAAACCTTACAAGCCCAGTCATTAGCACGGTGTGAATGATTCTCAGCTGTAGTGTGGGTAGAAAGAGGGTTTTCAAGCCAAGTGCTACAACAGAACATCTCTTGTAGTCCAACCTGTCCTTTCTGAAATAAACACAGGAACTGAACTTGCAAAAGTTGTTATATGAATGTAGTCACTGAGGTCCAAGAACATTTGTTTGCAAAACCAGAATCACATTTTACATTTACTTGCAAATAAATCTTGTTTTTTTTTTCAGAATGAATTTGATATTTGCAAGCATCTGCAAAATTATTTGAAAGATTAATTTTCATTCAATTAATTATTTCTTGCTACAGCTAAATTAATTTTTGTGCTTGGTGACTGGGAACATGGTTGTTCCCTGATAGGCTTATTGAGTTAATTTAGTGAGGAGAAAAGAAAGTTACTATTCCCCAGAAAAACTTAGCAAAAATGTCAGTTATTTGAAAACTCACTAAAATTTCAGTCTTTGAGAAATTTTTACAACAGTGGTGACAACAATAATTAATACAGCTTCATTAATTTGCTGGCCTTTGCCTGGCTCGGTATCTATTTTAGTGCAAAGCATGGTACTAATTACAGATTCAAATTACTACTCAAATCCAGTTAATTTTGTAATACATCCTTTTCTCCAAGCCCGTTGGAGTTTTTATAATGTAATTTTTAACATGTGAGAATTTTCCTGTTATGTTTTACAGGTAAGTGAGGTCATAAATAAATTTCTATCTCAGAAACATAAGTGGTGGAAGATTGATTCCATCTGCAACCACTAGTGTTAGTAATAGAAATCAGAATGTAAATCCTTAAAAAATATTTCTTGATCCAGAGCCTCCAGTTATATTCCTCTACCAGAAATTCAGATAGTGTGTTTAAGGAGGTAGATTAAAGACTGTTTTAAATCTCCTGATATCATATTAAAATTATCATGAAAATTCTGCTTTTTCTGCATGGCCAATGCCTATTTGTCTTCAAATTACCCTTTTAATGACAATGTACTTTGTTTTTCCCCAGAATTAATATGCAGATCATACTTTTGCATTTTCATTGAAGACAATAGGGTAACTCATGAAATAAAGTAACTATAAGAATGCATAAATGTTCTATTACTCAGAAAGACTGGCTCATAAATATTCCATTTGTCTTGAACTAACAGTATCTTATAGTATGTTGGAATCAAGAAAACACTGAAATCAAATCTTAAGAAGAATTTTTTACTTTTTTCTTTTTTTTTTTTTTTTAGTCACTGCTTAGTTGTTCTCTAAGTCTGGCCTTTCAGGCACCAGGCTTTAGGAAAATACCGGAGGCTTTGCAAGACATTTGAAAATAAACTAAATTTAGAAATACTAATTTTGTAAGGTAATACTTTGGCTAGTCATTGTGTGGAGGAGCAAAGTATTTTGAAAAGGCTGTCCTTGGCTAGCAAGATGGTTTTCTTGATTTCAGCAGGGAGGAAGAGATCACTCCATGAGAAACTTTGTCTCTCCGGCTCATCACAGCACTGGTCTTTTGCCCAAACTGTTATTTAAATGTACTTTCATTTGAGTGGGAACGACTCCCCCAGAGCTGAAAACTCCAGCCTCCCATAAACAGCACTCTGCCAGCTACCAAAATACTTTATGATCAAACACAGCCATGCTGTTGTGATTTTGTTTTTAATGAAATATGCTTTGTTAAATTGTCCTGACACGACGGGAGTGAGGAACTATTCCGGTTACAAGGGAGAGGATGCAAGAAAAGAGAATCAAAGCGTACTGAGAGGCACAGTGGTCTTGTCACGCGGGGCTACAGCTGACAGACCGCGGCTCTGGGGTTGTCTAACCCACGGAGCTGGAGCAGCGGTTAGCTCTGGAGGGAACCCCTCCTGCTAGAGGTTACTGCATTGTGAGTCAGAAAGGGGACCGGGAACCTGCTGGGAAATCTTACCAGCTATCCAGACCCTGGAGAGACAGATCAAGCTCTACAGATACAACAACTTGTGCTTCGTATCTGTTTGTAAAGAGCAGATTTGCCTTCATAAATTTGAAAATTTAGAATTAGGTCTGTTCTTTCCATGAAAGAGATGACAGAATTCCTCTCCAGTGGTTTTCAGCAGATAGCAGCTCATCTGAATCAGATTTTTGCACGACACTCTCTGGGGAAAAAGAATCACATAAAAATGCTCATTCAAAATTAACCTTTTTTTTAAAAAAAAAAATATTGTAGATTTTGTGTATGCATACAGACAGGTCTCTTTGAAATGTACCACTTTTTACCTAGGTAACACTCAATCCAGGGAGAAGTAGTTTATACACTTCCACTTTCTTGCTTATCTAAACATCTTGGATAAAAATTTATTTTTTATTATGTCTATTTGTGCTGCCAAGGCTTGGTGTAGTTAGAGTTTTGCATTCAGAGTGATCTAGTCCGCATTTTTTTGCACTAGGCTTTACCTAGAATATTACAAAGCTTGAACTCTCAGCAACAGAAGTAGTTTAAAATGTCAGAAATGTACATTATGATATTTCGGGGGTCAAACAGGAATGGAGAATTAGGTCACAGTTTTTAGATGTTACAGTAATAGATATGATGAGAACATGATCACATTCTTAATTGCTAATATAATGGCAATTCATTTTGTTCACTTACTTTTAAATTTAGTCAATTGGTCATTTCACTCGTGGGAAACCTATGAAGAATAAGTTATTAACTAGCTCACTCCTTATTTGAATTATATTTTAACAATTGTTCAAAATAAATTTTTTTATAGTTTCTAAAGTATCAGTGGAAGAATGGCTCCATAGCATATCATCTTGTTTCCATTGACATATAAGCAAAAAAAAAAAAATTAAATCGTTATCTTTTTTTTTGGTAGTGATTATTTCAGTCATGAGATGTCATATTGGATTCAGTCCAATCCACCTTCCAGTCAGACTTTCTGTATTAAGATGACAATATAAAGAATATGGTCTTGATTTACCGTGCTAGTCTGTTTTTGCACTTGATGCTGTTTCAGTGACCAGCAGAGTTTTGCTGAGCATAAACACAAAGTATAAATAAAATACATAGTAAAAATTTTAGTGCTTGAGTTGGCTGTAAGGAATCAGTGCTGTCATACTAATTGAAAATTTGGGTAAAACAGACATATCTAACACAGCATTTTGGGTTTTGATTCTGTGTTATTTACTGTCCAAGATGGAGAAGAGATGACTTGCAGACTTCGGTTCATGTACCAAGAGACTTTATCTATGGGACTTGCTGACTTCAAGCTTCATATTTTCAGAAATCTTGACATTTTGTTTTTCCTTTAAGCAGTCTAGAACACGTAACCTTCATTTACCTGTTAGATTTATGTGAAAGAACATACAATTGGTCTTTGCAGAATGAATCACTGTGCTTGGTACATTCTGATATTATTTGAGTATTCATTTGCAATGAGAGAGTTTAGAGGGAATTTCAACAAACTGTTTTTTCCTTCTATCTCATGTCAGATTGTACCTCTCCCAGAACTTTTTCTCCTTGCTGTCAGTGCATGATCAACCCACACTTTGACTGAGAAGAGCAAGTTTAATTCTTAGTGTAAATCAAGGGCTTAGGAACTCATATTAACCCAGGTAGAGGCTATTAGTATGACTGCAGAGTGCTGTAATAGAAAGTGACAATGTGTCATCCTAGGATTTCTGCCATCCTAAATAAGACTGTGATCTCCCTAGGAAGTTTCTCCAGCAAGCCTCTTAGGGTACAACTTTTGTAAGAGTTGCTGGGTTGGCAAGACTTTGCTATCTTCGGTTTGCAAAGCAGGAAATCATTCTGACTTTGCATCACTCCTTCAGGCAAAATGCAAGAAATTTATATAGACTTCACTTTTTTCTTCCAGAGAGATTACAGGTCTTGGTTCCAGCTTCATGAGATGATTATCCTTTATTTTTCATCTTTCATGCCTGTCTACTACCATAACTACTACTTTTTAATGGGACACAGAAAAACTTTAAATTGGGGATCTTACTAAACCGTGCACACACACAAAGAAATGTGAAGATCCTTGCAGACTTGTCAATCTTTTACCTGAAAATTTTAGATGGATAGTATACTTTTAGGATTGAGCTAAATACCCCATTACCACCATCTCATTATGAACTACAAGTGGGCTGGTAGTTTGCAAACCCCTTTTGTCTCTTTGCTTCTAATTGTTTTTCTTGCTATCCTACATATTTTCTTCTGGCTCCTAGGTCTGTGGGTTATTGAAGTTTAGCCTTAATGACTAAGATGCATCTTAGAGTGTTACAAGACTTTTAACACAGAGTGGAGCAAATATCATATATGTAAGGCACTTATTCTGCAACAGAGAATAGCAACTAATGAACAATACTTCTTTGTCTCAGCATTTTCTGAGCCAAATTCTAGTTTGGGCAGACCAACATGGGCAGGCAATGATTACATCATTTTATCATCTCTTCAGACAGTGCAGACTATCTCCCTCCCGCTCCTTCCCTTCACATCATGTTACACACATATTTTCAAACAGTACAAAACAATGGGTTTTTTATCATCATTACTGATTTCCATGGAAATAGAAGGAAGTTTGTCTAAGACAGCCTAAGCCCCGCTTTCTATTCTGCTATTCAGGAGATCTTTGTTCCCTGGTACTGATTTCTTTCTGCACACAATTTGAAGGGTATTTGTACAAACTGCTGAAAGAAAGCTTATCTTTTGAAGGAAAATGGGGGCAGCATTTTGAACAGAAGCATCAGTATATGTATCACAGCATCTTCTACCAGCTTCTGCATGGTCACAACATTTATGCATTATGCATATTGATTCTTACTGTGATCTGGAGCTTTAACGCAACAAAAGGCAAAATTTGGCATGGGGCACGGGACAATAATGATGATTTTACCAATGACATGTGATATTACTGGATTTTCTGTCTATATTCAATACCATATTTGTGGTTTGGTTTCCTAAAAATTTCCTACAAATAGAAGACTTCTTCATTTTCTTGTTCCCTGATTCTCGCTTTAACCACAAACTACTGGTGGTAGGAATTTCTCTTTAGGTGTTTAGCTGTTTATAGTCCTAAACAGGACTATGCCAAACTCAGCGTTCATTTCTGATATGAATTTGACCTCAGGTGATACTGCAACAGAAATTCATGGCAAATAGCATCTGTTTTAATGTTTTCTCTTCAGTTTCTGCATTATATCACTTAAAAAACAGAAGAATTTTTTTCTTCCTCTAAGAAGTTTCTATTTTATACACAAGTTCTAATAATTGACCAAAGGAGATCTTGTTGCTTGCCTTACTAGAAAACGTTGATTTCACAGCCTTCACATGCGTCTTTTTGCTCTTATTAATGCACAAGTCACCACATAGGAAAAAAATTCTGCTCACAATGGTTTGTCTTTGGCCTTTGGATGGTGCATATTTAAGATGATATAGACATGTGCTGACTGTCCCCTACATGTTAGTAGAGAATTTACTGCAGACTTCTCTGCTCACCACTGCCATCATTTCCCTAAATGCATTGTTTTTTACATGAAAAGGGTAGAAGGAATCTAAGATGAAGATTCAGGCAGAAAACACTTTTGAACCAACTGAAGAGCCTTGTTAAAGTTCTTAATTGCTTTGAGTGGATTATTTTCTAGTCAGAAGCCCTTAGCTTCTCTGTGGTTAAATGGAAGTGCAAAAATATCATCTTGCAACTGGGAGTTCATTTTTCTAGTTGTTGACTTCAGCATCATTGCCATATGCTATAATAGTACTCATGGATTTATGTTCAAGCACTGTGATACATTTACTCATGTAACCATGCAAAAAAAAAAAAAAAACCCTAACAAGCTCTGGAAGGAAAGATACTGTCATGAGCAATATTTTTTTTTTTTTTTTTGGTGATAAAGCTAAATAATACAACTCCTTTTTCTTCAGACAGAACAGCTGAAAAGTCTTTTCAGTTTTACGGTGGTGTGAACAAACTAAACTTGACTGATATCCTTGTTGTATCAAAGGCTGCAAACAGGCTGCAGAAAAAGAAAAAGAGAGAAAGCAACAAAGCTCTTCAGATTACTTTATGAGGTGAGAATCTTTTCATATATTTGGTTGAAACAGCTGATGAGTAACACCAGTGACTGTTGTGGAAAAAGAAGCTAACAAACTGGGTTTCAGATCTGCAAGGATGCTCAAATACTCTCTGTAGTACCGTTTATAACTAGTCAGTTTAAAACATATGGAAATGTATTATTATTTCCCTTCCCCTTAAAACAAATTTATTACTGAGATGGTGCTTTTAAACTGTAGCGATCAACATGTGTACCAGAAAATCCTATATATAAATTGTCGCCTTTGAAATGGACTCTTAGGCATTAAGGAAGCACAGACCTGCATAAAAGTGAATTAAACTGTTTAACTATCAAATATTTGCTCTTCAAAGTTCTAGGTAGGAACCGAACCTCTATTTCTGCATGACTTTTTCTTTCTTATGCTTTTAAGTCTTTCCTGGGAAAGGACAGAGACACCAAGATAAAATATTCTGCAAACTTCCTCTGGAAAAGCTGCATGTGACAGAGGCATCAAGTTACTGCCCATCTGTAGATCTCCTGAGTATTGAGTGTCTCTGTCCAGGTGTTGGTAGTGGTGGGCTGCAGGAGTGACTCCTGTGAGAAGAGGCCGGGGGCTGCCAGCTCGATAACAGACCCACCACAGGACACAGCTGAGCCCATCAGCCAGGCTGATGGTACCTCTCTGGAAACACATTTAAGAAATGGTTAAAAAAAAAAAGCTTCACTGTGGTAAGGAGTGAGGAAAAAACTGTGAGAAACATCCCTGCAGACATCAAAGCCTAAGAAGGAGGAGAGGGGTGAGGTGCTCCAGGTGCTGGAGCAGAGATTCCCCTGCAGCGTGTGGAGAAGACCAGGGTGAAGCAGATTGTCTCCCTGCAGCCTGTGTTGGACCACACCAGAACAGACACCCACCCGCACCCATGGAGGACTACACTGGAGCAGGTGGAGATGCCCTGAAGGAATCTGCAGTCCACGGAGACCCACGGTGAAGTAGGTTTATCCTAAAGGACTGCATCCCATAGAGGACTGATGGTGGAGGACTGCAGCCCATGGAGAGGGCCCATACAGGAGCAAAGGAAAAGTGTGGAGCAGGAAGGAGCAGCAGGTACAAGCTGTTATGAACTGACCACAACCCCTGTCCCCAGACCACCACTTGGATCCAGAGAGGTTAGAGGGTTTGGGAATGAAGGTGTGGAGTCGGAGAAAAAGAGAGGTGTGGGGGAAAGTATTTTAGTTCTTGTCTTTGCATCTCACTATCCAAACCTACATTCATTGGCAATAAATTAATTTTCGCCAAGTCAATGCTATTTTGCCTGTTGATGGTGACTAGTAAGTGATCTCCTTGTCTTTATCTAAAAGCACAAGTTTTCACCTGTCCTGTTGAGGAGGGGGAGTGAAAGGAGCTGGGTGGGCACCTGGCAGCCAGCCAAGGTGAGCCCACCACAGTTATACAGAAAAAAAAAAAAAAGAAAAAAAAAAAGAAAAGACTGCGTCATTTTTAAGAATGCATCCCTCCAAAATTGGTTGAGACCTTTGGCTCGGTCGACCCTGGAGATGCTGGAGGTAAATCCATGCAGATCAACAATGTCACCGTGTGCTTGCATCAGGTTTAAATGTAGCCCAACCAGTCTGCAGGGACGGGTGGGTCTGGCTACAGGGGCACGACTTCTCGCAGAGGCTGGACGTGAAGACTGGCTGAAAAAACATCGTGCTACACGGGTCTTGGGTCACACAGCGGGAAATTTTACTGGGTCTCCAAAATACACCTGCATTGTTACATATTCTTGAGCGCCATCTACTGATGCTTTATGTCAGCTAATTAGTCATGTGGTTTTAATGCTCAAAAATAGCGTAAATACACTACCCTGGAGCTGAATAAAAACACCTCATCTATGCAACACTGCCATGAGAGTAAAACCAGCATTCTCTTAATGATTATTGATCGCTTTCCCCTTCTAAATTTTTTAAATAAATAAGGTCACTGTTCTGAAAGGTAGCTTTTTTGACTGATGCGTGGCTTTTTTTCCAGTTGAAATTATTGCATTGTGGAAGTAAAAATATTAATATCTATTTCTGAACAATGCTAGAAGTAAATTTAAAACCTAAATTTGGTCTCAAAATAATGATTTCCTGAATATGTTTTGAAAAAATACCCTGATACAGAATTAAATAGTCCAAGAAATTAGAATGTAATTGGTTTCCCAGATGATGTTTTGCACTGGGATTTAAACTACAGTGGTTTAACTGCATACACCACTGTGGGTTGTGTAATTTATTTAATTAATTTATTCTCTTTGGTAATGATTGTCCAACCTTATTGAACTGCTTAGCCTATTCACTAAGGCCGTATCTAAATGTAGTCTGCCCTGGGTTTATAACATGATTGTCATACATCTAAGCAAAAGACACATGCTAATAAAACTTGTTGCCTCCTACCTGAGAGTGTTTGTCTTTTTAAAATTTACTTAGAAATATGCAGTATGAGACTATAACAGCATGAACATTGTTACAGTTTCAGTGCTTATACAGCACTATTGAACTTAAATTGTAAGCACTGCCCATAACCTATCGGTTATTTCTCATTTTTAGAGGGATTTTGCCATATTCTAGAGCCATGTATTTCTGTGACATAAGGGTTCTTAGACAACAATGAATGGTTACACTATTCATAGCATGAGCTTTGTCACTGTGTATCGCGGTTTCAATACACTTTTGTTGTGTACTGCCAATAGAAAATTCAGTATTTGTTGTGTATGATCTGGTGAGCCGTATCCATTATCAATATCATCACTGTAAAGTCCTCAAGCACAGTGTAAAGCCCTTTTCATCCCTGAAAGCAATTTGAAATAAAAGTGCAAAATAATAAAGAGCTCATCAAAAGATGACTTTTAATGCATTTATACACATGTGCACACACACAGAGTCAAGTATACCAGAATATAAACCAATTAAGTATGCCACAGGACTGAAGCACATACTCAGCAGGGAATATAATGCACGCCTTTGAAAACAGGATATAATGCAGGTGCTGCAGAAGGAATAAAAGTAAAGCTGAATGATTGTGTTTAGGAGATATCAGGTTGGAATGTGCCCAGTCTTGCAGGCTGGCTGCAGTACCCTCTGTTCCGATGGCAGTGAGAGTCATCGGCATGCATGAGTAATCCTTGAGACATTCTGTTCATCTTCAAAAATAAACAACTGCTTTATTCCTTTAATGGTTCCTTGGATATTTTAAAACAACAAAGGGAACAACAATGGAGACATGCAAATAAAAATGACATACTCTAAATTATTCTCTAGCATATTAAATTTCTGTATTTTGTATGTTTATATGTTTATATGTGTGTGTATATGTGTATATACATACATACATGCAGCTCTATATTTATACAGAAATAATACATATTTAAGCAGGTGTGACTACCTGTCCAGAAAAACCTCCAACCCTAAAAACACCCATTTCCACCGTAACGGGCACCTCTGTAACAGTAAAGTGCCACAATTCTGATACAGAGAACGACCCAAGGAAGGAACGTGAGATTTCAGTGCTTCTTCCTGTCCTTTTTATGTTTCTTTTTTACACTGCCCCCTATTTTACCATCAATAGCAGCCACCTATCTTCTTCACTTCCCTGCTTTCCAGTTCAGAGGAACAGGTTTATTTCTTATGTTTTCTAAGATATGAGGCTTTCTTTTCCTCTATTAGAAGGGAGGCCGTACTTTTTATTAGAGGACAGCTAAATACCATGCTGAGTACTTCTTACCTTTCTATGGCATTCAGAATTAGATTATCCTTTTTACTGTCTGTTCATTCAGATTCTCCCTGTTGCATAAGAAATGAAATCTTCATTTTTTTAATATTTTACATTTCCCAAGATGGCAGCAGCAGCTTATTATTCCAAAGACCAATGCTAGCTCATACTATGGGCCTTCTTGAGCAGAGATGTTTTTATGGGCACGCTGCATTATTTAATAATGCCACAGATGAAAAATGTTTGTTGCCTTCGAGGAAGTTCTATCTGCTTATCAGAATTTGTATTCTGGCTACTGATTGAAAATATAGCCATCTTTCAAATGCAGTATGGTTATAAACATATTTTGTCTGTATTACCCCATGATTCAGCAGAAACTGAAATTGCAATGTTGATAAAAAGAGTAGGTTTTGATCCACTCTAATTGTGAGCTATTTATGTCACCTTCTCTGCATATAACCTTATAAATTATTGTTCTATTGTTGCTCAACCCAAAGGCAATTGAATTCTGGATGCTCTGAGTCAGTAAAGGAATGGCAGCAATAGTGGTAGCAAAATCAGCACTCAAATGGGTTCTCAGACCTAAAAGATTGATCTTCTTTGGCTTTTGGCCCATGCAAAAAATATCTATTTATGTTGGGCTAACCTAGTGTAGTTTAGTGCAAAGGAGATGCTAAATCAAAAGTGGACAAAGCCTTCCTAGATGACCTCTGATCCCATTCTAGCATTCCTTTTAGTTCAAGCTATATAGGGTTGATGGATTTATGATTATTTTTTAATGAGGCCCACAATAGGATAGGCCCTTTTTCAGTTCTGAAGAAACAAAGCTAAGAATTGATGGAGGAAACAGGAGCAACTGATCTGATCCAAATCCTATCCTATCAAATTTGTGAAAAAAACCCATTCTGTATCTATGCCAGATTGAAAAAATGGATCCCAGATAAGAACAGTAATATGGACCAATTGCCTATCAGGTCAGTGTTATGGACCACCAACCATGTAAGTGTATTTTTTAATAGTTTTAAAATAAGCTTGTATAATTATAACTTCTGTGTTTTGTCTTCATAGCCAGGACATGCAACTAATAGTTAAAGTATTTTTGAATACCACTGTGAGGAATATTCCTGGTCTATATAACCTTAATCGAAACTCTAAAACTGAAACTCTGAAGAGAAGCAAATGTAATTCTCAATTTCAAAGGGAAGTCATACTCTATTTCTAATTCACACACATTAATTATTTAATCAACTTTGCACCTTTAAAAATGCAAAACGTTGTATAAAGAAACAAAATCTAATTTTTCAGTCAGTTTAACTGGTTAACTTCCTTTTTCTTCCATGAAACTATTGGGAAAAAAATGGATTAGTCACCTAGGAAAGAGTCTGCAAGTAGCATTTAACAGTGTTGACTAGATGTAAGACATCAGGAGAAAGGAGGGTTTATTTTTTGCCAGTTTCTCATGTGAAAATGACTAGAAGGCTTAACTTCAACAAGAGAGACATAAGCTATGTGTAGGAAAAAGAAAAAAATCATAGATTACTTAATGTAATGATGGTTTAGCAGAGAAATATATTATATTCCAGGGCATATAACTTAGGAATCTTGAGGTTTTTCAAGAGTTTAACCATTTGTCAGCATTGACTCAGGCAGATGAATGGGCACTTCTATTTTTTGTGTTCAACAAGGAAGTGGTGACAGCAGTGCTAAAGCCTGAGGTGAAAGGTAGGTTTTATGTGGAACTGGCTATCTCAGTGTAAACCTCAGGGTGCACAGCAGATTTTATTTCCACATAACTGAAATAATTTAGTTCAACACTGACTGGCTTCTTAAAAATCAAACCGCAGTTCCTTGTCTCCATAAGGACTGAGATGACTTCACGTAGCACCCATACCTGTCCAACAGTAAAAGTATGGCTGAGGTCTTTAGAAAAGACGTGTAGAGCATAGGCAGAGCCACCGGCTGACGTGGGCAGAAAATGCAAAGGATGTTTCTGTTTAAAGAGTGCTTTCAGGATGTTTGGCCCAGTCCAACTTGTAACACAACTGTCCTTGTGTTCCAGTCAGTGCTTCTGGGTTGGAAACCAGTTGGGAAGGTGTTACCAGAAGATACCTCACCCAAACAAGTTCCAGTCTACTCAACGACTTTCACACACTTATACTGGACATTTCATTTTTAATCCGTGAGATTTATTTTTGAAGCCAAGGACTTCAGAAATTGTCAGCTTTATCTAGTGTGCAGACAGGGTTTCCTATGGAAAGGGGTGATTGGCTGTTGGACTCCCTCTTTACTCTAAAAGGCGGTGGACAATACAATAAGATGACGGGTCTGTTTCAGCTTTTATCAATCACATTAAACAGGGCTCCTCCTCAAGTGCTGACAATCAGAGATTTAACATGTCATGGCAGCGTGGAGATGACTGCACATGTAGTCAGTGTTGTCTGCAGATTAACGAGCTATATTATTTTAATGTGATACCCAGAGACTAATAAATAAACTCATTAATAAAGTATCCTGGAAGATAATGGAGTTTATGGAGCATATCTTCAGATCTCTTATCAAGAAAATGATAATTTCTAATTTGTTTCCTGTTTTGTTTTTTAATTATATTCAGTAATACTGACAATTTTTGAAAATATGGATGTTTACTGGTGAGGAAAAAGATAATATGCTGTAATTCAATTAAGAACTTGGCTACCAGTATATAGATTATCAGCCACAGAAGTATTTGTTTTCTGTTCATAAGTACTTAACACTTCCGTCTTCATAACTTCTCAGTATGTTACTGTTGTATCGAGTTTTTTTTTTTTTTTTTTTTTTTTTTTTTTTTTTTTTTTTTTAATTCGGTATACTTACCTTTAGAAAAAACTAATTTCTGGATTTTGTATGCTATCATGGAATAAAGTTAAATTGGGCAAAAGATCTACTTTGATAGTTCCTATCCAAAGGAAACTATAATGTACTTTGGCAGGATGCAGACTTTGAGAAGAAGGGGAAGACAATAGATTAAAAAGAACGATAAATTCTTCAAATTTCATTGTGGTGCTTGCCAGCTGCTGGAGAAACACACTTGTTGCTGTGAGAAAACCTCATCCCAGGTATGTTCTAATCCAGTTTCTTTGATGGAAGAGCCTGTTGTGACTGGTAATTGTGGAGTGAGAAGGAACTCATGGTCCAGAAGGACAGCTGAGACCTGTCCTTGAAAGACATTGAAAACAATAATTTACATAGGAGCTTAAATTTCAGCTGAAATTATTCAAATACTGCAGTGAGGGATTCCAAATTATCCACACATTGTGATTTAAATCATTCTGCTAAATGTTGTACCATATGTATGTCACCCAACAATGAGAACACAAACAAGTCCTTTTAGGGATCCTCGGCAAAATGATGATGGAACAGAATCATGGTTACAACTAAAGCTTTATTTTTCTTAAGAGAATATTATGATTAGTATTGCACAATATTTATTATTATGATGGCGCAGGACTTCTACAAGCAGAATCAATGTAGTATAATTTATAAGTGGTGTAATACAGAATTTATAATACAATTTATCATTTCTGATTACCTGGACCCTCTGCAGATTGGGTGGGATCTTAATACATGGTTTGCTGTATCATTATAGCAATCACAATCCAGACTTGAAAATCAGATAACAGCAGAATCGTTGTTCCCTCAGTCCCCAGAGGCAGCAGAGGGTGGGCAGGTGTCATGCTTGGTTCATGAGCACGTGCAAGCAGGGAGACAGTAATTCCCTCCTTCCTTAGAGCAGCACACTTCACTGACCAATAATACTCAGGCGAGTCAGAGGGAAGAAAATCAAAGCCAAATTTTAATAATCCCTTTCTCTATCCAATGTCTTTTAACAACTTAATAACACTATGCATAACGATCATACATAATGATACAGAAATTAAGAAGGTGAAGAAGAAGAGAAAAAGAGAGAGAGATGGAGAGAGAGCAGAGGTTAAAGGAAGATCTTACGGCCTGTCCAGTGGTCAGGGCAGTAAGCACCATGGGGTCTCAGATCAGCTGAGGGGAATTCCAAAGAATGATTTTTGCCCCTCTGCCTCACATCCTACATTAATGCTTAGTCACAGCACGTGTAGCCTTATGATAAGTTTTTTTCAGCTCATCTACTCGCAGTGTCATAATGTGTGTAAACAATAGGTAGGGGGGACTGGTTGACATAATATAAATAACAACAGGGGAAAGGAAAACTGGTTCAACAAATGCTTTCAGTACCACAGTTTTTAGGGAACTATTGAGTCTAGCTTTCGATCACAAATTGTTCTTGTACAGCTTAATACAGATGATAGTTTCCAACTTGTTAATAGTACAAGGCTAGTTCTAGAGTTTCTCGGGCTCTTGACATGAGCTCAGGCTCTTGACATGAGTCTAGGCTGCAGCTGCTGGTGACAGATAAGCAGTGGAGGGAATAACAGAGGCATTTTCTGCATACCCAGGGCAGCTGTCCACAGATAGTGAGTGTCTGCCTGGCCTCCACCTAGTCCTGCTCTCCATTGTTGCACAGTGGTTTCATCCCCTTCTTCACTAGATTGTTTACAACTGAGCTGAGCCTTACACTGGGGCATCGGTGGCCATGGGGGTCCCAGGTCTCACTCTCCAGCAGTGGTTTGGATTTCTAACAGGTAGATTTTATGGATGGTGCCTTGTGCTGTCACACTTCCCTCCCTGTACCAGGGCCGTCAACACCACCGAAGGCTGGCTGGATGCCTGGGACCTTCAAGACCAGTGAGGAAGGGAGTAGGAACCCTGAGGGAGGGGAAGAAGAAATCTGTTTGGTTTGTCTACTTGCTGCACAGAAGCTTCAGGGACTGATAATGAAGGAAAGGGAATGAATATGTAACCCATGAGGCTGCTTGCCTCAAATTCATTTTAGTTATGCTGACCACATCACTGGGATCAGGAGCATGGGTACTGCTGACAGGGGGCACCGTGGATTCTATGCTATTTTCACATATGAGGGTTTTTTCCCACCAGTTTGGAGACCTCATGAGCACATAATCCATTTATGTTTTCTGCTTGCTTCCTTCCTTCTTCTTAAAAATGGAAGAGTTTAGGTTTGGGAAGGCAGAGGTTCCCTGATGCTCTTGGGGAAAAAAAAAAAAAATCTTCAGTGAAAATGGTTTAGCCACATGTTTGTATAATTTTAACTCATCAACTGGATATCTTTGGTCCCTAGTTCTGTGTGAAGCTTAAAGATATGAAAGAAGTCTAGAAAACCTCAAGATTTTGCAGGTTATTTAAGACAGAAAAATCTGTGATGTAATCTGAATATTAGGGTATGGGTTTTATTTTTTTGTCTCTGTTTTTTTTTCTGCTAATTATGTATCGAAATAGGTTTAGAACTGACACTAATCTGAGTTTGCTCAGAATACATATGTCAGCCTATTGACAGGCAGGAGTTCTGAAAAAAATCTTAACAGGAAAAAGAGAAATCTTACTGAAGCATATTCTCCAATGTCTGTGGATGATCTTTATTCCCATAGATTTGAGACTACCTTACAGGTAACCGGATCCAGATTTATTACCATGGAGGAAAGAGAGAACCACCACTCAAGCCATCCTGATTCTTGTTCAGCCCATCCTTGGGAGAAGATCCAGATATGCCATAGGCACCATCTGCACGGGAAGAAAAGCCAAACAGAAGGTATAAAACTCTTCAAATGGTTGACTTCACTAGATGACTAGGAGAAAGGGAGTAGCAATACAGTCCAGTTTATAAGTGCAGATATAACCTTTCTGATCACAGTTTATAGTCTTACTGATTGTCAGCTCAGCATGTGAGCCCAGCAAAGATAAATATGTATGAAGGATCGTATACTACAGCCTAAGGGTTCATATATATTGTTATACCTGTGTATGTATGCATGTATATGCAAGAAGATGCAAATGAAGGGATTGAGGAAGCTTGGTTACAAAACACCCTGTTAGACATTAGAGTTAAATGTCTTCTCTTCAGCTATGACACAGACTGCTTGGTCTTACCAAATAAAGTACAGTGGTAGTGACCTGAAACCCAATAGATCATGAAGATTGATTTGATGACTGCAGCTATTGAGTGCGCCATCAGGTAGCACAGACACCAGGAGAGCAGCAAGGATAAAGAGGAATGCTCTTCCTGAGCTGGAACTCAGCTGGAGCTTAATGTGAACACAGAGAGTTTTCGTTCAAGAGTGGGAGATGGGTTTTCTAGCCTATGGCCCCATAGAGATCCAAAAATCTCTTTACCCTGGCTCTAGTTTCATCATGTTTCTCAGGGTTATACACCATTTTTATTCATTTCAGCTAAGCATGATGATGAGCTTAGAGATCATCGTTTATTTTAATTAGGTCTTCACATGGCTCCTCCACATCAGTAGGCTGCAAAATGAGAAATGTATTTTTCTGCGAGCTTAGAGCAACATAATCAAAGCTTGAAAAACTGTAAAATACAGCCATAGGACAAAATGAAAAGAGTTTCTTTTGTTTTATTTACCATGTAATTCTTTATCAAAATATGCTACCAGATAAAATTTCTCAGCTGTGTGCTGCATTTTTAGGTATTCATGAAAATTGCTATGTGGTGACACACTGTTGTCTGTCTCTCTACGTGGGACTGGGCACGGCTTTGCAAGCCTGGGCAGCTCTCTCAAAAACAAAGTTCTATGACTGCCACTCAGCTGTCTTGCTTGGAGCTGAATAACCATTTTCATGGAAGTTCTGTCAGTGGATTTACAGGTTGATTTGAGTCTTTCACTCATGTGCATACCCTGATAGGAATAGTGTATAATAATATCTATTATATTTTCAGAAGAATTCCACTTTCTTGTTCAAATATAGGCTGTCAGAATAAAATGCTATGTGTAACCTATAATAATCTTGGTTAGTATCTTTCTGTTCTCAAAAATCTCTCTGCTGAAGTGGATTTTACTGATTTAATTTACTTTATATCTAATTTATTTTAAAACTAGTCTTGTTTTAACTAAAAGTGTTCAAATCTATGTACCCTCCTTTCACTTGCATTTTCTTCCAGGGAACCTTAAAAAGGGAAAAATTTAGTTGAAGGTGAGGACGGTTTAATTTAGCAAAAACCTACCGCAGAACTAAAGCTGTGTGCTGCGTAAGGCAACCTTTGTCAGATGGCCCAGAGCTGCAGACAGTATCGGAGGTGGGGTTGCACCAACACTGAACACATCGGGATAATCTCCTCCTCTGACCAGCCGGTCATCTGTGTTTGATGCACCCGAGGGTGGGGTTTGGTCTCTTGGCTGCCGGGGCACACTGAGGGCTCACGTTGAGCCTGCCCTCAACCAGCCCCCCCGATCCATTTCTGCTGGTCTGTTCTCCGGGCACTGCTCTCCCAGTCGATCCTTGTGCCCGGCATTACTCAATCCCAGGTGCGGAATCCATCACTTGGGTTTGTTAAACTTCATCCCATTAATCGGTGCCCAGTGCTCCAATCCATCTAGATCCCCCTGGAAGGCACCTTGTCCCTCAAGGCAGTCAGTCTGGTATCCAGTTTGGTGTCTTCAGCACGCTTCACCTCCTGCATCCAGATAACTGATAGATTATTGAACTGAACTGCCCCTAGAATGGAAGCCTGAGGCACACCACTGGTGACCAGTCACCAGCCAGAGGTAACCCCACTCACTACAACCCTTTGAGCTCTGCTCTTCAGCCAGTTCTTCACCCAACAAACCATGAACCCGCTCATACCACAGATGGACAACTTCTGCTTCTGACAAGAAATCATGGTCAAGACAGTAAAGACTTTTACGATCTTTAACTCATGGAAAATGCACAGTTTCAGCAATATTTGTTAGGAACATAGGTGTTTACTATCGGACAACTTGCTTCTGTGTAATTTTGAGAAAAAAAGAAGGATCAAAGTACATTAATGTGTTCCTCTCTACTACAAGAATACACTCTTCTCTAGCATCTACAACTCATTGTCATGTCCTTATTCTAAATCTGCTAGCTTGATTCAGTGGAATTTTTAAAAATGCCATTATATGATGGCTAAAGTCATCACAGAGTTCCGCAAGGCTAGCTCCAAATCAACGATGCATTGTATTATATTTACTGTATTTCCCACAGCAGTGAGGTGGTTTTGTTTTTTTTTTCTTTCCTCCTCCACTAGTAGCCTAACATATGCAAACATAAATATACCAGGTGAAAAAGAGACTGAAACTGATGACACCCATGCTATTCTTTCCATCAGCCGTAAAAGAATTTATTGCTTTCCTGTGATTTCCTATCTGATTTTTTTTTTTAAAGTGGTATAAACAGTACAACCTCACTTCCTTTACACAGAGAGGTGTTTTTTTTTTTTTTGTTTTTTTTTTTGTTTTGTTTTGTTTTGTTTTGTTTTGTTTTGTTTTGTTTTGTTTTGTTTTTCCCCCATGGTTGTGCTCACTTAACTCCCATTAATGTTAACGGCAATCGCATCCACATTTCAAGAAGAAAATAGATCGTTAATGGTTCAAAATAACATTCATTTTAAAGCTACCAGGTGTGCAGTGTGAATCTCATTATCTCCACTGTTTTCACTTTTCTCCCATGCACTAGCAAGCAAACTCTAAACCAGAAAGATGCTCATGGACATTACTTAGATCTTAGCTGTAATAATGAAAAGAATCAAGATGTTAATTAGTGAACAGACCAACCGCTGACTTCAAAATCAAACTGAAGTATTTTGCTTTTCAGCTGGATCAGACTCTATTGTGAGCTGCATAAAAACAGCTGTGTAAAGATATATTGCATCATGTCGTTATGACAAAATGGATAACTTTGGAGTATAATTCCTTCTTAGAGGGTTAGACACATTTAGTCACAGACCATTTCTCTGGCTGAATGTCTGTGCGGTAATAATCTCAAAATACTTCCCTGGTCCATTCTCTTTCTTAGCTCCAATAGCAGAAATGCTCCTTAGCACTCACCATCATGACAAACACTGGCAAAAGTCGCTGGAAAGAGAATGGGAAGGGTTTGGGTGTGTGAAATTTTAACAAGTTGAAGATATAATAATGAATATATACAGTTTAAATGCCAAATTTCTCAAATATGTGACTACTTCCAGTCGCTCAAATTGCCACCATTAGCCAAAACCAAAACTCAGTTATCTGTGTAGCTATAATAGTCCCAGCATAGTCCACTTAAGACTACATGATTTTAATGGAGCTGAAATGAAGTCACTGAACAGTGTAAGTGCTCATATTCCTCTCCTTTCCTGCAGCCCTTACCCAGATCTCTAATGAAGAAAACATTTAAACACACTACAGACGTATTCACAAAACCATGCAATTGCAAGAATTGCGTTTGTAAAAAAAAAAGTCTACACATATCAAGAAATATAGCACACAGTATCATCTCAGGGTCTATTTTAACTTACGTGTATACTTCAAGTCCCTCAGGGCAGATTCAGAAAGGTATTTGTGTAACTAATTGTCACTGAAAATTTTTCATTGATAACAAGCCTTAAGTGATTCTGAAAATTTTACCTTAATGTATGCATAGCTATGTAAAAATTGTTTTATATGAAGTTATGGTCAGACAAAGTCTATTTTTTTATATATTTTATCTTCCTCGGCCACTCAGTGTAGGACCACTAGGTGCCACTGTGCCCTAAGGAAGAAAATGAACCACATCTTCACAGTCTGCTTTAAATCCAGAGCATAAACAATTTTAGAAAGCCTGTGTTGACTCAAATACTGCAATTTCTTTAAGTGTTTTTGTGACCAGACACAGCTAGACTGTTGATACAAACGATTCCCTGAAGCATGGAGTTTAGCTCAAGAGGGTTAAAACACTTTGAGGTGTCACAGCTGTTTGCAGAAACGGTGCTAAAAGCTGATTGAGTTTTCAGCCAGGGAGAATCTTCCCTGCATAGCAGGAAAATCCCCTGGCAGCATCCCTGCTCCGTGTAAGATGGCAGTTGCTGCTTTCTCATTCTTTCTTCCTTACACAAAAAAAACAAAAACAAACAAACAAAAAAAAGTGGGTAATGCGTTCGTTGCAATGTTGTTATCAGTTTCTTAACTTGACAACATGGTTGATTAAGACATTTTATTATTTTACCATGTAAATGATGGGGCAGGGACTTAGACACCATGAAGTTATTATGCCCCCTTGCAGCTTGCAGTGTAAGGCTCTTGCAGAGCTGAGAGTCTTGGAAATGACTGATTTTCTGGAAGAATTATGATCCTAGTGAAAATATCAGGAAAATAATATAATTCTTATAACCTATGCTGAAGAGTAAAAACTCTCCTTCAGCAATGAACTAAGTGCTGAAATTCTAATTTCCTAGAACCACCTATAATGATGGAAACTGAATACTCACAAGGGGAAAATCTTCCTGCATTTCCAGGAGGAAGGGGAGGAGGAGCTGGATAATCTAACCATGCTTTTGTGGCTCTAGCCAGTTGTATTTGGAAAAGAATAACAAAACTTATAAAATAGTCCAGAATATTGAACCTGATTTCATGATCATAAAATGACAGTCAATAACAGCAAAACAGACATTGTCTTTTTGTTTTTGTTTGTTTGTTTGTTTGTTTGTTTCTTAAAATACCTTGGGTTTGCATTTTCTTGGTGACCTGGACCTATAGGAGAAAATATTCTGCCCATCAGCACAGAACTGCCAGAATTTTTTCTCAGAAGACTTCTGATGATTTACCCTGACAAAGAGATGTCTCTCAAATTCACTGGCATTTTAATGAGGACCG
The DNA here is from genome assembly GCF_003259725.1 of Athene cunicularia. NCBI lineage: Eukaryota > Metazoa > Chordata > Aves > Strigiformes > Strigidae > Athene > Athene cunicularia. The sequence goes on along the minus strand of NW_020799144.1, from coordinate 12,658,047 downwards.
TAGACACAGTATTGCCTTCCTACCAACACCTGTATCACCAAACCACATGCCAGGTTCTATTCTTTAAAAAATCCCTATTACAAAAATCCAGCTGCTCCCATAATTTGAATAGCTGCACTTTTCTGAAAGTAAAAATAGAAGTTTAGGTATCTGATCAGAGATGTCTACATGAGGAGCAAAATATTCCCTACAGTGTGGTAAACCCTTCTATTCCCATGCTGAACATTGTGTTTACAGCAAAGATTTTCTTCTTTCAACCACATATACTGTATAATTATTTCTGCCAAAATGCCCAAAAGAACATTAATAATAAATGACTAATTTATTGCTGCTGTGCAGAAGTTTTCAACAGAAAAGCAAAAGAGTGGGAACTGCAAGATTGCAGCAACCTCTGCACAGTGGGAGGGTACAAAACCAGGGTCTCTTGGAAGTGGTGTATGAGACAGAGATCTCAGCAACACTGTCCAGGCAAATATCAGAGATCCAGGAGTGAGGTATTCCAGAAAAACTCAGGGTATCAGGGTATCAGAACAGATTCTGATGCAGTTGCGTGCTAAAATCAGTAAACTGGGAATATACACCTGAACAGCACAGGCTGGGCATGACGGAGGCCTGAAACAAACATTGAAATAAGGGAAGAGAAATATTTTACCAAATATTGTATTATTGTAAGGAATATTGTTCTTTATCTGTGATGGATGGGACAGGAGTGATGGTGCAACTGTGGCAGATGAGATAAATCCTGGGGGTAAACACCGTGGGACTCTGGGATGGGTTGAATTGCTAAACGGTCATCCTTGTTTTTCTGTTTTCTGAATTTTTCTGGTCAGGTGAGACACAGCTCTGGCTGAAATGGTGGCAGAAGAATTCAGAAAGGGAGGCGGGTTATGTGACCCCTTGCTGCCTCTGCAGTGATATTTAATCTGTGATTCTATCAATATGAACAAGGAGAAATACTTGCTAGTTTAAAAGAAGGGAGAGTAAGCTCAGAGGATTTGTAACTTTAGTCTAGTTTATGGAATATGGAGTACTTAACCTTCATGTGAAAAGTAAATGTGGCTGCACTCCGATCCATTAAATGCAAATCACAGGTAAGTTTTCTCAAACACACTTTTATACTAGCGTGGCAGTGAGTGAATATCTGCTTTCTGTTTTCAATACTAGGTGCTGATGGAATGAAATTTAGCTAGAGTGATAAACCAAAGCAGAGGTACACACACAGCATCATTCTGATCTGCAATGTAGAGTGCCAGATTTAAAAACATATATTTTTTTTTTTTCTTACTTTTGGATGCATGGGTGAATGACACGCAGTACTAAGTGTATCCTGTAGAGATACAGGCTGAGGAGGACTACACCGCTGTTTGTTTTTACTACTGTTTGTGAGTACATGACTCCAAATCCCCACTTTTCTGCTTAGGTTTGTATCAGTGCTACAGCTGTCCTTGAGCTTGTCTGTGTCTTTTCTTTTTTTGGCCAGGACACCTCGATACAGCTCTATGAATATGTAATACATTTCAAAATTACACTTATTTTACACACTGCAGAATGCCAGAAAAGAAATGAGTGTTATTAAAACATCATTTCATTTCAGAGAAATTGCCTCAAAAGTGGGTGTATTTCTCCTCTGTCTGGCTGCTGGAACATTTTGATGCAGGTTTCTGTGATCTGTTTATCACATCAGGTTCACGCTGAACTGAATTTAAATGATTCATAACGTGGCTTGGTTTTTGTTGGGGATATTTTTTGGGTTTTTTTGTTTTTTTTCCTCCGAGTTTTCTGAGTCTCAGAGCAATCTGTATGACAAAGAATTTAGTAAAACCCTGAAATATTGAGACTCCTCTGTCATAAGCCAGAGGTAGGTTAGGTCTGAATTTCACCACTGTTGGTATGAAGTTGTTATGCTGGCTGTCCTCCCCCACCATCAAAGCTGATAAAAAATGTCAAGAGATTGAAAGGGAAGAAGGAAGCAAGGAAGGAAGGAAGGAAGGAAGGAAGGAAGGAGGGAAGGAGGGAAGGAAGGAAGGAAGGAAGATATTAGAAGAAGGGAAAACATCCTAGAAAAGCATAATTCTTCATGGAGGTCTTAATACATTTCTCCATCACTGGTAAATATCTACTCTTGTACATCCCTATCTATACCAAGCTATAAGCATTCTCCATGTCTTACGTCTTCTGTGATGAATCTGTTAATCGGTTGAAAGTGCCTTACTCTGCATCTTTATATCTTGTTCTGACTTAGTAGGGCTCTGCCTCCATTCACCTTGCTGATATTTTTTCAATGTCAGGCTATTTTATCAAAACTCTGATGGGGTTGTTTAGGAGGGAGTCTTCATGGATATCATTAGGGAACATGCAAACACACATAAAGCAAAATTTAAAAATGTGAATGCTCTAGAAGTATCAAAAGCTTGTTATGTGCTGAGATTCCATAGGAAAAAACCTGCTTTAAATGGGAATTTCCTGCAGTAAGATGGAATCTGTAGCCAGGTGCTTGAACACTCAGGCACACACTTTTCTCCTGTCCTTTTCTTGTTTCTCAATCAATTTGTAGTTAAGTGGTTCAGCTGTCAAGACATTGTAATGAAAGTGAACCCTATAGCACAGTCAGAGACTACTCACCATGTTCCTAGACACTACAGAGATGTCAAGCCAAAAAACCTTATTTGGGCTCTTTTCATTAAGTTAAAGATGCAAGTCACATCCCTGCTGTTGATACATTATGACAAAAAAAAAAAAAACCCACCCAAAACTTTCCCAAATTTTGTACGCCCAGTTTATTACAGGCACATAAAGTATTAAATAAATGTAATATGCACAGAGGTGTTCTATGCCCTTGTCATTCATGTCTATCAAAATTGTAAAGTCTGTTGAGTTTCTGGGAATATTGTAGAATATTTTAAATAGTCCTTGGAAAGAACCTCTGCTCACTGAACAGAAAATAGAAAGAGTTGCTGTGTAACATTTTAGAGTTTAACTTAGTTGTAACTAGGAAATCCAATTACTCCAAAGTCTCAACCTCCATATATACTAAGAAAAAATCTACACAAAGCATCATTTTGTTTATAAGGACCATTCCCCAGGCACTTGGTAAAGCAGCCAACTAAAGAAACAGAAGCATTTACTGAAGTAATTCAATTCTAAACACTGTAAAAAAAAAAAAAAAAAAAAAAAAAAAGACAAAATCCACCAATATGTGTTAAATAAATCTTAAAGAATTTTGGAGACAGTTAAATTGGCTTCATATGTCAAGGGATTTTTTTTGTGCCTGTATTTCAGCCACTTGCTGATAAAGTTTTTCTGCAGATCCACTTAAGCTATTAACCTAATATATTGACCAATTTTAGTATTTTTAATCCAAACACTGCAAACTGTAGTGAAAGATATTGGGGCAGAATAAGAGTTTGAAGTTATTATTCCATCTTTAATTCACATTTTTTTTCTTTAAAGGCTGTGTTGTCTCACTTGCATCATTCTGGGCAAGGAGAACTTTACCTTCCAAGCCATGGATGAACTGGAGTTCTCTGCCCATGTGGACAGTTTTCCTTGTAGCACAGAAGTGTGTTTGCCAGGGTATTCACCTGTACAAGGGAACAAGGACATGCTTTTGAGACCCCTGATTTAAACACACCTATCAAACTCCTGAAATACTTTCACTGATTCCAGGTGTACTATTTGAAAAACATTTATTTAAGGTATGATAATATAGGTCTTGGAAAGAAATTAGGTTTACCTTAGAATTTTGTTTGTAAGTAGTCACTGATTACATAGGACTGAAATTATTATGTTTAGCCACTTCGGTGTGCATTTATTTACTTTGGGTAATGCAGAGCAATAGCTTACCATGGAAAGTGACACAATGAATTAGTGGCGTAAGTAGGTTTATTGATATAGTTATGGATGTAGGTGTAGATACAGACAATAGAAGTAGGTAGGAGAATGCATGGATTAAAGATGGTAGATCAGGAACATCTGCTGTCCTAAAACACAAGAACAATGGGGTCATTAAATCTGATAAGGAGGAAATCAACAATTTTTCACATAGGATGCTGTGATGAAACATCACAGGTCCACAAAATTACTTCTTAGAGGGCAGAGTATTTACCAAAGCTTTCATTCTGCTAACATGTATTTAGTAGATGGCATATTATGAATTTTGTCAGTGTTTAAGCCGGTGTCTCTGACAAGGCAGGAGGAATTCTGGTATGGTTAGCAGATTGTTCCTATTTGCACTTTTGGAGACAGAATACCAGACTAGATTGTCTTGGGTTTGGTCCAACTGGGAAACCCCAAAATTTCCCATTAAACATGCAGTTTAAATACTGAATAAGTTACTTGCCACATTACTGAAGAAGGGAAAAGTGAGGTGAGATTTACCAGGTGGAGACTATGCACAGATATATAGAAAATGAAATACCCTACACCTTGCCTATTGCAGCAGTTTAATTTAAAAAATACAGGATTTGATCAAACAAGATAGCAGCTAGATTTATAGGCGGTGTGCACTGTTCTCAGTCTTAAGATTTGAAAGCCACTCAAAAGTTCATGGGGACAATCCCCTACAGGTTTATTTCTCATGCAAAAGTGCAGTTGACTTGAAATGGGTGTTTTGGCAGAGAAAATAACTTTTGTTCAGATTTTATGTTTAGCAATAAAGAAGAAATAGCTTTAGGCAGATTGTATGGCAAGAACAAACAAACAAAATATATTACAATACTAAAAAAATTGTTTTAAAAATACGTGAGAGATGAGATACAATACTTCAAATAATATCCAGAATTTATATGAGAGCTTAATCAGAAAATTACATGAAAGAAAGCAATGGGAGGAATCTCAGGGGAAGAAGTAGATTTCAGGTATTTTGTGTGTATAGCTGATTCTTCAACATGTGACTGGCTGGTGATACTCCACATAGTAAATGAGATGGTGATCCGGCGACAGCCACTGCTTCCTCTGTGCTACTCATCACAAACTCTATAGAGTTCTTCATTTTGAGTAAAAGCCAGTGGGAGACTTTGTTGAGAGGCCTGGAGAATCCAGGGAAATACGGTGGAGAGAGATCTTGTCATTAAAGGTCATTAGAAGCTTTGGATTTTGTTACCAGTTCAGTTTCATACTTGATGAAAGAAACCAACTTTATGTCTCCCCTAATCCATGCCCGGAAAAAAATTACAATTTTTTAGCTGTTTTACAACCTAATGAGGGAGGTTTTATTCTCAGGTGGTTTAACAAATGTTTTGAGGTGTTTAGAAGGCACAATGAGATTTGAAGGAGTCATTAAATTTATGACTTTTGGTACTTACACGTGGAGTTTCTGAGACTGAGGCTTCTAAATTAGTCACACAGAACCAAATGGAAAGAAAGAGAAGAAAGGAGAAGAGCTCTTATAGATTGGTGTAGGAACTAGGTGAGTTAGCTAGCTCATATTTTGCAACACCTCCCACCCCGATTTCTAACAAAGACGTGAAATGGAGAAGTAACTCTAGAAACATTCTTAACAAACTTTAATAACTGTAAATCTTGCATGTTATATCTGGGAAATTTCTGTTTGATATCTCTGTCTCCCTTTATGTCATTGTTCATATGATTCCATTATAAGATAAGGGAATGTATTTGAATTCAACAACAGATAATACATGGAATTCTACATTCTCAGTCAAATTGTGTACTACAATGAAGTAATGCAGGGGGTTTTGTCTTTTTTTTTATTGAAAAGCCATCTTTTGAAAGCTTTCTTTTTAGGTATTTGCTTCCTTTCACTTAATTTGCTTCCTTCATAAATATTTCCTGTCTTTGCTTCTGTTCTTCCAAGCTACTGTCCTGGTTCCTTGTGATAAGGCTGGTATCAACCGAACGGTGTCTTCAACAGACTCCCAGGAGACGCCAAAGCAAAACTAAACTGCAGATGATGGGGCTTCCTGACGCCTCATTGAGTTGAAAGGATTGCCATTTATCCTTTCACCCTTTGATAGTCACTTCCTCATTTGCTTTGCTAATGCATTTAAAACCGAAGGAATTATCAGAAACTGCAGGGAAGGGCTGTATGATTATTTATTTTTATATAAATACACAAACACACACAAACATTCACACACTGTCTCCTTTGTTTTTAGTGCCAGACTGATCCTATGAGCAAAAAGCATATCTGAAATACTTTCCAAACTCTATAAGCTGCATTATTGCTGGACTGCATGCTTCACATAATTAAGATGCAAATGATTTTGTGCCAAAGGTATTATGACTACTGCACAACTAAATAAAACCCACAAAAGCAAGATCTGCAAAGTCACATTCCCAGGCATAGACATATTTCTTTAACAGTAGACAGTCGATTTACTATTCACAGAGCTAGTAGACAGTCCACAGAGCATAGCTGGTACTCCGCCACGCATGAGCAAGCTTTCTGCACATGCTTTCCTGCTCCTCCTTCATCCTGAAGTAGAATACATGGGAAAAAATCACACAGAGAGCTTTGAGAAGGCGTTCACTGAATCTGGTTAAATTTTGCAAAGTCATTAATTATGAGTCAGCATGAAACACCAAATAAATCTGGTCCATCTTATCATGTTTTTTGTCTTTCAGATTTTATGTGTTTTGCTAGGTGGACAAGAATGGTATATGGCTTAAACTGTCCAGTCTTTGGAACTGGCTGAAAAATGCCAGAGAGCAGAGAGAGACACAAACACAAAATCTTGTTTGAGTTGAGAGAACAAATAAACCAGTATAAGGAAGTGTCTTTGGACTAGCCACCAAGCGTGGTTTTGCAGCAGCCTGGTGCGTTACCATCTGGGAGAGTTCAAACAAGCTGTAAATACCAGGCCCTCCAGGCTGTGGGAAGCTGTCTTGGAGAATTTCTTGTTTTGTTTCTTGGGAGGTAAAGTAGAGGCTGTCTAGCTGATGCTATAAGAATTCCCTGCTGGCTGATCAACATCAGACAGAAGAATTTTGTTAACCTCTAGCCAAAGATAAGGCCAGAAATACAAGACTGTTTAGAAGAGGGAGAAAGAGCTTGCTGAAATAAAAGAGAGCAGATACAGAAAATATTCATGCTTAGTTAGAGAGTACGATGCTTACAAAAGGGCTAAGATTCCTCATCTGATTTTAATCTGAACTCTGGAAGTCCTAAGGACCAGACTTTCAGAGGAATTTAGGAATTAAGTGAAGTGGGCGCACAGGACACCTTCACATAGGTTTCAGTGTTTTTCAAAAAAAAATCTAGCACATAGTCCAGCAGGACAATTCTATGACAGAGTTGTGCATAAAAATGGACTGAATGGGGAACCTCTAAGCAGTCGGAAGGATCATTCATAGTGAATGTTTCTAATGACTGAATAGGCCATGGTAGATCCATGCCAATGTATTTAGATGGGAACTGCCTAGGGGCAGCCAGTAGAAGGTACCAGGTGTAGGAATGTATCTGAAAACCTCTGACTTCGTGGTCATTGTCTGCCCAGAATAGATCACCAGCTTTGGCCATAGGTGCCTAAATACACTTGGGTACCTATCTTTATAGCATATCTACAGGACATGAGTGTAGTCATGCTGGAGTGTCCTCATACAACTGTTATTGTTTAGAACATTTGAACTGGGAGATGTTGACTAGTCTTTCTTTTCTATAGGCAGTAAAAGCCTTTTTCACCAGAGATAGCCTTAACCACCAAGCTACAAGGCGGCTTGTGCATGGCTTACCTTTCTTTTGAAGTTTGCCCACTGCCAGTTCAGGAGTGCAAGAGCCATGAAGGCTAGGAAGAGAGCGAGCAACACACCATGAGTTAGCCATGACGTCAGCATCTCTACCAGGCTGGGACTTTAGTGGACTTGGCTAGGTTTGGGTGGCCTTCCAACTCACATGTAGATAACCTTGGGTACTAGGTACCTATGTCCTCAGATGAGAAGGTGTCAGAGTACATGTGGAAGCCTAAATTTGGCTGTAGGAAGTATTGCTATTGAAAATGAAAGCACTGCATTCTTGCAGGCAGGTAGCAGGCTTTGTAGTTACTGACAAAAGGAACCTCTGGTCTGTGTTTGAACTTGGATGCCGATATCCATTGCAAGCTCTCCTTTTAGCTCTGGATCTCGTTCAATGTGTATTTCCTAAATACATTTAATTTAGGAAATTAATTCTTCTGTATCTTTTTTTCTTTCCTCCGGCAGCTTCGACTTTTCACTGGGATAGGAAAATTAACCTCATATGTAGATGAAAGTATCTGGAAACACAGCATCTAGTTTCTCCCTTGGTTCTCAAATCTAATAGGAATGTAACAATCATTTGTTCAAGATGAATCACTTTTCTCCACAAGACTGAAACTCAAGCAGTGCCGTGTGAAGAGGAGTCCTTCTCAATTCACCAGAGATCCTCTCTCAAGTCTAACTTTCATTCGAGTGCTTTTTTCTGCCCACTCATTTCCCACTGTGTGAACTGCTTGTCAGAAGGAGTTGAGGCAGAGCAGAGGTATCAGGAGAGGCTCAGACAGGCAGGGGTGAAGCTGGCTGTGTGTGACCACAAGCACCACACGACAGGACGGTAGACGTTAGTCATGGTGAGACCAGAAAAGCTGCAGAGGACCAACAGACAACTGATTTTGGTCCAAATAAAGGGGTAGGTGTGAGCATCCCTTTTCTGGGTATCTGCTTCCAGACTCACAGCACCTTTTGTCATATGCTTATCTTGCACTGATAGCACCTCACTGGAACCACTGACGTCATGAGAAGGACCACACAAGTGACACCAAATGAAGTAGCAGTGGTGTGAAGCAGAAGTGATGCGATAACCCACAGTGGCCCACCTGGCTGTTTTGGGATTGGAATTTTTTTGAGGGCTTTGGCTACTCACTGGGAAGTGTTGAAATGAAATTAAATCTAAAGTGAACAGCCCAGCCTCCCCTACTCTGTTTTTCACAGTAATGTAGAAGGTAGCACATCACTGACCGGGTACTAGATGTTTGGCACTGCATCTTTGTTGCTGGTTTTCAGATAAAAACAGCTGGTGAAAATTAATTTAAAATACTATGAACAGTTCTGGAATAGACAGTTTGAGAGCTAGGAGGATTTTTGTGAGCAGCATAATTTGGTGCTAAGACACTAATGGATGTTGTCAGCTACAACATCAGAACAGATCTGTAGTCTGATTAGGGCAAACAGTCTCTAGAACTGACCATTTTAATGAAGTTTTTTGCAGTCTTGTCTGACAAGTTAGATCAAATTAGTAATACAATGTCCAACAGCATCCACACGTGCTTAAATACTTAATGTGAGGTGTAGATGGGATTTTTGTGCTAGAGTATAACATTAAGATCCTCAAAACTCCTGGTTATTTTATAAACAAATGTAAAACCAGGAAAGATCTCGGTCTGCCTGATTCTGACAAATCTGTAGACAGATAATGCTTTATTTCTAGATGTACCTTGTAGCATTTCTTTCATGACAGCACTGAGCAATCACCTTCTTAAATGCTGCCAGGAACAACACATTAGGCATTGCTCCACCTAAGGGGGTGGATGTGGAAGGTGGTTTGTAGTTATGAGGCTGGTGTCTGCACAACAGCCCTGTCAGCTCTTATCCGTGATGAAAAAAAGTGGCTACTCTGTCTCAGATTGATTGCTCAGCATGTCTATCTAACCCATCCGGATCACACTGATTTTCTTCTCTCCATGAGGCAAAAGGAGGATGCTCATATGCATTTCACCTGGCAGGGCTTTTGGAGGCGAGACACGCACACCCCACCAAAACAGTGCAGCAGTATCTGTTGATAGGCAGACAGTGGAAAACTGGTTTTAAAAGCAAGTGTTTGACAGGGTATAAATCCTATTCAGGTTCTGATCTCTCAGCTGCAGATGACCCTAGTATCTGAAACTGGTGCTTGGACCCTCCTTCCAGCACTGCATGTCTGGTTTTGCACGAAGAGGGAGCAAGCATCCTCATCTGCAAGGACCTGAAGCAGTGGATTGTTTTGTGTATGTGTACTGCCCAAAATACACTGCAGAATCTGCTTCGATACGATCAGCTCCAGATTTAAAAGTGCCTGCTTTCTCACACTAAAACAAATGTGTTCCCTGTGTTGGGAACGTGAAGTTTAGGGCTGAGGAAATTGAATTAGAAAAGCAGGTAGCAGAGCAGAAAGAGTGCATTGATCGAATCAGCAAATCTACAGCCAGCTCGCGATTACACCCAGACTACCCACTGCTTGACTGCCCAAACTTCCCGCCATCTCCTAGGATTTGTAGGATTTGTAAACAAGTGTGGGTTTTATACGGAAACGTGGAAACAGAAACATATTGAAACTCTCGGCAAATTCCAGGGCTCAGAGATTTAACACAGGATCTCGCAGCAGTGGAGGCCCGGTCTCACATTCATCTTACGAGAGCAAGCTCCCAGCTGGTGTATCCTGGCACAGCTCCAGTGAAAACTGATGTATCCCAGCTGAGAGTCTCTTTTCCTGAATAAGTTTCCCTGTGCGTTTTATAACACTGCTCAGTCTGATTCCCAACAGCATTGCCTCTAGTGTCTTTTCTAACTAATTTCTAACTATAAGGTCCAGAAGAGATGTTGAATACATCCTTGGCTCAGTCACTTCTCTTTTCCTTTAATCGCTGATTTTCAGTTGAAATGATGTAACTTATTATTTAGGAGCAATTTGAGAACTCTCCCTTTCTCAGACGATAATTATTATATTGAATATCCTGATATTAAAAGAATTTAAATGAGTAAATATCTTTTTTACCCTCCTATCAGTGCTCATAGAGCTTGTTATGGGCAAAAAGGGAACACACCACAGACATAAAGCCAGGAATTTATCATTATAATTGGAATCTTCATTGTCTTAATAGTGAATCTGAAAGGTTATGATTAGCCTAGATTATATTATTGCAGAAAAATAAAGGAAAATAAAATAAAGAATATTATTACATAAAAATCTCAGTTACAAAAAATAGTAATACAGTTTCAATATGACGAGCTTTATTTTTCCTTTCTGCTTTTCTGATTTTTTGATTCACCTTGGGGTTTTCTAATGTGTTTTTACACCCTGCTTTTTTTCTTCGTTGGTCTATTATCCCATGTTACATCCAAATTCATTGCTTAGGATGAGTATTACAGATTTTAAATACTGTTGCTTGTTCTCTTTGTTACCCCAGAAGCAGTTGTCCAGCTCCTGGGCTGCATTTCTTTAACTGGCCGTAGATGGGTTGTTCATAGCCGTGGGGTCTCCAATGCCAGCCTCTGCCTTGTCTCATACCACCCCACGACTTCTCTACGCTGCATCCTCTGACTCTGCTGCTCTCCTACTGTGTCTGCCCTCCTCGGCACCACACCATACAGTCATAAATTTCTACGCTGCATTAGAGTAATAAATACATCATTCCTCACAAAATAACTACCGCTTACTACCACCTTACACAGAAACTGTGGTTACACTATACAAAGATATGCAAAAGTAAGACAAATTGACCATAGCCAACCATTAGAAAAATCGCTGTTAGGGCTAAACCAAGTTAAAACAAAGCTTTAGGCAGGTCAAGACAAAATGAAGCAAAGCAAACCTGGCATGCCCCACTCCTGCGGCCTTGCAAGTGCAGTACAAAGCCTGTGGACTGTTACTACTGATAGCAATACTGTATTTCCTGGGCTACAGGGCTGCAATAAATATAATTTCAGAAGGGGAGAACACTGTCAATAGCAATGGCTAAGTTTTCAGACAGAAACGTGATTCCCAAGCTAATAATAAATCTTTAACATTAGGCTTTTCCTCATTGCAAGCTTCAGGGCTTGTCTGTTAACAGAGACGGTAAATAATTCCCTTTTTTGTTATTGACTTGAAAGTATTTCTAGCCTGTGTTCATGTATCTCACATGGTCGTACTCTGTTTTTGTTTTCCTTGTTCTGAATAATTTGGGTACTCATTGTGAAGAGCACATAACTGCATCATTTTGATTTTGTTTCTTTCAACAGCTTTATAACCCCAGGAATATTTATAATTTATCTGCATGCTAGAAGGAAACCATTTAAGTGAACTGATTGACAATAGCCTTTTCATTGCCCCTGCTCTCAGAGAATAACCTTACAATATTTTTCCTTTCCTCAAGCAGACACCTAGACGTGTCAGGATTTCATGTCATGCCTACTGCTCATTTCAATTATTTTTTCTCTTATAATGTGCTTTTCTGTTTCAACATCACTTCCACTGTATCTTACTGCCAGTCTTCATTACTCTTATTGCTTTACGAGGTAGGACCCAAAGCACACTGCTGTGATGAGCTGGTAGTCTGTGAGGAGCAGAGATGGGCACTACTTCCTAAACACTGCACTACTCCCACTTTTTGGCGTGCCTGATAAACAGTATGAAGGTCTTCCATCTCTCAGACTGTCCCAGTGCTTTATTTTTTTTTAAGGCATAGACAGAGAACTGTCTTCCTCTCCAAGGTGCTAGCGAGATGCCCATCAATTCTGACTGGTTTTGGATCAAACTCCATTGGAAAAACGTTTCCATAAATGCTTACTTTAAGTGTTGTGTTTATAATCATTAATTTCTAATTAAAAATAAAAGCTTTTTTTTTTTTTTTCCCCCCCGATGTAAACGGCATCTGAACAAATTTAAAATTGTATAACCCCATCATTTAGCTAATTAAAGTGAGGTCTTAAGGTTTTAAGAAGTTTAATTTTTTGCAGTGTTGTTAATAAAAGTACATTAACTGGCTCCCGAGATGACATGAGACAATTTTCCATGTTTATTTTATGTCACTTTTCTACCTTATGAAATATTCCTCTGGTAGTCTGCTCAGGATGAGTGTCTATGCACTTATCATAATAATATTCGCACAAATTACAGAAATTCTGTCAAAATATTGAATTCCTGATTACCTTGCATAAACTGACTTCTGTGTATTGAAAGTGTGTATGGATATTAAATTTTGACACTGATCTCCACAGAAGATTCGACCATGGGGGTTAAGAGAAGATTGCTATGTGCCTTGACACAAATGTAGTAGAGATGTCGTATGTGACTGAATTCTCCCCTCCATTCATCTATGTTGATGTATTTGACATTGATACTTAATTGTTGGATAGGTGACTGAAAGTTTTTCCTTGATTTTGTAACCTCCAGCTTTCCTGCAAGATAACCCTATGAAGATTGGTCCCCAGTCTCCACATAACCATTGGGGAAGATGAATAGCATAACAAGAGAAAATAAATACTCCACTGGAAAACCTGAATGTTTTACCTTAGCATAAAAGTTTTAGAATTTAATTTCATTGAGGCTAAATAATGCAAAAAAGATTACATTAGACATTTTTGCGAGTGCTTGGAAGTGTAAGACCATAATTGCTTTGAAGCGTAAGCCCAGTTACAGACTGAGCTCATCTTTGGGGGAAGCCAGTTCATACCAAAGCCTGTGCAGTGGCTATTTGGCATCAAGTTTGCAGACTTAAAAGGGGTAAATAGAGTGGCATGACTTTTGTTCAGTTCAGCAGAAGTTTGACAGAGTGAAGGGGGAAAGATAAGGCCTGAAAGAAGCGATAATTCACTAACTCTACCCTGCCAGCCACTCCTGTCAGTAAACAAGACCTTACTTCCCTTTAAACTTGAAGATGAGGGTAGTCTGAGTTTGTTCCTGTCTGTGCATTACACACGACATGGTTGTGTTGATTTCCAGTTGTCCTTGGCAAAGAGAAAAAAGCTCTTCAAGGACCTTTTCTGACCTAGAAGAAATGACTACAGCTCAGTGGAGAGGGAAAAATTATTTTTGACTTGTTCAGCTGCAAAAAGCATCAAACACCACTAACAGTTTTGAAGTAAAATTTGCCGTAAAGACTTGCAGACGAAAACAAAACAGCCCTCACAAAAACTTCCCTTCCCCTGTTTTGTTGTAGTGAAACCAGAGTGAAGGGTGACATGTCTCTTATGTTTTTCCTTTACAAAATTTTGTGTTGAGAAAGACTGTATTTAACAGAAGTCAAGAAGAGGTTGCACTTTAGACCTGTCAACAATCTCAAACAAACTAAGAGCAACACAAGAGCGCAGTTCTGCTTTTTCTTCCTCCTTATCCACTTTCCCACAAGCATATTTTCTTACTAACTTCACTTGCCTTGCTTGCTCCTGAAAACATGTCAACACTTTAGCCTGTAGTGTAATCCTTGGAAAACATCAGGTTTTGTGAAAACTGTAAGCTCGGCACAGCTTGAGTCTCAAAAATCATCCAATTACTTAGGAAAAGTCAAGTATTTCAAATCACAGATCAAATCCTCTTCAAAAAGTTAGCACACAAGAAAAACACTGCAAACATGAGAACAGAGAACATGTCTCATTCAGAAATGATAAAATATCAGCAGAACTTGGCAGGAGTAATGGCTCAATTAATAGACTGGGTAAAGCAGTTGGTTTATGTGACAGGCAGCTGAAAACTATTTACAACAATGTAATGTCCCCAACAATCAGCTGTTCATCAGCAAAGGGCACCAACCGCGTGTTACAACAGCCAGTCATTAATTTCTAGCCTGAGGTTAGACAGTGAAATGAAAATATATATTTACAACTATTTTGCTTTATTTGGTGGGAACAATTAATCATATAAAGGCCTCTCAAACAGCAGAATGTCACCTGTTTAAAATTTATAAAATGGGAAAACAAACTTTCCCATATTAAAAAAACCCCCAACATTTATAATGAATCAAATCAAATAAACATATAATAAAGAATAAAAATCTACTTAAATTGAGCCAAGAAAGTAAATATATATTAGACATCTTTCGATTAATATGAACTACATGCATGTATTGGGCCTTTCTGAAACCCACTCAGTCGTATGTCTTTGCTACTCAGAATAGATTTGATCTCAGGATTATGTTTTAAAGGTGATTCCTGCAACTATTTGTAAATCGTAAGAGCTTTTAACTTCATGGAGGCCCAAGATTTAACTCAAATCATGACTTCTTGGGTGTTCTCATCTTGCTTTTTTTGTGTTGTCTGCACTCTGGTCCAGTTGGCAATCTCTCATCCATCCTCCTCCTCCCCATTTCTTTCTCCTCTACCTTTTTATTAAAGGTTTCTCACCACTGTGTTCAAGTACAATTAATGTAAATCATGTTAACAGTGGGGAATTCCTTAGAGGACCTGATGGAAGATACTACCTTATCTTTCTCTCAAATTAAAGAAAGTTGCACCAGTAGGAATTCCTTCATACTATGAACACTGTTCTGTTTATGGTGCATAAGTTTATTAAGAAAAAAAGTTTTCCAGCATTGTCCAAAGATCATCTGGGCTGAATTAATTTAATGATCACATTTGGGAAATTAATTTTCTAACCAGATACTTTAGCTCAAAAAACTTTGTCCTCATCTCTCCTAGGCTGCATTCTGAATCTTATGGGTGACAATCCTGCAGAAGAAAACTACAGTAAAAACTACACAGTATATGCTGACAGGTCATGCATTATACATGGAGTAAAATAGCATTAAATTCTGAAATCTTTCCTTAACTGAAAGAGGCTTATTCTATCATGGGGCAAGACACTCTTCAATTCCAGTTCAAGGGAACCTCTTTAGAGCAAATATATTTCTCATCTACAGTGGTTCGCTACCAACCTGCCTGAAGCCAAGCTACATAACTCAGTACAGATGTGCAAATTCGGTTTGAATAATTAACTGCGGCAGATGATGACCCTGTATTGCAACGACTGTAGTCACTAAGTGTAAAAGTTCATAATAATAAGCAGAAGCAGTTTAGGGAAATTTGCTTCCCTGCCAGAGCTGTGCACAAGGAGGAGAGGAGGCTCTCTGAAGTCTCTGAGTCAGTTGCAGACCTGTAGAAACTGGGTTAATGAAGCACTCAGATGAGCGCTCTGAGGCAGGAACTGCTGTTCTAGAAAATTTGGCTGTGATGCATATTAGAGGTAAACGTCTCTAATTTCACTAGAAAAGAGCAATTCTGAACGGACCAACAAGGGCCGGTGGTATACATCTCTCTAAGCAAACTCTGACCCTTCTCTGATCTGACTTCTGTCCTCAGGACGAAACACATATCTGGTAAATTTTAGATGGGAATTAGGAGTAAGATTAGGCTTCCTCCATTCCACTCAAACAGTTAAACCACGAGAGAACTTGGCCTTCTCAATCAAGTGGGACAAGGAAACACACACTGATGAATTCAGGGGAAAAAAAAAATCATTATCATATTAATTTGATATTAGTAAAATCCATAACAGTAACTTAAAACTCTATAATCATAAATCCCTGGTGTTTAGTGAGCACTAACAGATGGAAGTTGTGATCAAAGCGATGTTAAAGCACACCATGCAAAGCTGTACCCTACAGAATAGACTCACTTAATGCTACCAGCTTATTTACAAATGGATTCTGTTAGTAATAGTGACAATTCCCTTTTGCAATCGACCCTATTGTAGGGACACATAGGCTTTTATAGGTTGGTATGCCCCAAAACTGAAAAATTCCGGGATGAGACTGTGAAGACTGAAATGTTTAAGTGTTGTACCATGTGCATGGACAGCAGCAGCGTAGTGCCAGTAAGGAAACAGACAGGTCTTGTGGGTCATTGCCACCGTTTAATGACTATGGTGATCAAAATGTTTAAGCCATATGTCATCAGTACTTTGGCATTATGTAGTTAGTATTATGGACACAAAATTTATGCCAACAATGTATTACGTTGTTAGCACCATTATAGTTGTACCATCATTAGGAATACCATGATGGAAATGAAGAATAATTTTCCAATTATTTACATAGGGAACTATGTCATTACAGGCTGGGGAAAACCAAAAATAATTATTTTAAAACTAAATAAATTTCTTGTTTTTCAAGCATTTTAAAATCTTTCTGCACACATAAACAACTACACAAATTGAGCTAACTATAATTCATTTACTTTGTTCTGTTTCTACATAACAAACCTACTATACACTGTTATTAAAAACATCGCCTATGCACATTTTATAACCTTGTGCAAGAAGCTGTTTAGACCTGGATAAAGCAAGTCCCTGTTATTGGAACATCTGAGGACAAACCCACAACTGTTCTCGAAAATTCATTTGCACAGAAAAAAGTAATATTTGATATGAAAATCTACACTTTTATTTTCCTACTAAACTTTCTATGGCTAAAATGTCTTTAAAATAATGTATGCAAGTATACGATGAAAATTTTCTGTAAATATATTCCTATCTGTAAATTTTGTTAATGATTTCCCTTCACTGCATCTTTGATGGTTTTCTGTTCTTTTGTTGTTTGGTTTGTGTGACTGGTCACCAAAATTAGTTGTCACCATAGCTACTGTTAATCTTTAATCTTTAACTAATCTTTCAGGTATAAAACTTGAAAATGTGAGCATTAATCCATACTTTAAAAGGGATTGGCTTCTTGGTAACTCAATCGACTTTTTACAATTGTGGATGGAATTGCATTGATTTTCATGATGTTGCCAACACATAATAGTGTGGAAATTGACTCCAGTGCTGAACTTTCTACTCCAGAGTGAGGAGGCACCAGGAGGATATTGCTACCAGTATGGAATTTCTTTCCCAAGTGACTTCTAAAGTGTATCACACTAAACTATGAAAAAACCTATCATAATATTTTATTTATGATCCGAGAAAGGGTTTCATTCACTAACCCCTGACTTGAACAATTTTTATACTGACTGCTATAATTTGACCTCTTACATGAGTCCGCTTTACTGACTTAAGAGATTCTGCTATGACAGAAAATGGCAAAGGTAACGGGAAATGAGGATAAATTGAGAAAACAGTCTGTGAGCTGTTAAAGAGAACCGAAGTAGATAAAAGAAGAGGATGGGAAGGAGAGTTGAAGGGAAGGGAGGAAATAATGTCAGTGAAGTGTTACCGCCATAAACAGAGCATAGCTAGAACTGTTAAAATAAATAGCAGTATTCATTCATGTTGGCAATGAATCCCAGCCAAACTAAACAGATCCAAGACCTTTAATCTTGATTTCTGTGGCACCACCTTGTTCTCCTCTCCAGCCTACAACTGCAATGCATCAAGCCTCCCTGGAAATTCACAGCTGCATTACGTCCGTCCAGCCTTCATCTTTCTCTGGACAAACACTTCTTTCAAAATTCAGAACACATCAAAGTCATCATTCAGGACCCTGAGAGCCTTCTTTGTTATCCTGTGCTTATTTGCACATGTTTGGCTGTATGAAGGGGGCTAGTTTTCATTCACTGAAGATGCTTTGTGAAATACAGAGCACACAATCTATAACACTGTAGAGTGTTACAAGGACCGAATAAACACCGTTGATTCTTTTCTTTTTCTTTTTCCCGTGAAACATGAGTATTAGAGATGCGATTGTCTTCAAGGGTTTTTATTACCTTCCCTTTCACAGGTGTTCTTGGAATGAGAGAAAAGACTAGTGTGCCCATGTTTCTGCTAGGACAGGTGATTCCGAGGTGACTAATGAGGCAAAAACTAAGTTAAGAGCCCTCAGTCACTCACTGGACATCAATATCCATAACAACTTACAACCTGATTACAATGACATCACGACGTGAATTTCACTGTAGTTGGTGCTGAAGTGAACAGCATCAGAAACTCACGTGGGACTGAGAATCCAACTGAGAACTGAATATATTTTTTATTCTTTTACTGAGGTTTCTTTTAGACTCACTAAGATGGCTCAAAACATAACTCATATATTGCTGTGGTTTAAACAATTTCAATGTCATTCTGTTGCTTCTATCTGTGGCATCATCAATTTCCCACATCATTCAAGTCACTCACATTGTTATGATCTAATTTCTTCAAATTCTTAATTATGTCCTGTTGTTAATAAATTGATGTGCACTGGTAGGGAAATCAGTACACAATGGTTTGTCCCATGTTTGGCTTTTTTTGAGGAGAAATCTATGCAGTGAGCTGGGAAAGAGGTCAAGCAGACTGGAATATTTCTATTAGTTATAAATAAATTTCATTATTGATAATAACTCCTAAGTTCATATAGGCTCTATCTAGGTGATGTACTGCCACACTCTATAAAACAATCATAGTTAAAGAAAAAAAAAAATAGTTAAAGCCTCTATATTATATATATTTGAATTACACTTCTGCGTGATATTCAGCCAGTCAGATCACTTCTATTCCTTACACTACATGTATTGGCTTTTCTGAAAGCGTGACTTACCAAATGATTCTGCCTACTTCAGTTTCATTAGAATTTAATCTGTGGTAGTCCTGATAATTCAGTGTTATAGTTGACTGCCAAGTCTGAAAAAAAATTGCTTGCATAGCTTGTTTGGTTTTTGTTTGTTATTTTTTTTTTTCCCCCCTGCTATGTTCTTCAAATCAACAAGCACAGGCAATGCAGGATCCACATCTACATTAAAGGCACTATTCCTACTCTCTGTCATAGCATTGTATGTTTTTACTGGCATGGCCTAGGGTGGAAAGGATCCTAAAATGACCAAGGAGGTAGTGCAGATTTCTGGTCCCATGTCAAGATGTGTTGGAAATTTGGTCTGGGTTCACCACCAATACAGCAAAGCAAACTGTTCTGATGTATCACCTGATTTTTCAAGTGTCTCCATTGCAAACGGTCAATGTTTCTGCAGGCTCCTTATCACCAAACAAAGCATTATACCATAAATCACCTTCCTTCTTTTAGAGGCAATTTGAAAGATTTCAGCACAAGCTGTTCAAAAAACGGTCATAATTATAGGAACAGGTTCTGTTCAAACCCAAGCCCTGAAATTCAAGAGACCAAGTTTAAGGTTCTTATGTTAGTGCAGCCATATATCATCAGGTGTTGCTTTCCTCTTAAGGAGTATGTTTTCTTCCTTCTTTTGATTGCATCTTGAACCTGTTCAGTGTAATCTTTTTACCTGTGATAAGATAGCCATTTAAGAAGCAAGTAAACACAGTGGTCTTTTAAACAAATTGACAAGCAAGTAGAATTCACAAACACGAAATGACATGACCCTGAGCCATGCATGTTCTTCACACTCTTTACTGAACTTGCAGATTCTTATTACATCCAAATACGAGTTCAACATGGAGACCTTTCTTGGATTTTGATTGTGATTACAGAACGTGAAGAAATGCACAAACTGTATTCAACAAATCCATCCCTGAAGCTGTGGAATTCCTGGTCCCTTTTCATCACAATTTCTGAAGCATGATAAAACACCAGTAGTTGGGATCCTCTAACAAAAACAAATGTATTAACAGGGAACAGGCAACCGTCATGGGAGTTAAATTATTCCAAGATATTTTTATGGAGCATATTAAAAGGAGAAGTCGTGAAAAGCACCATACCTCCATAATAATTTAGGAACTTGAAAATAAATCACCTCTCTTTATCTCTCTCTCTCTCTAAATTAATGGGCCTCTTTAGTCAAAGAGTTTCACTTACTTCCAAGGGGGTATCTGCAGAGGTTGTCGACTATCCCAGAAGAAGCCTTTGAAGTCTGCTATGGACCTGTTCTATCGCCAGAAGCCTTTTCAAATCAGTATGGGAAAAGGTTGAAAGTTAAGCAAAAAAACGCAGAAAGATAACCACACTTCACATGAGTCTCATGGAAACTATCACCCTGATGTGATAAGACCTGCACCAACCCTGTTTCCAGGATGCTGCTGCTGTTTTGACAGAGACAGGTCGGGCATTTTCCTGCATTCACACTGCATCAAAAGCAGCGGCATTAAATCACAACAGAGATTAAAAATTATTCTGAGACCATATTTGAACCTATTCAGTTACCTTCTTGTTTTGAAGAGTATGTTATGCATTTTATAGAGGAAAGGGCTCTGTAGGGTCCAGTTCTTATTTTTCTTACGTATTACTCAGATGAGCATTTTAAGATTTTGGGATTTGATGTTTACACGTAGTACTTCATCACTACTATTGCACATGTCAGTCTTCATGGGACAGGTCTCCAATGTGCCGTTTTCTCTGAAATATAGTGTGAAAAGAAAGCAATTACAATTGTTTTGAAGTATGGTTGTTCCAGACAACTGTTGGTTCTTGTTTAAAGGGAAGTTTTTAAAGGTTAGCTTTTACTTATTTATGTAGCTCTTTTTTTTTAATGCAACTTTCAGTCATCAAATTTATTTTATTTTTCATAATTAAGAGTGAAATAATTAAAAGATTAAATTGTTTTGGGTAAACAAATTGTTTGGGTAAACAAAGCTGCCAGATGGGCAAAAATTTTTTTCAGAAGACCATTTTTCAAACATCTGTCTCACTTAATCTTGACCTTTGCAAGAGGAGAAACCCACTGCTCATAAGGATTGGAGTTGTTATGCTGCATCACTTAAGTGAAATAATTGGACACATTTGCAGATTGTAGAGAAGACAGAAGTCTTGTGATGAATATGTATTATTGTCAGGGCTATTTCTTTTCAAAAGAATTTCATTAAAAAGTTGCTTTCTGAGTTAGAAGGCTGGTAAGATAATTATTTGGAAAGCCCTATGAACCCAGTTCAAGCCACAAAGGTTCAAAATGCAGGTAACAGTCCTCTACACCTTTTCTTTCTTAAAATACCTATCTGCTTTTTATGTCTGAATATTTCAGGCTTTTTAACACACAGGAAAAGAAAAATATTGTTCTCTCTTACTCCATGGACTTCATGTTACTTCAAAAGAATTGAAAAAGGAGAGATTCAAGTGTCTCTATGGGCTCTGCACTACACCACATACAGCCCGTGTGTTAAATAAAAACTGACAAAATCCCTATGAATGGCTTCAATAGAGATGCATGTGATGTTAGATCTGTATAGTGCAATCTCTCTTGTGTCTTTGTTGGATTTTCCCTAACTTTCCCACAATCCATTCTATAGAAATGACCTAATTTTCCTTTCTCACCGTGTAACGTTGTTGCAGTGATCCAGCTGTTCACCAGAAGTACAGGACCTAATGGTCTGGTGCTTATGGGTTATGTAAATCATAGAAGTATAGAAGTACCTATAGAAGTACCCTCTGTATTAAGACAGACAGAGGCTTTCAGATGGACAGCTGATGTTTGACTATGCAAGTGTTTTGTTTGCTAGGTTAACCCTCCTGTCTTATTATTTCATTATTATATTTACATAGGCCTGAGATTAATTCAGAAGAAAACCTCTATGTGAAAATTTAAGAAAGGTGTATCAGGTGTGATGGTTTCTTTGTCTCTAAATGTTTCACGGATATAAATGACATATACTGAAATATATGACACCAGGTACCACAGTACCATCTCACATAAATAAAATGAAAGTTTCTGACTTGGATCTACGTATTCCTTTATTGTTCTCCAGCAAATGGAGAAGAATCCTCCAGCAAATCTCATCTTTCTGATGAGGCCAGTGGAGTGAGAAACTCATCTGCAGAGTTTACATTCAACTATATTTAAAGATATTTCTTCTTTGGAAGAAATTCACAGCAGTCTGAAGACTTGCTTTTATACAGAGATGCGTAAAGTTTCAGAGAACCTCTCCCAGCCTTTGTCTGATGAGTTACTACAAGACTTAATGATCCTCAGTCTGTGGACATCAAAATATGCTGGATTGACTTAATGGATCTTGATGACATCACAAGAAAAAAATTAAATCATTCACATGAATGATCATTTTTAATGATTCAAATCATGATATGCAGTAATGCAAAGCATAAATGGCTTAACAGAATTTTTTTTCTATGATCAGTGCTAATATTTTATAGACAGATGGATGCATTCAAAGTCTTTGAGATATACGGAAACAGATTATATCTCCCTCTTCAACTGGTGATTAAAATGAGACTGTAACCATCACATGCATATTGAAACTACTAATTACTCATTCAGAACATTGTCACTGAATTAACTTACAAGGGTGTGATTTGTGTGTTTTCTCACCTGTTCAATAGCATCTCCTAACATCTATTATAAGCTGATGTCTAGGAATATTGATCCAAACATATTTTATTGTTAGAAGGATTTGATGTACTTAAACATCCAAAAATCCTGTTCTTAGCACACTTTTACTCCAGTTACTTCTTCTACTAATTCGGATCTAAGCCTGCAAATTCATTTATTTTTAAGTGTTTAGTTTAATTTGAGAGGGTTGATCTAAAAAATTTTTCAGTTAGATTACATTTCAGGGTCCAGTCTAGATAGATACTCTTAAAGGCAGTACAACTTTCGCTGTGGACTTCACCAGATCCTGTGTTTGGCTTGTGTAGCCAAAGTCCTCTTTCATAGTTTATTTGAATTCTAAAACTGACTGGGGAGCTGTGACCTTGAGGTGACTTGCTGGGCTGTGGTAACCCAATCACTGGTGGCTGTGTGGTCAACTACTTAGAGACAAGTAGTTGAAGAGTTAGCCCACAAATAAGTTTTCTTTCATGTAAATGTTCCTGGATGTTTGCTCATTGTTAGAGACACAATCAACTTTATCACATAATTATTTTGAAAAAAATATAATAAATGTTTGGGAGATAGAAAACATATCTGTCTTAATGTGACTACACAGTTTAGTTAAACATAAACACAGACTGTTGAAGTGTTCAGGTAGGAGCTCGTGAATCCTTTATTTTGGAGCCTCTGGAACAGAAAGATTCAAAACTTCTTATCCAGTCTAATCATCTGACCAATTAGTACTGATCCTATATAATTTGAAGATGCTTCAGTTAGTTTAAGAGCTAATGTATGGTGAATTCATTTTGATATTATCTACCTTTTCCCTGCAGTTTTATGAAAAGTGGAAGTTGTGTGTTTCCTGGTGATTTTTCTGTCTTCTGGCTCTTCAGAAAACTCCAGATTTTAAACAGAGGCACACATAAAATAAAATACATTTGCTACATGTGGAAAGCATAATAGCTATAGCCAGGTGTTGTACTGTCAGTTTTGGTGCGTGATTAGACTGCCTAAATAAATTTTCTTGATAATTATTTTCTTTTAGTTAAGGAGACAGATAACAACAACTTTAATCTGAAAATGAGCTATCTAAGTCTTCAATTCATGATCAGAGAGTTCTTTGCACTTGATAAAAAGAAACCGATGAAGTCTGGGTTAGCTTTTCTGGCCAGGTATTAAGCTTGACTTTAAAACGTTTTTCAAGGAATTGTCTCATGTATTATCATGCTGAAATTTTTCCTTTTTGATTATTTTATGGACTGTTTGTCCTAAGTAAAATAAAAGTAAAATTTACTTTTAAATGTGTAGTGGACTCAGAGAAGTTGAGACATATATCCTCAAGCTAAAATAGTTGGATATGAAATAGTATCCCTTGCAGTCTCTCCCAGCTAAACAAGAGTTTCAAAAGAAGGTAGTTTCCCAGTTCTTATCACCAAGAGGTGTGCCAAAGTGTGATAATGAAATAAGTTTAAGAGCAATGAATATATGCCAAAGCTGACAGCACCATGTAGCTCCTTTCGTTTGTTTGGTTTGCATTTGTTTTTTTTTTTTTTTCTTGAGTCCCTTGGAAGCCTTGTTTCATTAGAGATAAATGAGAAACATGGTGCCTGTGTTACCTCTGCCTCCTTCTTCTACCTCCTACCTCTTCAGTATTTTCAATGTACCTTTGATCTTTATTTTCAGTACAATGTCAAAGGATGTCTGTGTCTAAGAACAACCCATATGCACAGTGAGGGAACATCTGGATTATGATCTTCCCCATCTGGAACAAAGATTTTATTAAGAAAATACTTTGTAGGAATGATGCTTCCTACTGAGTCACAAATCCATGTGCTCCTGAACATGTTTTCAAGACAACGTGCACATCATATTTGGAAATCACTTCAAATTTCATATGAACTTAGACTTTTCAACAGTGTAAAGACATTTTTCAGCCTAAGGCAACTATTTTTTTTTTTGTACACATAGCTAAAAATATCCCTAAAATATGTCCTAGCTATTTTTGAAGACTCCAGTGTTGCATGTGCCGTTTAATGCATAGACTACAAAGAAAAAAAGTCTAACTTAGGCCTAGCTGTGTTGTGCCTGAACATTTTTTTTTCTTGCTTTGTCTGTGCTAATATTCTTGTGGTGTTCATCTTAACTGGCCTATAACTGGTTTCCGTAAACTCAGAGTTATTTTTGGCATAAATCAACAGTCTGCCTATTAACATCTTCTCCTTCTGGCTACACTTCCAGCATATCTTATCCTTGGGATTTTGACATTGTTCTGCTCCCTAGTGTGTAATGTGCCCATTTCTTAGCAACTATCTGAACACACTTAATTTTATTAGCGCCCATGTAAGGGGCTCCAGACGTCCCCAGACAGGGAACCTCAGTATCTAATTTTGAAACATTCAGTATCAGTGAATAGGATTTTCCTATTGCAAGTGACAAAGAGAAGCAGCAGAATTATGGGCACTAGTTTATGGTCCTTTAACTAAAATACATATCTTCTCACTGAGACCCATTTAAGTCTTAGAGGTAAATTTTTATTCCCCAAAAGGGTTCAGGTGGGCAGAAGTGGTGGAGGAAAGTGCAAATTTGCCGCTAATAATGTTCTAGACTTTCTACGACTTTTGTGAGTGAAACCATTAATGGAAATCTGACAAATTCTAAACATCAGATTGGTTGCTAGTGTGATGCAATGCAATAACAGAAGTTCATTAGAATTGGAACACTTCGGTCATAAAATTATCAGTTTTTTCCTGAAGTCAGCAAAGTCATGACTGAGGCACAATTTTTATTTTTCATATTAAAGACTATTCAAATATGACCTTCCCCCAGCTCCACCCCAGTACTAACATCTTTATTTGTTTTAATGTTATATCTTTAGCAAATTAAATGCTGCCTTCCAGGAAATGAGAGGCTGTGGCTTTACTTACAGAAGTGGGGAGGATGAGAGAAGAAATAAAGTGGTGTCACAGATTTTGATGTGCTTTATCATAATAAATGACCAGACAGTGATTTGATATTTTATGTGAAGCCTGGTTTTCAAAAATCTAGAGAAGTTCAAAAGCTCTGAAAATCAGACTACTTTATTTAGAGTCTTAATTAAAGACTCGCTGCCTTCGGCAGTCTGACACAAAGGTGCTGGTAATGGGTCAGAGTATCAGACAGTTATAAAAACTCTCTTATCCTCACCTTGTTTATGCTGTGTGACAGTCCTCACTGATTGTAATGACTGCTGCAAAGCCTTTCTTTTTGAAAATCAGTTGCTGAATATGAAAGCAATTACTAGAAATAGTCAATTAGCACAGAAGGATGGAGGTGTTTGAGCTAGAAGCTGCTAGATGATGCAATTCCATGACACATGCTGTTTGTCACCCTCCACCTGCAAATATCCCCTAGCCATCCATTAATGACCCATGTGATATGGGAGCTGTTGTTATCTGAAACAGGATAATGAAAAAGGGGTCCCTACCCTGATGTTGGTATCTGCTGCTCCTGGTATTTCTATCGTTGCTTTAAAAGGGACCATATGTTCCATTGTCTTTATTTCAAATGTGGCTACAAACGAACAGCGCACACAAGGACGTGCTTGTAATGTGTTGCAACAGAAACTGTTATTAGAGCAGACTCAAGAACCTGCAATATAACACAGATCCTTAATATCAAATTAAATAGTGCATCCAGTGTAGATGTGCTAACACATATTCTAATATACTATATGATTTCATCAGAAGCATGTTTAACCTTAAGTGTGAGGAAAACATTTTTTATTACTCAGCCCCACAGGACTCTGTGTCTTTACTCTTGTCATGAGCATCCCATGGTTTCCAAGTACAACTGGTCTGTGAGTGATTTCTCAACCAAGCATTAAAGACATTAGAGGGAGGCCATTAGTGTATGTTTAAAAGTACAATCTAGAGTGAAATCTACTGCAGTTTAATTGTCTTACTGCTTTTATGTCTAATTTGCTGCCTAGTGGTACAATCTGTTTCTTAAACTAATGAGTTTTAACGTAAAATGTAGGTTAATCTTGAGAGGTAAGTAGCACTCATTTGTTAGGCAAATGCAGTTCACAGTCTGAACAGCTATTTTGGGTAGAGTTGTGCTGTTGTGTATTACTTTCATTAAACACAGAATGCTCATTTTGCTCATTTCTTTTCTTTTTTCTTTTTTTTTTTTTTTTCTGAGTTAGATCTTTTGACTTCATTAATTTTATCTTTGATGGCCAGTAGTTTCCAACAAGAACTGTACTAATACTCTGATAAATACCACTGTGACACGGCAGCACGCACATCACAGCTTTGTTTTAGGATAATTGCCACCTGTCCACCAATTATTCAAACAGGATGAACCTTATTGCAATCACTTTTGCATCAAATTCCAAATGGGAACTACAAATACGGTAAAATGGCCTGCACTCAAGTGTTGTTCTACCACAGCTGAGATCTACACCTCTATAGAGCTCTCAAAAAAAAGAGTGCAACTATTGTATTAGGTTTATAAAGGACAGTGAGGTATGGCTAATACTGTGTAATGAGCAAGCTAAACATTGAAGTTAAAAGAGAAGCTAATGATAACTTTAAACGGGAGATATATATATTTATAGATACGTTTATATATATATATTTATATTACCTTAGCAACTGCTGGTGTTGGATGATTTAAAACTCCTGAAAGGGATGAACTCTTCAACAAAACTTATTCAAATCTGAACATTCATTGCAACTTTCATAGCTTCTGATTTTTGATGAGATTTTCATAATCTATAGAAATTATGTTCGGTAGACAAGATCTTAACTCCTGCTGTGTTGCCGTTCACAGCTGATGTAAGAAATCAAACTGTTCAAGAACATGAGCAACAACATTTCTTCAGATGTGTCAAGATACAAAAACACTTTACACTTTTTTTTTTTTTTTTTTTTTTTTTTTTTTAAGGCAAGTGGTAAGATGAGCATTGAACTCTATTTTCTGTCTGATCTGCAGCAGCTGCAGTTGCATACTGAGGTATGGTGGAAATGGTTGGGTGTGACAGCTCAAATGAATATTACCCAGAATAAACTCAGCAGTCCTACATCTCAGAGGGATTTTTCTGAAATTGTCAGGCCACTGGAAGAAGGTTACACTGCTGAAAATGTGGACTTTACCTCTCCCTGCATGAGTGCTTTGTCTTATGAACACTTTTAAGTCAGCCTTGATAACACTTTCAGACAACACAAAAACTTTAGGCAGCATCCCCAAAAGTGTTCAAACAACTCTGGGTTGCATTTTTATACACGAGACTTTCTCAGAAATCTATGCCAGCTAAACCTCTGTTGGAGGCATCATTTGCAATATACTGGATCCACCCGTTTCTCAACTCAGTATTGCACCAGCAAAGTAACCATCAGGCCCAACATCTCAGCACATAAACCGGGTTCACCTGATTTCTGCATGTTGGTCCAATTAATGCACTTGTTCATGGGGATCAATAAAGGGATTAGAAATCTGCTTTGCTCCGTGGGGACAGGACAGATGTCTGGCTGCCTCCAGGAGTCCAAGTGATGCTTATTGTATTTTGATATATTGACTGAGGGGAATGTAATCTGTGCCAAAAGGTACTAATGACATTAGCTGTGGTAACACCTAAACAGACAGGTTTAAGTATTGTAAAGATTTCTCCTATATTTTCAGCTGTCTCTGTGGGAATACATCTCTAGGTTTATTCATTCTACAGTTTTTAGACAGTCTGCGGGTAGACTTCAAAAAAATTTAGTGATGTGGAGGCAGAAATAACACCTTTGGAAATGTCTTTTTACCATCTTCTGGGGACCCCAGTTCTCTGTGTGTGTTTTCTCTTTCCTTTGTCAGTCTCTTTTATAAAATATCAGTTCTGTACCTTCATAACCAACAGTTTTTCTCCTTTAAATATGTTTTTTAACTATATTCTAAATTGGGAGAAGTGAGTTAATTTGAGGAACTGTCTAAATGAAATCTAGCTTCTTTAAATCTTGACAACTAGCTTCATAAAACATGAACTTATTGTCAGTGAAAAGCTTCTTGTGTGATACGTTCTCACCGTGATGATGCATTTTAAAGCAGGTTTAGTGTCCTACCACAACAAGACAATTATTGAAATATATTTTCATCTGATTAAGCACAGTACTTTTCAATATACAAGTGCTACAAGGAGTTGACCTTTGCTACTTTCTTAATATCTAAAACTTTCTTCTCTATTCTGCATCATTTTTTGTATATTCAAAAGGAAAGGAGCTGAATTTTGGTGTTGATAAATTCAGTCAGTGATTTCTAATCTGAGAAAAGTCTTATAAGCAAAATTAGCTTTCTGAATAAACATGTATATTTACCAAAAACAACCCCCCCCAAACCTTAAAAATGACCATTATTAAATGATAGTCTGTCTGCTCTTATTTCCTCCTAGGAAGATATTTTATTTTTTATTTCTTTGTTATCAACATAAGAACTGCAGTTTCTATACAGCTTAATCAATTTAAATGGCAAGTGCTGAATGAGTAAATTGATGTCTTTTAGGAACTGAAGATAAAAACTTGTCTGTAACCACACAATAGCAATAGGAAGAAAGTAATTCATTAATATGGAAAGTTCTAGGCATACATGTGGTACTCTGCCACTGTGTGATAAAAAGCCACTTCTCTAACTGGAAGAGCACAGGCAGAGATACTATTTCTGAGTCTGTAAATTGGGAGCAGAAGTGGTCGCTCAGCCACCGAGGCAATATAGGGCTTAAAATAGGTGGGTGAAAAGCGTTTTTCCAGCAAGTGTTCTCTGGTTGTAGTTGTGTCCATACCTTTATAGCTTGGGAGGACTAAGTGGTCCTCCTTCCATACCCGTTATACTGTAAAGTAAGGAGTCTTGTGCCAGTGGAAGAGCAGCGCTGGGGTCCAGCCTGTGGCATATGTGCTGGGAAGACCTGTAGACCTGTGTGTTGTCACTGCCAGTGCAAAGTCTTTCATCTTAAAAGCTTTCTGTGTGGAGGTCATGATACCCCACTGCAAACTAACGGGACTTCTGTATTTGGACCTAGGGAGAGACCTGAACGTGGAAAGGACCTGCATCCTCTCCCTCTCTTATCTTTCCTCTCTGGAACACCTTAAAGTCTTATCGTTGGTCTGCATGAGCCAAGTCAACAGGAGCAAATACGCAATGGAGCAGGCCAGAAGATTGCCCTCCCATACAGTTCACCTGCTTCATGAGTCCCAGAAGAAAAATGTCTCATTGATAGGCAGGAACGAAGCTCTCAGGATAGATGGCAAATGCCTGGGCTTTTGTTGAGATGCTGGGTTTGAGTGAGACAGCTTTTTTTTCTGCAATAAGTCAGCATGACAGACTCTTCCATGGAGGACCAGGACAAACCATAGATCAGGATACTCAATTAGTTTTGACAGAAGTCTAATAGATAGCTTGATTGAAAACAGCATACTATATGTATGCTGACTTTATGTGGATGAAGGCAGGACTCAATTATTTTCGGAGAAATTTCATTTCACCCTCCTCCAGATTCCTCCCACCCTGATGTGTCAGACATCTTGATGTGACCCCATAAAAAGGTACTTCTAGTCTACACGTGTGTTAAACCTGCTCAAGTGGCAGAGTCCATCTTAACTCCTGGTAACTATTCCATCACGTCTCTTTTTCTGACTCCCTGGATATTTTTTTTTGCTAGTTATTAAATAAGTTCAATATCTAAGCCAGCTTTAAAATTAAACAGAAGGGAAAAAAAAAAAAAAAAAAGGTTTGGTATAAAGCTTAGCAGAGCTTACAACACCTACCTGCTGCCAGAATTCTCATTGGTGTTACAGACATATCTACAGGACTCTTTAAAAGACTTAGAGCTCTTCACACTCACTTACTCATTATTGTTCTCATGATATTTTAAAATAAAAAGTATCTCTCAATCTCTTCATCAGGATTCCAAAGTTTTTAATGCAGGTCATTGGAAGACTGGATTGATTTGAAGCTGTAAGTTCTGTGAACCTTAATTTTTAAGTGTGCTCCATGCAGAACACCTGAAATTAAATTTTAAATAGTATTTACGAAGAGGGAGTAAATTCAAATCTCAGCACTGACATAATTAAGGCAGATGAATAGGATTTTTTATAGGTCTCTTTGAAATCTGTAAATGAACTTGTCTGCTCTTAGAGTCTTGCCTTGGTTAAATATATGGCTCTTATTAAAGACAAATTCTAATACATATACTTTTATTACCCATGTGTCCACAGGAAGAGATTGATAGATGAAACCATATACTATCTCCATAAAATCCTGCTTGAATAAGGTTGAACCATTAAATGGAATATTTTTATTAAATCTTCAAATATGAAGCATTTGTGAAGATCACCTAAGTAAGAAGTTATTAAAGGTATTAATACAATGGTTATATTATTACAATAAACTGATAGAAGTCCAGAATTTGTATTCTGTATTGTATCCAGACAGATGGGCAAAGTTGCTAACACAGGAGTTACGGTGGGAGAAAGGGTTGTAATCAAGTGATGCCATTGAAACACATTTTTAGTCAATAGAATTATAGAATGGTTTGGACTGGAGGGAACCTTAAAGACCACCTAGTTCCAACCTCCTCTGCCCTGGGCAGGGCCACCTTCCACTAGCCCAGGTTGCCCAAAGCCCCGTCCAACCTGGCCTTAAACCCTTCCAGGGAGGGGGCAGCCACAGCTTCTCTGGGAAACCTCACAATAAAGAATTTCTTCCTTATACCTAATCTGAATGTCCCCTCTTTCAGTTTAAAGCCATTACCCCTTATCCTATCCCACACCCCTGATGACGAGTGTCCCCCCCCTTCCCTGCAGCCCCTTTCAGCCCTGGGAGGCCGCTCTAAGGTCAGAGCTGGACCCAGCCCTGCAGGGGGGTCTCATGAGAGGGAGCAGAGAGGGAGAATCCGCCCCCCAGCCCTGCTGCCCACCCTGCTCTGGGTGCAGCCCAGCACACGGTTGGCTTTCTGGGCTGTGAGCGCACATTGCTGGCTCAGTCACTTTTCCATCCAGTTCGACTGGGTATTAGGAAGCATTTCTTTCCAGAAGGGGCTGTTGGGCGTTGGAATGGGCTGCCCAGGGCAGGGGTGGAGTCCCCATCCCTCAGGGGTTTAAGAGGCAGGTTGACATAGCGCTGAGGGATCTGACAGAGTTGAGAACAGTCTGAGGTTAACCGTTGGACTGGATGATCTTCAAGATCTTTTCCAACCTAAATGATTCTGTGATTCTGTAATACTCCCAAGTTCTTCTCTGCAGAGCTGCTCAATCCACTCATTGCCCAGCCTGGATTTGTGCTTGGGATTGCCTTGACCCAATAGAAAGCATGTGACACAAATCTTTGCATTTTAGCTTTCCTTTTATCCTCCTCAATTCAATTCTCTAATGTTCCAAAAATGTCCCGCACAGTATCAGTTTTGCTCTTTACCCTGTTCCAACTTTACCCTTGATCCATTCACTGCTCAAAGTGCAGTGTGATATGAGATACAGTTACTGGTTCACCACAGTTTAGTCGCCTTTTCAGAAGAGATGGAGAAGGTAAGGCAACACAGATGGCAGAGATGACAGACTGTCAGTGTTGCAGGTGAATTTCCACCTAGGAAGCCCTGTTCTTCCATCACTGCCTCCACGCATCTCCTTCTGCTACTCTGGGCTTGTTTGGGGATAGAAGTGTCCTCTGCAGCTGAGAGCCCAAGCTTGGACCTTTCTGCTGAGACCAATCTTCTTGGTGCTCGCTGTCCCTCCTTTGATGAACACAAACTCCGTGCTGTCACAGTGAGGTAAACTTTCCAGTAATGTGATGTCTGTGTGGGCACGCCCTTAACATTTCCCAATAACTTGGACCCAGTACAATATGATTTTTTTAAAATCATCTTCAATAGCTCTAAACAAGACTGAACAGGCATACAAGTAACACACTTGTCTAAAAGGTCTTGGCCTCATTGACATAAAAAGCCAAATGCTCCACCTGAGCATTCTTGGGAGTACAGCAGGATAACAAAATTCCTCTAAAGGTCAGAAGCCTTAAATAATTCCTGGGGCTAATTGGGAAAAATATGTATGAAAACAATCAGCTTTCTTAGTTTATTTTTATTAGCTGCCATTAATTACAGGCAGCAAGGAACTCATCTGGGAGTGATGGTAATTCAGGCTTGCAAGGTATTTCCAGCAATTAGTTTTGTATGAACTGAGAAGGTTCAGTGACTCTACTACTTCTCAGGCATTAACAGCACAAAATAAAAAAAAAAAAAAAAAAAAAAAAAAGGTCTGATGTCAAATATGCTACAAACTTAACATTTCTTTTATTATTTTTTCCTTCTTGCTCCTTTTCTTAAGAACATTTTAGATTGATTAAAACTAAAGGTTAAGCTTAAATTTTCTCCTATGTCTCATCAAAACAATATCAAAAAAACATCGGAAGCAAATATCATGGATAAATTGGATTTATGGTGACTTTGCACCCTGTGAGTTCTTAGCTTTTGCCTATCTTCATATACTTGGTCCAAAGAGTTTCAAAAAAAGAGCCTTGCATAACTACTGGAGATCCCAGCAGCCCATCTGCAACACCTTTGGTGAAGAAGCACTACAGTCCTTGAGCTTCAAACCACCATGGTGCTTGACCTGCACCATGCTTGATCTGTGTCTGCTGTCCTAATCACTACAGACTTACGTAGGTCTTGCTGGTAGCATCTTCTTCCCGGATCACTTGGCCTCAAGGAGAATCCTTCATGCCCAGACAGATAAACTGTGCAGCTTTGCCTTGCTCCTGCATAAGGAGAGTAAGAGGGATGGAGAAATCTTCATGAGTGAAAAGTCCTGATAGGCACTGGTCGTAGAATGAGAAACTAAACAGCGTTTTTCTCCTCTCTAACTGTTAGAACTTCCTTCACTTTCCCTCCATCATGTCTCCCTGCTACACCATTCCCTTACTCCCATTGCCTCGTGCCTTTTTTTTTCTGGCCTGTGAGTTTGTGACAACTGTACTGATTTCAGTCTCGGTGGTTGTTTTGCCCTTGGTATCCAGTTTGGTGTCTGCTGCCAGCCTTTTATTTCACCTTTCTTTTTTGATCAGCTTGGCTGGGTGTCTGTGGACCTGCATCGCTGATGTCTTACAACCAGAATCTTACATTTCAGGCAAGAGTGTGCTATTGTTGAAATCCACCTTCTTGAGGCTACAGACCAGCTGTGATGCTCTAGACAGCTTCAGTTATATGTCTTTATCCCTTCCCAGCTGGCCTCCATGCTCTCTTCCTTGGAGGAAGCCAGCCCAGGGCTTCTCCTGCAAATATGATTTATGGTCAACAGATGGGAACTGTACTGCACTCACACTCCAACAAATATGTCAAGGGCAGATGTTTCTTCTATGAATCCACCTTTGATAAAATAAGCACAATGTATGATATATAGATAAGGCCTGAATGCAGCACATCTTACTGGGGGACACCATTATATGGGTTTTTTGTGCAGTAAAAACGTGCACTTTTTTTTTTTTAATTTATTTTTCAGTGCATTCAGACTGAACTGAAAGGACAAGAATACAAAAATGAGTGTGGCATCAGGGTTGTGCTGGGAAAGATACAATTTTGTTTTCTGAATAAAGAAGTTCTTAAAAATATCTCAGAGAAAACTAATACACTTTATCCATTACAAATTATCAAAAAGACGAGTATTTTTTAAAATAAGTATGTATGAGAAAGTATTTACTGGCTTCATTATGATTCCTTTATCTACTTATAGGCCCCAGCTTAATCTGGGGAAGAGAAGGATAAAGAAAGAACAACCTGAATAACAATGATTCATTCAGTGCCCATCTTGTCCTCCTTTGTCATACTCTTTACCTGGAATTACATGCTACAGCATAGATACCACATCACTTATGCTAATTCAATTTTCAGGACACGACAGAGGAAGTGGCATTCTTTCTCCACAAATGTATATTCATGGTTGAAAATTCAAGGTCAAAATATCTTGTCTTGAATTACAGGACTAAACACTCTGAAATGTCAATGTCTTTGGAATATTTTACTACAGTAATTTTTTTCCCAGTGTCAATTGCTGATAGATACTTCTAGTCATCTAGAGGTGGGTGAATAAATCATGGTCATTTCTTCATGTTACAATTTCTGTCTCTCACTTAGTGAAATGTTTGCAAGTGAATAAATTATCAAGTGAAACAGAAAAATTCGGTTCAATCCTGCAAGTTAAAATAGTTGGAGCTTTGCTGAACAGGAAGAGAAAAGGAAGGACTTGTGTAGCTATAGCAGTTTATAGTGACTTAGACTTCAAATATTCAGAGAGAGAGACAGGATAAAGATTCCATCCCCAATTCCTCAAGACTGAATACTGAACTAGTACATTATATTTGGTATATTATATCGGGCCTGAGCTGTGAAGGAGGTCATATTTACAGTTCTGTTACTGCCCCTTATTTTAGCAGTTACCTACCTCACTGAAATCATACCCTTCCATAACAGCCAGACAGTATCTGCAGCCATGTCTTGTAAGAATATGAACAAGATTACATTGCTTTAAAATTTGGTAATACCGTCTTATGCTGCAATGAGAAGAAATGCTAGTAACTGAGCTGTGGTTGCAAAACACATGGTAATACTGTTTGTCAGTCTTTTAGAGATGGTAAACCTCATCCCTAACAGAAATCCCATAGCTATATAGCAGTTCTTGGTGGTGATACACCAGGTCTCCTGGAGCACCTACCAATGAACCACGCACGTATTATCTTACTGGATCTGGCAGGAAAGGGAAAAGTTACAAATATTTACGGTCTGTAGCTTCATTTCAAGGTGAGATACTGCTGCTCCTGATGGGGCCCTAGGAGTCATAACAGGACCAGCCCAGTGACTCAAAACAAAAAGAGGACCCAGTGGCCAGCTGAGGTAGCCAGGGGCTTTCCTGACACTCTCGGTCTGGGGCATACCTGGGTGAAGGCTCCATTTTCCACTTTGCTATTGCCACCTATGTCAAGTTTTGATGGACAGTTGATAACTCTCTTTCCCCACATTTCTCCTCAGCCCTTATCATTTCCACTTCACTGATGAAAAGAATTGTCTTCTTACAGGATGAATAATACTTCTCTGGATCTTACCTATATTCAAGGCAGATTCACCCTTTATCTCCCTGCTCTTTTCTGAGCTCCTCTCTTGTAAATGACCCTAAAAAGACGCTGGGCTATCCAGCACTGCAAGCACACCGCAGCTGTGGCATGACTGAATATACTTTTACAGAGTCATTTCAGGTACCAGTGCTATGTCTGGTGCATCTTCTGTGCAGAGCTACCGTGAGCTTGCTACAAAACTCTGGACCAACTATTCTTTCGGTTTTATGCCCTGTGTTGGTTTATGGTTGCAGGGCTCGGTCTGTTTCTGCTCTTCTCAAATTTTGCACACGCTGCTATATAGATGAGCTCACTGTGCTGAGCATGACTGGCCCCAGCTTCTCATTCTCAGCAGTTTACGTCCTGCCTCTGCTCTCAGTGCAGCCTGCAGCTGGCCCAGATCTGCCCTCCAGTCCCAGCCTTGGTCTATACTCCTGCAGACACCCTGCACAGAGGACCTTTCCATGGTCTGAAGCAAGCTCTGTTCCCTCCCTCTGCTGAGTCAGAAGAGGAAAATCTTACATGCTTTTCTATTCTGGAGGACTGTGTCCGGGTGGGGATTCATTCCAGCGCAGATCCATCACCTGCTTGTCTACATTGTCGCAATATGGTCAGAGACCCCACAGGCTTCTTATCTGTGCATGAAACAAACATGGAAATACCGAAGTGCTGTGAGGAATCTGCAGCTAGGAGCTGGATGAAATGACCCCAGAATACAAGAAGAGGTTAAACACTGAGCTCCCCCTCCTCTAACACATACAGAAGAATTCTGGGGGAAGATGACCTCCATGCACTTCCAAATCTGATATTGCAGCAGGGGACACCTAGAGCTGAAGGTCAACCTGTAGATGTAATGTCTGAACTACAGGTGGTGCTTAAATGTAGAGATGCCTAAGTCAGATTTTAACCAGTTATGAGAATCAGTCAAGATCTTACAGTGTGCAGTTCATTGCCATTCAAGTTATTTTTGTTTTTTTTAGGTGATGTACATATCCTAGGTCTGTGCAGCAATCGACTTGTAATTCCTTTTTACACATGTATAATGACAGCTCTTCAGTACGGACACCCATGTTGATCTTTGCTGTAGCAGAATGACACAACAGAAAAGAAAAGAGGCCTTATCAAGCAAAGTTCTTCATGGAATAATAAAAAATGGGACTGGAAACAAAGATGACCTCAAGAGGTCACCTAGTCAGTGTTCTGGCCCCAATTATAAGTAAACCATTCCTGACAGATGTTTGTCTAGCCCTTATTTTTCTCATCCCAGCATGTCTTTATTCTCTGGCTGAACTTATTCTACTATGAATCAGGCACTATCAAGTCTCCATAAAACATTAAAAGTTCTCTTTGAATAAAAGACTGTACATTGTAAGACAAATTAAGTACATCAGACAAGGGAGAACTTCAGAAGGGAAAATATCTGACCTAGAAACTGCTGTCATGTATAAAAGGTCTTCTTTAAAATTAATTTAGAATTTAATAGATAAACATTAGAGCATACATTGAGATTTAAAGAATAAACACTTTTTTTTTTTTTTTTTAATCAATTATACTCTAAATGGTGTTAATAATGTGTATCATGTCCTATACAAAGCTCACAGGAATAAATAGTTAATGCCCATTAAATGAAACCCTTGGCTGAAAGACACCATATAAATGCATGCTATTACTACTAGAAAGAATCATATATAGCAGTTTTCCAAATTATATTGCTATAATTGCTTTAAAGAGTAGCCTTTTTTCTTTACATGTGTCTAGCGTTTGTCTTCCTTACAGATGTTGTCTCTCTCACAAATCCAGAAATATTTCTGCCGGTGCTGATTGCAGCCTGGTAAACATTTAGACCTCCAGCATACACTGCAAAGCCACAGGAGAGCTATGCAGGTTTGCTGGAATGATTTTTGGCACAATGTCCCTCGCCTGTGATGCATTAAGGGTCAGTCAAAGAGTGCATTGTATTTAGAACCTTGCAGAAATTGGAAGCATACTGCAGAGGGCACTATTTACTAAGAAAATTAAAATAGGCACATGATTGAGGTCGGGGAGTGAACAGTGCTTATAAAAACACATAGGGTGCTTTGATCCATCTATTTTCTTACTCATTTTAATCAGGTATGAAGTATGGATTCGGGTTTTTTTTTTTTTTTTTTTTTTTTACCCCAACTTCATAGATCTGGGAATGTCTGCACTCTGAGTTTTCTCAGGGTAATGTATACTCCATTATTATTTTTTCAGGAAAAAACAATATTTACTAAGATGATATTATCTGACACAATGTTATGTCTGAGACAGGCAGATTTTATACTTTGATACTTTTATACTGGTTTGCAATAAATTGCTGGAAAATGAAGGAAAGTCAAGATATAATCTCACAGAGACTAATATTATACTGTAGTTTTCCACAAAAAACCTGACACTAATAAAATGACTGAACAAGATAAGATGGTCAAGTTCACTGTTTTAATGTTCTCAGAGAAGATGAGCATATCACTCTCTGTCTGTACACGAGGTATTTTGTATGTTAATTTAAATGCAGCCATCCTGCTGGTAATAATCTACATATTGTACACTCCCTGGTGGATGTTACACAATAAACAAATTCAAAATTTTCACGGGAATTAGAAGGGAGGTGGAAAGATTTCAGGTAAAAGAATGAAAATGTGTGGTAAGACGTGGAACTCTCAATATCAGTACATCACATCATTTTAGTCAGAGCCTGGCTGCATATTTTATCAGAGTGGGTAGCTTTAAAAATTATTTATGAGACTTGCAGAACACTTAGTGTACCAAAGAAAGGACAAATCACTTCTGGTTGCTATATACTTATCCTAAATTCTCACTGGTCTGTAGCAAGTTTAAGATAAAGCTTCTCTTTCTTCCACAAATGTGACAGCAACGAGTGTGAGACCTTAAGCAGTTCAGCACCCCTGCACTTGCACAGGGCTGAGAAACGGTTTTCCCTTCCAGCCCTGCAGCTGTGCAATGGCACTGCAAACTACCCCATTTTGTCAGCAGGAACCACTCCCAGCAGCCTTTTGGTAGGTTATTACTTGATTGAATTAAAAATAGGGAAACATAATCAGATCATTTATATGAAAGTTAGTTTGAAAGGAGCTTTTATCTCCAAATCAGGTTGCATCGGTCACATCATTAACTGTTGCTAATAAACTCTGAGAATTAGATGCGATCTTAGCCTGAAGACTGAAGCAGACCCTCTGTATGGGGATGTTTCCATTATATTCATCAGGAAAAGCTGAATGTTGAGCCAGTCTCAAGATATAAACTCCACAACGTAGTATTTCCATGCTTGGTGCAAGCCCTGTGAAGCAGCCAAACCCAAACAAGCAGTAAGATGTCCTGGCCTCAGAGGAGACCATGCTTCAGTCACTGGCAGTGATCAGATTAACCACACACATCTGGTGGGTCCTCTGATTGGGCTGGTGATGGAGGACTCATTTCTTCAAGCAGTGCAGTGCCAGCTATGTAAGTCATATAATTTGTTGTATTTTATTAACAGGAGCAATACAGCAGCTGAGGAAAAGTCAGCTCAAAATAGTACTGATGTGTTACTGGAGCACAATATAAGTTCCCATGCCTCACAAAAATTTAGTACTTCTTGTTCATCCCTAATCCATCAAACATAGAGATCAACTACACACATTCACCAATTTCTTCCTCGATTTGTGTTATATGAAGATAATAAAGTGCTATATGCTTCTCTTCATATGAAGATTTCTGGTGATTTCAGTGGCATTTAAAAAAAAAAAAAAAAAAAAAAAAAAAAAAAAAAAAAAAAAAAAAAAAAAAAGGTCAAATTGCCTGGGAAATGTGTTGATTCTTATAAGGGAAATAAGGTGTTTTCGCTCTGATGAGGAAAGGGTTTGTTTTTTCAATGTTGCAAAAAGCAATAAAAACTTTTGATGTAGTGACTTGTTAGAGTCAAACATGTCTGCATTTATCAGCAGATACTTGTAAGATCATTTTGACACTAACAATGGTATAAATATGGAAATGGTACAACAGTAAGCCAGCTGATTTTTAAGTAGTGGAATAAAAGAACCTGAATGCATAAGAGTGATAAATAAATCTGTGCACATACAAAAAATAATTTTTCCATCGATACCTTAGAGGAATGGCTTCTTTGCAACTCCATCCTCTAGGATGAAACCTTTCATGTAGTTTATTTGCCTGGTTCTGCCAGAATGAAGGACACTGGGAAAACAACAGAAAAACGCCTGTGAGATTTCCCTTTGTAACAATGCAACTTTAGTTTTAGTATTAGAGTGCTAATGTCTCTGGTTTATTTCTGCTTTAAACTCTTTCTGCAGCAATAAACTGACATTCTGAGCACTGAGAGAGCTCAGAAATGAGGATAGGAAGGTTTCATTTGGTATAACCACAGTATAAACTGACAGTCAACAATATCTACAGTACCCCCTGTGCTATATGCAGCTGAAATTATTTGGTCAGGGATTTATAACTGAAATTGTGAATATATTATGTCTTCATGAGGAAATGAACCCATATTTACACTGCAAAGCTAAGCCATTGTCACAGTATCAGTAAGGGAATTGAAAGAGGCCTTCAGAAGTCATTGCTGCTAAAGCAGGGTGTAAGAATTTGCTCCACAGCTGCTAACAATGAAGACAGCGGATCTGCCAGTTCCTGACTGGTGGCCAATAAATGTTAGCTGCATTCAGCCTCACGTTAAGTTATCTGGGGAAATCTTTGCAGAGACTGAACCACTTTATTTGTTGAACGTGAGCTGACTTTGTATCACCTTTGGTTTGTTTTTGTAAATAAGGGGTTACGATGATTCTAATTTCTATCATCTTTCACTGAAGCAGCAAGATCAGTGGTCTAATCAGAGTCAGGGATAGCATTATATTTCCTTTCCTTTTGCTAAACTGAGAGAAGAACAGACTTGCACAGATTTAGCTTAGCAGTGAAAACCCCAGAGGTGCCTGGCTTTGTAAAGGCAAACATCCAGGCTATTTTACTGTCTCATTCCAGAAGGGTGGTTGGACATGCTCCCAGCATTTAGTGCAGGCTACTAATTGCCTAGAGGAGAAATTCTGTGGATAATTTTTATACACAATGGCAATAGATCAAGTCTGACAGTGATACTCTGACATCTAAATTACATACTTCATGCTCAGTCTTTTACCAGCATTTCTCCCTTCACTTTACAAAGTGCATTTGCTAATAGCTGTCCTAGTACTGACACACTCCACTAACTGCTGTTGTTCGTGAGATAGATCTCCTTGTTCTCTAACCTAACATTATCGTGAAAAACAGTGAACGCTCATGGGTGCTGCAGAGCACGTCCCTTTCGTTATGTTGTGTGCTTCCCATGTAGGCCACTACAAGCTTTAGGCAGGCTCCTTGCTAAGAACAAGGCATTTCATTATGTAGGATGGAAGCCCAAAGCTGATGAAATGTATATAAACCAAGAAAAGACAAAGAGCGAAACTCAGTGGTTCGGTGAACTGCACATGGGATGACAGTGTCTTTAAAAGGTGCAGAAAGAAATCTTATCAGTTAATACAGCTCAGCTGGGGCTCCAGGATAAGATTAGGTCCTCTGAAAGTACAATACTTACTGTTAAACCAGATACTAAGATTGTTTCCTATTATTCTACTAAAGTAAACCTAACTACAGTTGCAGGCTCAAGACAGATGAGACAAAATCTAGTCATAAATTATTTCTTATAACAATTTGTCTTAGGTCCCTTAGGTCTTCTACTGCAGTCAGGTTTCCTATAGCAAAACATAATCTTTTGTTGCCTATATAAGAGCACCATCAACACATTCATTGGTTCCTGATAGATTTCCCCTCTGGTGTTAAGAGAATTCATTCTGCTAATTTCCGTGAGTAATGAAGCATGATCTTACAGAGGATTCTGTGATTCTTGGTGAATTGTATGAAGAGATGTTTTTACTGAACATTTTTTAGCATCTTGAATCCATAAATAGATTTTCCTTATGGAATCTCTCAAGTTGTATGTGCACCTTTTGCACAGTTAAAAAAAACCCAACATCCTAGCAAATTTATTTTATTTTAGCTTTGTCGTATTCACACTGCTCTTTGAATAGTGAACCACACTGCTTTAACTATTCAGCATGGCAAATTGGTTGCATTGGCAAACCCAGCTCTTGGCACGCTGAAACAGTTCCTTCCCACCCAAGCCTGGACCAGATATATGCAGGCTGCAGTTTGTGAAATAGAGTTGCAACTTTGAAGTGGTTCCAATTATTCCATTTCCCGTCTTGCCTTGGATTGCTCCCCAC
This sequence comes from Athene cunicularia, assembly GCF_003259725.1. Lineage (NCBI taxonomy): Eukaryota > Metazoa > Chordata > Aves > Strigiformes > Strigidae > Athene > Athene cunicularia. The sequence goes on along the minus strand of NW_020799144.1, from coordinate 12,615,817 downwards.
CTTATAGCCCTGTTCCTCAGAGTATTTTAACTGCACTTAAGGCTAAAAATAATATAGGGAAAGATGTCATATAACACTAATGTTTTTTCTAAATAATCAGTGATAATGCGATAAGAGCTTATGAAAGAGAAATGTTTATGGATTATGTGACTATATTGATGTACTAACTACATATCCCATTAGGTAAGTGCTTTACTTCACATGCATAAATACTGACAGAAAATATAGCATCAGATGTTATCATTGCAGTAGGAGAAACAAAAAATTGCCTCAATAACCTTGTCTCCTGAGAAAACAATCTTAACTGGAAATTAGTGAATCCTTTACCTGTGTACTAAAAATCATGTCGGTGTGCTTCTGAGACTTGAATATTTTTGACCTAAAAAAAAAATAGTTAAGAACACTATTGGAAACCTGGAATTTGAATTTGTACTCAGGAGAGTAGTAGAATTCTTCTTGAATGTTGTAGAAGAATCCTTCCTGGCCCTGTTGGCCCTGTGTCTGCAAACAAAAAAGCCTGGTTCTATGTGCATGGGTGAAATGCTGGGGTTTCAACCCCAAGCCCCAAATCAAGGTTGACACATGGGTGATTCCCACAGCCCTTCCCAAAGGGGGGGGTGAGTTTCCCTTTAGGCTTCCCCCCAGGGTGGGGCCTGGCAGACAGAGCCGTTGGGTAAAGGAGCCCCAGAGGTCCCGCAGTCAGTAACCCAAGGTCAGGTGTCCCACCTGGGGATAAAGCTGGGACCATTGCAGGAGGGGCAGTGTCTGTGTGTGAGGTGGGTGCCCTGTGCAGAGCTCCCTGTTGGGGAAGGACCTCCCGCCTCCCTGGGACTGGGCTCCACTCAGGTCTGGCTTTTGTAAACGTGGGCTGTGTGGAGATACAGTGTGTGGCTCCCTTGGTCTGATGTGTTTGGTTTGTTGACTCGGTTGTCTCCCGTCCCTTCTTCTATGGGAGACTGCATGTCACCATTTATTCCACCCATTCTTGGTCGTGCAGTGTCGTTGTTGGGGTCAGTGGTATTGATGTAGATTATGTATAATCACAGAATCATCTAGGCTGGAAAGGACCCTGGAGATCATCTGGCCAAACCGTTCTCCTAGCACAGTTCCCAACTACAGCATATCCTTAAACTCTAAATTGACCCGACTCTTGAACCCCTCCAGGGATGGGGACACCACCACCTCCCTGGGCAGCCCATTCCAACGCCCAACAACCCCTTCTGGAAAGAAATGCTTCCTAACATCCAGTCTAAATCTTCCCTGGTGCAAACCGAGGCCATTCCCTCTTGTCTTATTGTTTGTTACTTGGTTGAAGAGACTCATCCCCAGCTCTCTGCACCCTCCTGTCAGGGAGCTGTAGAGGGCGATGAGGTCTCCCCTCAGCCTCCATTTCTCCAGACTGAACCCCCCCAGTTCCCTCAGCCGCTCCCCAGCAGACCTGTGCTCCAGACCCTGCCCCAGCTCTGTTGCCCTTCTCTGGACACGCTCGAGTCACTCAGTGTCCTTTTTGGGGTGAGGGGCCCAAAACTGAACACAGGAATCGAGGGGCGGCCTCACCAGCACCAAGTACTGGGCCAAGATCCCTTCCCTTTCCCTGCTGGCCACGCCAGTGCTGACACAAGCCAGGATGCCATTGGCCTTCTTGGCCCCCTGGGCACACTGCTGGCTCCTGTCCAGCCGGCTGTCAATCACCCCCCCAGTCCCTCTCTGACTGGCAGCTCTCCAGCCACTCCTCCCCAAGCCTGTAGCCCTGCTGGGGGTTGTTGTGGCCCAAGGGCAGCCCCTGGCATTTGCCCTCAGTGAAACTCCCCCAGCTGGGCTCAGCCCATGGCTCCAGCCTGTCCAGGTCTCTCTGCAGCCTCCCCACCCTCGAGCAGACCAACACTCCCACCCAGCTGGGTGTCACCTGCAAACTGACCGAGGGTGCACTCGATCCCCTCGTCTGGATCATCAGTAAAGATGTTAAACAGGAGTGGCCCCAGCACCCAGCCCTGGGGGACACCACTCGTGACTGGCCGCCAGCGGGATTTAACTCCATTAATCTGACTTGTTTGTACCCCCCCCGTGCTCACCCATGGACTGACCCTTTTGTGTCAAATACAATTTGGTTATTGGGTCATCTTTATGCTGGCTGTGTCCTTTATGCTAGGCCTGATAATTGGCAAAACAGTGGGTAAAGTGTGAGAAATCTGGAGGAGACAGCTCTCGGTCTCTAAGATTTTGATGACAGGTTTGGAATTCTGCTGTCATATTGTCAGAAGAGGCAGTGTGAAATGAGAGAGGAATGTGCCTCATCAGGACTGTGAGGGGACAGAGCAGCACAGCTTGTTGTGTGAGAGATGGGGCTGTGTATTGGTGTGGTACCAGGCATGGTAGCTCCATCAGCTGTACCAACGTACCAACAGTGGAGCCTGTATGTTAAAGAAGTAGATGGCACTTGTATTTATCATGCCCTTGCAAATCATGGCATCCCAAATCTCTGCTGCCTGTGCAGCTGTACAGACATAGCTATAGAGATTCTCACCTACAGGGAGATTAGAGAGGATTTTAGGCCATCAGTAGTTTCTAACTTTGTACCTCTTCTTTTCATTATACATTAGGACATCTCATAAACTGCAGCTAAAAGGACGTATACTTCTGCCTTTGTCATCTAAAACATGGAGGGACGGACAAGTAAGCAACAGTGCTCTTCTCACAGGTTTGCATCGTTATTTAAATTCCTCCCAAAAGCCTCGCAAGAACCCATTCACCACATCTTCAGGCTCCCCATCCCCTTCATATGGTTGAGCTACCACATTTCTAAACCTCAGCTGACTATATAGGCTTGATTTTAGGACTTTATCTTGAGGGAGGCACTTGGTGGGGGGTTTTATTTTGTTGGCTGGGATATTTTCAAGCCACAGTGAAAGACTTCATATTTGTGTTTTTAACTGTGAAGGATACTGTAGACTAGCAAATAAGATATGCATGCATGGGGGCATAAACCTAACGAACAATTCAGTCTCAACCATTGGCAGATGAGACAAAGAAACAGACAAAAAAATGGAAACAACTGAAGATTTCTTTGTCTGTGGAGATGTCCAGTAAACTCCTACTTATTTTTTTGAAACAGAAAAAATACATGCAATGTGGTTTTTTTTGCTCTTCTCACTGACAAAACTCTTTCCAGCTAAGCCTAAATGTAGACAGTGTTGTTTCAAATAAGAATGTCTGAAAACCTTGAGTGACAAAACCCAGGGATTTATAATGGAAACAGGTGTGAGATTTTAGCTGCGGTGCTTTGTGGTCAGCATCATCTCTCCCACTGATGATACATGGAATATCCCTGCATAGGATTTTGAAATACTATCTCCTTTAACTTTTTACCATCCATGGACTTGAGATAATTGTCACTCCCACGGAATGAGTACAAGTGAATCCTCAAAAGAGCTAAAAGTCATAGAAATGGACACAAATTCCTCTAAGTTTTTGTAAGTTTGAGAATGACAAACTTGCCCATGTTATTCAGAGTGTCTGTAGAAAACCAATTTCCTAGCATACCTCCAGGTATGTCCCAGGTGCCTGTTACATATATATAATTTTGTTTGTAGGCAGCACGTGCTCTTAAGCAAAAACATTAACCTATTTCAGACAATGAAAAGGAACAAGTCTTAATTTACACAGAAATACCCACAGGAAATTAGGAACTGGTCAAGCCTGTAGTTATGACCTTCCTTATTTTGATGACGAGGTACCATTTCCTTATGTGGGTTTTGAAGCCCTGTTTTAGTACATTGCCACTATGACAACCTGCGCATCGTAGCTTTAAATTACCTTGTAGGCTGAAGTCTACTGAATGAAAAGAGAAAATCAACGAAAGGAATGTTTTTTTGCCAGGTGCTTGCAAACTAATATGTTTCCCTGCAGGCTAGAAATAAAAAGTATCTTATTAAATCACATCATAAATGACCCATGTAGCACAGTTTATTTTGCATTACCTAGGTAAGGAGGTACTGAGCCAAATATATCAAAGTGAACAAGGCAATAATTGCTCCTCCTTTTATATCACCTAAAATACGGGAGTAATGAAGGAAACGTGATTAAAGTGAGAATATTTTATTAGTAATAGGCTTTTCTTTCATTGTTTTTTAGAGAAATCATGTTCACTGTGGATAAGGAAGCCCTTTTCCATGTATTTTCAACCTGGCATTTCATATATTTGAAAAAGACAATACTGTACTTGTGAAATAAGATCAAGCACAAAATGTAGGTGGCTTTTTTTAGAGTACAGATTTTATGAGCTGGATTTGTTTTAAATTTTTTTCATGACTCCTTTCTGTGATAAATCATATGTTTAGGAAGAGGTCAAAACACCTCTTCAGTGCTTGTATTAAAAATTCTGTGATTTTCTGGAGACTAAAGACCACCATAGGTTCTTTCTTTCACGTGCCAGCTAGTTTTATTGAAATAAATGGAATTACTTAATGGAGGTTATGTGGTGAATCTGCTTCTTAACTGAACTCTGTACTATACCCATTAGTCTTCAGTAGGATTAAGATTTCACAGAGTACTGAGTTAGATTTAATCATCACAGCTTAAGTAAATGAAAAAGCAATATGGACCAGAGTAGAAAAAGACCCTTAATTATGATTAAAAATATAAACCAAAGAGAAATATATCTTCATGATCAAGATTAATCATGCACTTGCCAGGTCCAAAAGACTATTAAATTTTTAAAGGTATATCTTAAGGACTGGTTGTCTAAGACTCTTCCAACCTGTTTGCATAGGAATGTCCTTTCTCTTAATGCAGTGTCCTCTGAGGTCAGCCAGCAGCAGACATACAAGAACGTAAGAAATGGGAAATTGTAGAAATATACAGAAGTACTAAATATAGAATTACATACAGCTTCTTTCCGACAATACCTCCCCACAGCTTTCTGTTTTATGGTCAAGAGTTCAGATTGTATTTGAGTCATCAAGTTTACTCCATTCCTGTCCTCTTTGAATTTCTCTAACGCGATTTACTCCTTTGGAGCAGTGTGTTCTACAATGGAATTATGCAATTTGCAAAAAATTATTTCCTTTTGTTTGTTTAGGGTACTTTTAAACCATTACAGGAATAAGAAATGTTATTTACTTCGTGCTCAACAGGCAGCTGCTGGCAGTACTGGAACTGAGTGTTTCACTTAGATATTGAATTCAGAGTTAGACTTTCAAGTTATCCAAACATTGGAGAGGGACAGAAGGCCATACCATACAAACGCTGGACAGCTTGCTGGCCTACAGCACTGTGACATCCAAACCGTAACTGGGAACCAGAAAGACCATGAGCACACCTTCAAATAATACTTCTTCCCCCTCAGTGACTAGACTTACCATGAGAGTTGTTGCCTACATTCCTCTCATGTGTGACCTATAACTGACATTTATAGCTTTTCCAATTTTCTAATTTTCTTGTAGAACCTATTTGCCTTGCTGACAACTGGAATCTCACATTGACCGAGTTCCACATTTTCTTCTACTTCTTGTCTGTACTTTAACCACTAGCCTTGACTCAAGCCATCAGTTCTACCTCAACTTGCTCTCAACCTTCCCCATCAACTACATTTTTTCCCCATGCATGGGGACCATCATTCACTGTCTATGAAAACACATTTGTATTGCAGTTATATGGATTTTAAAGAAAGAGTGCAGATTAAATCTGACCTTACTCTGAAGGTATTTTTCTTTTATATTTCCTACTGAAAAAATTTCAGATTCCATTTGGCCAATTATTCAGATTTCAGGAGAGTGGTGTAACATGCACACATCACTTTTTCCTGATCTGTAATTGAATAACTTGATCCCTTGTGCTGCCATCTGTCTCTGCAATTGTGTTGTGCAAAATACTGTAGGATGGGTTCATATGAAGGATATTAAACACAGCAAATGCACGTTTATGAGCTAGTCATGTGAACGGGTGAGCCTGGGCACTGTGGGCCACCACCTCACAGTGATGGCATGTTCCGCCTTGGAAGTGACTTCTGCTTGCATGTCCATAGCTACCATGTATTTGCAGTAGAAAAGGTCAAGCCAATTCAAACTCTAAAACAGGTGGAACAGGCAATGAGAGAGCCTAGTTACAATCCAGTGCAAAGCCTGGCTGTTTGATTAGCTGAGCATCCGATGAAATTCAACTTCTTTTCCCCAAGGCAGTCCTTCAGGAATGAACTGGATACACAGACCCTCTTGCCCTCTGTCAGGGGAAGAGTGATCAGTCTTGGCACAGAGGGCTGTAATCCATACTTCCCGTTACTGGCAGGTATGAAACAAACTGACACTTCATGAAGTGTTCTGTCATCATTTTGGGATGCAAAAAGAATTCTATAAGTATTGTAATCCTCACAGGGCCTTGTGGCTCTCTCATGTGCCAGAAATGAATGGAAAGGAAGAACATCCCATATCCTTTATCCTCCTTTGTAAAAGGTCTTCCATAATTCAGACCTCTAAAGCACCTCAAATTCACCTTTACACAAAGCACATAGATTCTCAGAATATTGTTTTCTCATCCCAAATCACCCCTATAGATTATAAATTAATTTCTGGAGCCAGCTCACAGAATTGGCTCAGGAGTCAAATACCTGGGAGAAGAACAAAGGAAAGAGAGTTGGGCCAGCTTCCACCAGCTGTCAGGAGACGTGATCAACCCATTCGTGCATCTGTGCTGACTCCAACCTGCCAACCAGACTGTGGAATATGTTGATTATTTTGATGTCCCATATAATAGTATCTTTCAGGATTAGTTTTCTTGTTTTAAGGAGGAACAGAACCAACTGATCAGTACCAAGAATATTAATACTTTGTCAGGCCAGATAAAACCCAATGCACTACATTATTGTGTTAGGTTACAATAACCATCAAGCGAAAAACTGACTGAATGACCAAGGGGTTGTACCCATGCTTTAGCACCATCTGGTGAAGCAGGCATGACCTCTCTTCCATACTGTGTCTGTATTCACCCCTAAATGTCTCTCTCTCATTGAAATTAGCAATTATTTTGGGTCCAGGCCAACAGGAGAATAATGAAGGATATTGAGAACAGTTTCAAAAGATCAGTTTTTCAGCTAAATAGCTCTGCAAAATGAGACATTCCCGGGCTGTCCTAACAGCCTTTTGGTGTAGGTCAGTGGGGATAACAAGCAGCACTTGCCATGAATCATTTCTGACAGGATTCAGGACTGGATCAAGGAGCCTGATGCAGGAAGCCAAAATATAATCAAAAGGGTATTTAGACCTTGTACTCTTGGCAGACGAGCAATACCTGCATGTCTTTGATGGCTTCAATCTACAATTGAACTGTGTATGGATTTTGTTTACTGCCACTAAAGATGGTAGAAGAGTAAATGCTGCCTTTGTATGTTGTTTGTTATCTTAAATTGCTGGCTTTCGAGGCGGTAGTTCTGGCTTGTTCTGCTTATTTTGGTGGGATGGGACTGAGGGTTATGAGCATTACTTTGGTAAAAACGATTTTATGTTAAAGTCAGCTGTAATTGAAAGGGTTAGAACATATCCAACAGCAACATTAAACAGATTGTGCTAAATATGATGTGTTATCTTAATCAAATATGCCGTTTGAAGGGTAACCAAATACGGTCATAGCTTTATTGTCACTACATGGTCATTTCCTAGAAGCCAGTAAACTACGCACTGCTTGTTAAAATCTGAGTGACCTTTTCAAGGATGAGTAGAGTGCTAAGTATATTAAATGAGTCACATTTCCTTATCTGGCATGACAGATGTTTGATTTTGTTGACATTTACAGGAATGCACAAACAATTATGACTTCAATTGTTTATTCATCAGAGAATGTGAAGTTACCTGATGGCGCATATATACTGGGGGCTTTTGTACAATAAATCTTGCTGTTGTTTTTGGTCCCACGTTAAGTTTATCAGCATTTAAAAAGACATAAGCAACAATCGTTTTCTTCATGGAAAGGTCATTTCTTTCTGACAGATGATGTTTTAAACACTAGCGGTATCTCAGGGAAACCTGAGACATTTAACAAATTATTTCCAGACACTACAGAGAAATCAAGCATTGGCATGAACCTACATGAAAATGCATCTAATTTAGGTACTCTTGAATTTTATGAGCCTCACCAAATGAAGGAGTATTCTGCTCTTTTGGATGCTCTTTGAATGGATGAGTAGTATCTGCTGGATGGTTTACTGGGAATTCTTTCCCTTTTCCTTGGCAGTAGCCCAGAACATCTAATTTTTCAGAAAACATTTGAGCATGTATTTCAATTTTCTTCCACTTATTTATTATAGCAACACAACACTGTAAAAACACTGCCTGTTGAGAAAATAAGGCATGGGAATGATTGCATTCGGAATGATTCGGACTTTTATATAAGACCACTTCAAATGAGCAAGGAAATAGAAGAAGTAAGAATTAGACAGTATTTATTCAGATATTGCAATTCTATGTTAGTAATCATTCTGTGAAAAGAATTAAGTTTTAGGAAAGTTAGTTTCTATGGCTAAACACTACAGTAGTAGGGGAAATGTAATAGGAAAGTTTTATGAATGGTTTTAATTTCTTAATTCTGTGCATATTCATTCCCAACTAACAAATAGTATTTTTCAGTGTAACAGACAGCAACTGTAAGCATGCAGTTACATCTGTAAATTCTTGTTACCTTTACATCACCATTCCACAGACATATATAAAAAAGGGAAGAAAATCAGTGACTAGGGAAAGATGCATCAAATACAGCTAAATAAAATGGTGGCATAAAAACTTGATTTTTCATGTATTTTTAGTTTTTTACCATCTCTACAAAACTTTTACAGTCCATTTTAAAATCAAAGGAATTTCTTAATTAACTAGACTTTGAAAATATCCAACTGCTATTTAATAGCTTCCTTGGCAAAACAAAACCTACAGCACTTTTTGCTAGGATTTCTCTATTTTTTTAAAATACACCTGTATTTCAAGAAATGGAAATGTCTTCTCCAAGGTCTGAAAACACTCCATAAGGAAAACCTGAACTTTCCAAAGCCACTTAGCTACTTCTCTTTTAAATGTCTGCTTTATGCGACATTAGCAGTGTCATCCTTGCTGGCTTAAAACCACATTTGTATTACAGCATGACAGTACCATAGATTTTTGGCTCTTTTTTTGGGTTTTGAATGCTTTCTAAATTTACTACCTTTTTAAGATAAAAAGAAGCTAAATGTGATGGAAGGATCTGCAGAAGATTATGATGGAGAGGGAGGGATCAGTGAATTTTTGGTATCCTGCAAGAGCAACAAGAGACATTGTGATGTCAGATTATCTGTTGCTTCCTAAAGTGTTTTTGCATTTTACAAGAAGAGTGGAAAAAATTAAAGTATCAACAGTTGAATGGGATTGTCAAATAGGTAGCCAGTCATCAGGAGGAAACGGGAGAAGTGTTGAAGTTTCACAGGATACTTATTGCTAGGAATGGAGAAACTGTAGTTTTCAAGAATGGCTAGTGAGATGACACAAATTTTTGAGAAGGAAAATGTTTGGGATTAAGGGTAAGCAACAACATAGCTTTTTAAATACACAGGCTGATTTTTTTCTAAATTAGTTTGAGTTTAATGACTTCTAATTTTGAGGTGTATGAATTCCCAAACTCTGTGTTTATCTGGTGTGCATGAAGTGAGTTGACAGGCTTTTCCTGAATCGCTTGAGATTGGGTGTTTAGAACTGAGTAACATTGATCACAAATGTAAAAATTGTGAACCAGAATAAGGAAATCCGTTACTGCCATTTTATTTTTAAAGTCCTCTTGTAATTACAGATGGCTTAATTCAGTAACAGTTAACGTAGCAGTTTGTGGTGGTTTAACCCCAGCCAGCAACTAAGCACCATGCAGCTGCCTGCTCATTCCTCCTCCCTCCCAGTGGGATGGGGAAGAGAATTGGGGAAAAAAGGAAAATTCGTGGGTTGAGATAAGAACGTTTTATATAGTAATAACAATAAATAAATAAATAATAATGGTAACAATTGCAATGAAAAGGAATATAACAAAAGAAGTAAAACCCAAGAGAAGTGACACACAATGCAATTGTTCACCAACCAGTGATCAATTGCTGAGCAGTGATCTGCCCCCAGCCAATCCCCCCAGTTTCTATACTGGGCATGACACGTCCTATGGTATGGAATATCCCTTTGGCTAGTTTGGGTCATCTGTCCTGGCCATGCTCCCTCCCAGCTTCTTGTGCGCCTCCTCTCTGGTGGAGTATAGGAAACTGAAAAATCCTTAGCTTAGGGTAAGTACTACTTAGCCACACTAAAACATCAGCATGTATCAACATTATTATCACAGTAAATCCAAAATACAGCACTGTACCAGCTACGAGGAAGAAAAACAAGCCTATCCCAGCTGAAATCAGGACTTAGCTAAACTGTATAGGAATCCTGATTTCTGTTTCTTTAGGAAAATAAAAAACATTCTGTTCTTTGGGAGGCAGCTACCAAACCCCATTAGCCCATTCATGCATGTTTCGGTGCTAAAGCCATGGGCCTGCTCTCTGTCCCTGAGACAGTCACAGGGTGTAGTAGTTTGCACCTGCACTGTCCCACTTGGTACCCCCACCACACCCCAAAACCAGATCCATCCACACTGCCCATGGACCTGCTGCCTGTACCAGTACAAACTCAGATGATGGTTATTCACATGAAGACTGAAGTACTGAGAAGAAATACCTGGGAAAACTTAGGTCCCAATTTTTTTTTTTTTTTTTTTTTTTCACCTGGCTGGTGGACAAACACCCTTCAGTGGGCAGTTTTTCTTAAACGTGATTTGTTGCAGGTGTGAGGCATTTTAACCTTGACTTAGTATCTCTCATCCAGCAGTGCCCTCCAGTATTTCATCTTTAGTGAGATGGTTTGAACTCGAGGGTTTTTTTCCTTTTGCCAATAGACTTACCTTGAATTCTCTTCTATTTCTCTTTGAACACTAATTTTTCAAAGTTCATTGATTTCTAAGGGAGACCAAAGGTTTCATTTAGTAATCTTACCTGAAAATTGCTAGGGGGGCTTAAGAAATGAATGTTTTCAGTCCCTGATGACATATTGTATTTTTCCTCTCCCATAATTTCACAAAAGCTGTTTAGAGTATGTATCTGACTGTAATGCTGTTTTCAAAATGAGAACCTGCAGTTATTTTCTCTTCTGCATGACCTGATTTAGTGGGTGTTCGCATGGCTGCTGGAGGGGTATCCAAATTTAGCTGGAGAAAGAAACAGCATGTGGTCACCTCCCACCCAGGGGAGCTTTTATGTAAAGCATGAGAGACCCAGGTTCAGTTTCAAGTGATTTCTGATGGCCTCCCGAGAGTGTGCTTTAATCCACCCAGTTTCAGGTACACTAATGAGGGTGTGCCCTCAGTATGACCTGATGGAGCTATTCTACTTTTGAAGGATTATTTAAGTATCTGTTGCACAGGAAGGATGACTGGGGCATTTTACTAGGAGAGAAGAGACCTAAGTTTGTCTTCTAATAAATATTAATTATATATCACTGTTTTTAAACACTCACTGGAGCAAATGCTGAAAGTCAAGTCTTCTGTCACATAAAATTAGCTTGACTTCGGTGCCCGAGAAGCTGATGGAGCAGCTCATCCTAAACACCATCACACAACACATGAGGGACAACCAGGGGATCAGGCCCAGTCAGCGTGGGGTTATGAAAGGCAGGTCCTGCCTGACAAACCTGATCTCCTGCTACGACAGGGCGACCTGCTGATTGGATGAGGGAAAGGCTGTGGATGTTGTTTACCTTGACTTTAGCAAGGCTTTTGGCACCGTTTCCTAGAGAATTCTCCTGGCAAAAATGACTGCTTGAGGTTTGGATGGGCACACGCCTCGCTGGGTAAAAACTGTCTGGATGTCCGGGCCCAGAGAGTTGTGGTGAAGGGAGTTAAATCCCGCTGGCGGCCGGTCACGAGTGGTGTCCCCCAGGGCTGGGTGCTGGGGCCGCTCCTGTTTAACATCTTTACTGATGATCCAGAGGAGGGGATCGAGTGCACCCTCGGTCAGTTTGCAGATGACACCCAGCTGGGTGGGAGTGTTGATCTGCTCGAGGGTGGGGAGGCTGCAGAGAGACCTGGACAGGCTGGAGCCATGGGCTGAGCCCAGCTGGGGGAGTTTCACTGAGGGCAAATGCCGGGGGCTGCCCTTGGGCCACAACAACCCCCAGCAGCGCTACAGGCTTGGGGGGGAGTGGCTGGAGAGCTGCCAGTCAGAGAGGGACCTGGGGGGTGATTGACAGCCGGCTGAACAGGAGCCAGCAGTGTGCCCAGGGGGCCAAGAAGGCCAATGGCATCCTGGCTTGTGTCAGCACTGGCGTGGCCAGCAGGGACAGGGAAGGGATCTGAGCCCTGTACTCAGCACTGGTGAGGCCGCCCCTCGATGACTGGGTTCAGTTTTGGGCCCCTCACCCCAAAAAGGACATTGAGTGACTCGAGCGTGTCCAGAGAAGGGCAACGGAGCTGGTGCGGGGTCTGGAGCACAGGTCTGCTGGGGAGCGGCTGAGGGAACTGGGGGGGTTCAGTCTGGAGAAGAGGAGGCTGAGGGGAGATCTCATCACCCTCTACAGCTCCCTGAAAGGAGGGTGCAGAGAGCTGGGGATGAGTCTCTTGAACCAAGGAACAAGTGATAGGACAAGAGGGAATGGCCTCAAGTTGCACCGGGGAAGGTTTAGACTGGGTATCAGGAAGCATTTCTTTCCAGAAGGGGTTGTTGGGCGTTGGAATGGGCTGCCCAGGGAGGTGGTGGAGTCCCCATCCCTGGAGGGGTTTAAGAGTCGGGTCAACACAGCACTGAGGGATCTGGTGTAGTTGGGAACTGTCAGTGTTGGGTTAATGGTTGGACTGGATGATCTTCAAGGTCCTTTCAAACCTAGACAATTCTGTGATGCAGTGTCTAAATCCTTCTGCAGTATACCTCCCCTCTTTGTGCTGCAACTTCAGAGGATGCAAAGGAAGACCTGATTTAGGGGTTGGCAGCCTTTCCCCTGCCCATTGCAAAAAAATGCCAGCCCCCCGCCCCCCCCAGCTTCATAAAGCCGGCACTAAAATACTCCCAACTAGGCTATAAAGAGGCATTTATAGGTCCTGACAGTGGGTTGAGATAGTAGTGAGTTGTGGTAGTTTTAAGCCCTGCCGGGACCAGAGACCATGTTGGCATTGTCCCTCCCCCACCTTCAGACATAAGTAGAGCACAAACCCCGGGTTAAAATAAGAAGTTTAATACAACAGTGTAATAAACAATCTGAACAACAACAGTAGCAATGATAACAACAGTAAACAGTAATAACAGTGAACAAGACAAAAGATATACAGAGAAATACCGCAATGGTTACAGACAGCCCTGTGCTCCCCGCAACCAAAGCCACAAAGGAAAAAGTTCCAGCGCCCAGACCTGATGAATAACCTGGCTGGAGATCCCTTCCCCCTCTCTGCTGGGGAAACTTAACCCTATCCTAGCTGAACCAGGATATGAGTTAACAGTTTAACTGCTGTTGATTGGATGAAAACAATTTTCCACAATATGGGATTCAGAGGACAGCAGCACGTCTGGAAAAACAAACAGGAAAAAAAAGTGACAGGGCTGGGGCAAGGGTTGGGGGAGTTGATGCACAGACTGCATGGTTTTGGAGCAAAGTGATGTGCACATTTCCAGAAAAATTTCCAATTAGCTATCCCTAAATCTGAATCGTCAGTACTTCAGGCTGCCAGAAGAAAAAGTCTGTAAGACAAGGTCTTACAGAGACGGATCTTTAGAGAATCAAGTCTTCCTCAGCTTTCACTTTCAATTATCTGAACGGTTCATGAATGCATGCAAAAGGAATTGCTTATTCATATTAATCACCCATGTATAAATGTTTACTTTTTTTTTTTTTTTTTTTTAAACCCAGCAGACCACCCTGCCACAGTTTCAGGCAACAGTTAGTAGTTTTGGTTAAGTGCAAAGCCACATTTAGTCAAATATCCGTGCTGACTGATGCAGCAGGCTCGTGGCTACCAGGTTTTCTCTTCCTCAAGGATGAGATGTTTCTTCCTTACAAAACCACATTTAGTCCAGAATTATGGAGCACTTTTTTTTTTTTTTTTCTGCTACACTTAGTCTAAAGTACCCCCAAGCAATTCAAATAGTGCAACCAAAATTTTAGAAAAAAGAAACAAAACCTGAGGCCACACGCTTTCCCCTCATCTCTCTCCAGCATTTTTACAGCACTGCTTTTCCACCAGCAAGGTACACTTTCACATTTTGTTGCTGGCTCTGGCTTACTTAGGTTCTCAGCAACACTGACATTTTTCACAGAGCTGCATGCTCTACATAGCTAATGGAAAAGGTGGCACAACCACAGAAGAGAACTTAATATTATTCATGGAATAGCAAAAGAGAAAATGGAACAGTGGATCACATTAATTCCAGCAAATACCATTATTTTAAACTCATTTAAATGCAAGTCAAACTTATTGAGTGTATCATCCTAGACAGCAACTAACATTTATCTTCTTGCTATAATCAGAGCAAACAAAAGCCGGTGAGGGAGTTGGCCAGAGGTTGGTGTTCAGAGTTTTCAGGACCAGGCCATTAGCACAGCTGTCTCTGATAAAGCCTACAGAAAGGGCAGAAGAGGGGCAATTCTACCTTTATGTTTTATTTAACTGGAACAATGATTAATTGCACGCATTCCTGTTTTACAGTCACTGTCTTTTCATCTGGAGCTGTCAAAAACCAGTCAATGCTATTCCAAAGTCTGTGTTTCCAGTATTTCCAACTTCCTGTTAAACAATCCAGAAACCTATTCTATTTTACCACGCTCTGCACATTTTCACACATGAAAATAATGATTACACATACTTCTTATGGCTTTTTGATGTTCTCCACTAGAGGTGAGAACAGGCAGGAATAGTTTGATAGCACTGGGTAGCCGGATTGTACCCCAGCTCTTCTCTGACTTACTGGGTGTTTCATTTGATCTTTCTGTAACTTTATTTTCTTATTCATTAAATTGAGAACAATCAATTTCTTTTACATGGAGGCAGCAAAGTTCCTTCCTTCCTTCCTTCCTTCCTTCCTTCCTTCCTTCCTTCCTTCCTTCCTTCCTTCCTTCCT
>NW_020799144.1:12584913-12600643 GCF_003259725.1 Athene cunicularia | reverse complement strand
ACAGAGAAAACAGTTTGACCTTGACCAGCTTGTTATGTACCCCTAAGCAGCTGGAAAAGTCCTGGAGGAGTGCTGTGTCAGCCTGAGAAAGGAACTGGAGATAAGAAGAAGAAAAATACTGCGTTTGTCAGATACCCGAACAATGGGGGATTTTAAGAAAAGTAGCCAATAAAGTAGTAGACAAAGAGCCATGTAACCAAGAAGAATGATGTATGGATAAAAGAATAAAGTATATAAGAGATGGAGGAACAATAAAGATGGTCATTCTGCTGAAAAAAAAGTTGTCAAGTCCATCTCTACCGCGACAACTGGTGAGCCCTACATGATCAAGCCGACGTGATTGAGCCTACGTGATCGCAACAAAGACTGGATCAGAGAACTTTTGTGGAGCTGCAGGTCGAGGTGCAGGTCAGAGCCTGGTGTAGCTGAGAGCAGAGGGATTCTTCCTGGTCCGGACCTGAATTTTGACACCTCATAAGGTGAACCACCAGGAACGGGACTGTAATTATGGGGCAACAAATAACTAAAGAAGAAGAAAAGATATTGACCACATAGAAAGCCCTGCTAAAGAAAACAGGTGTTAAAACCACTGAGCAGAGTTTAAAAAGGATTTTGATATGGAGCAAAATGCAAGGATTTGAAACCAATGTATTCAGTGTGACTGCCTGTTAAGTATTAGGACATAAACTATGGGTTGCAATTTCTAAAGGGTCAAAAGAAGCAGCAGAATTTGTTATTACTTGGCAACTGTTAAGTGAGACTCGAAAGGGATGGAAGGTGGAGTATGAGAAAAAAGACAATAGAAATAGCAAATGTAAAAGACAACGAGGAAAGAATGAGCGGTGCTAACACTAGAATGTTGGCTGTTGCAGGAAGAAAACCCCTTATGGGAAAAATAAGATTGTGGCCCTGATCTCACTCTCAGCCTCCTCCTCCTCAAAATGATGTACAGGGTGGCGATTGGCATATGGCATCAGGGGGTGAAGCAGTAGAACGTGTGACCCCTTTGGCACCCCCCAAGGAGGGGGAAGAACTGACCGAGGAGGGCAATGCAGAGCAGGAGAGTGAGAGTGATAATGAGAGTGATGAAGAAGGAGAATTAAGTGCCGCTATGCAATCTTTGCACCTCTCTGATAAACCCACATCAAAAAGAGAGGGGGGAGCCCGTCCTAAACGTAGACCGTGGTTGAGGGCGAGGGGATTGTGTGAGGACTCTGATGAGGAAGCACAAGATGAGTTGTTTCCTCCACACAGACCGAATGAGCAGAAAGCCCCTCAGGCAGTGCCCCCTCCACCTCCCATCGTGGAGCCCTCTGTTCCACCAGCTCCCTCTGATGAGGACAAAGCCCTGTGCACTTTGCTTATCTGGTGCAAAAGGAATGAGGTCCCTGCTGATGCAGTGTCTGCTTTTGATCTTGAAACATGGAAAGAGGCCGGGATTGCCTTATTCGAGGCGGCTGTAAGGAAGAATGACATCGCTGTGTCATCTTCAACTGCATGGCAACCGGGACATCAACCCCTGAAACCGCGGCAGCTGCAGCTGATGCCAGGCCACATAGTGGGTCTGATTCTCGGATGGATCCTGCAGTTGTAGCTGAAACATCTCCAGAAAAGCCGCCAGCCCCTTCCACACATCCACTACCTGCTGATAAGGATGGCATTTCCCTGTTATTAAAGAACTACAGAAAAGCATTAATGAGGATGGACTTAACTCATTTACAACACCTATACTGGAGGCGATCGCTCACGGCTGTGCTCAGCATTCGCACCCCCCACCTGCAAGCGTGGAGTCCGCAGTGGCAGCCCCAGGGCCCCCCCGAGCCCCCCCTGCCATGGGGCGACCACCTGCGGCCTCTGGCCCCACGCTCTTGGCCTGCACCCGCCCACCCCCCGAACACCAAAAGCGGCAGGTTTTTTACAGCAGGTGTGATGCTGGGATGCACCGTCCCTTGTCTGTCAACACCACATCATCAAGAAGCAATGGCTTTATATATTCTTAACGGTGTTTTGCTGTTTGTAGTATTTGTCATTTTATGTTGTGTGAGTAACAAGAGGCCTCTTCGTGTGGTTGTGTGATTGTTTTGCAGCTGCACAGTGCGGAGTTCTCTGACCCGTGGTTCCCTTCTCCCACCAGGGAAGCGGCCAGGGAGGAACAAAGCGCAGGGCAGACTCTGTACCTGTGCGGGGATAGTACAGAACGAGTGAACATTCCTTAGTGCAGAGCCCTAGTGCACGCCCGCTGGGTCGTGGGTTCTGCCTGTTTCTTCATGCTCAGTGTTTTAAGTGGCACAGGTGAAATATTTCTTCTAGCAGGAGGCAGTAATTCTGTGTTAATTGTTGTCTTGAATTTAGGTGTGTACTCTGTGAGGAGAGTGCACCTTTGTACCATCTACCCAAGGGGGATATTGTCATCTTACTTGGGTAGCGTTTTAAGGTAAAGTAGATGAAATAGGAAGCAGCCAGAGTGGGAGAATAGTCAAAAAGAGTCGCCTAGGCTGTATTTTAGAGCACTGGAAGAAGATAAGGGGACGTCCGAGCACAAGTATAAATAAAAAGACATTGTTAAGGTCCCACCTGATGCGAAAGGACCTATAGGATGAGGATTGAGCGCGCTGCTAATCAGGAGATCTAGCATCACTTTGAATGGATTAATTGTGCATGTGAGGATTACTGATGCTGATTTTACTGGAAAAATCTGTGCTATGATTTCTACCCCTTACCCACCAGTAACCATTCCAAAAGACACTCACATTGCTCAACTTGTACCTTTTTTGAGTTGTGTTCCTAAGGCAGAACAACAGTTGCGACATGATGGAGGATTCGGCTCCACAGGACCTTCGCAAGTGTTCTGGTCACAGACTGTTTCATCATCAGGACCACAGATGACCTGTACACTATCCAAGAGAGGACAATCGCCAGTGATAGTAACACTCACTGGACTTCTGGACGTGGGAGCTGATGTAACTATAATATCTCATTATTCCTGGCCATCTACCTGGCCAACAGAAAATATGGGAATGGGACTAGTAGGACTGTGTGGGTCGACACAAGCAGGAGAAGCAGCTGTGCCAATTCTGATCACCAGCCCCGAGGGTCAACAGGCGACTGTCAAACCCCATATGACAACAGCCACACACACACACACACACACACACACCCCCCAAATCTGTGGGGAAGGGACTGCTTGTTACAGTGAGGAGTGAAAATTACTATAGATTTTTTGACTGGGGTCACTGTGTTGCAGGGTGTTAAACAACCCACACTTGGATTAACCTGGTTAACAAATAACCCTGTGTGGGTGGATCAGTGGCCCCTGCCAATTGAAAAATTAAAGGCTCTGCAGGAATTGGTGGTAGAACAGCTGGCTGCTGGACATACTGAACCTTCTCATAGCCCATGGAATACCTCAGTGTTTGTAATTAAAAAAAAAATTTTTTTTTTTTTTTTTTTTTTTCATTTTCTGTGTCTTCTTTAAATCATGTGGAACCTTCAAACACACATCAATGGAAGGTTTTACTACAAGGCATGAAAAATTCGCCAACAATTTGTCAATTGTTTGTAGCACAAGCTTTGTCACCCGTAAGGGAAAAACTCCATACGAGTTATTTTTACCATTACATGGATGACATTCTGTTAACATCAAACACAAGGAGCAGTTGAACGACACAGAGAATTTGGCCAGAGATTCATTACAACAATAAGGATTGGTTATTGCCCCTGAAAAGGTACAAAAGGTAGAATCCTGGAAATATTTGGGAATGAGAGTTACAAGCAAGCAGGTTGTGCCCCAACCTGTGAAACTCAAACTTGAAGTTAAAACACTCAATGATGTACAGAAACTGATGGTTTGTTTCTCAAATAGATCTGTCTCAATTAGTACAATTCTTTGTACTAATTGACAAAACTGTGCCATTTGGTGCTTTGGTGCAGTGGAATATTGAGTGGGATGACCCATTACATATTTTAGAATGGAAGAGTTTATCATTCCAGCAACGAAAAACTGCTCCTGGGTTGTCTGAACTTATTGCTGATATCATCATAAAAGCCAGAAAACGATGTTTAGAACTAACAGGGTGTGATCCAGCTATGGTTAAAAATTGTTATTTTGACTGGTGTCTGTCAAATAATTTTGAGCTACAAGCAGCCAT
Organism: Athene cunicularia; assembly: GCF_003259725.1. Lineage (NCBI taxonomy): Eukaryota > Metazoa > Chordata > Aves > Strigiformes > Strigidae > Athene > Athene cunicularia. The sequence continues at coordinate 12,596,495 of NW_020799144.1, read as the reverse complement.
AGTGGGTTTTCCAGGACAGATATCATATCATCTACCATCGCACTCGCTAATGAAATTTGCTCAAGAAATACCATTTGGTCGGAAAAATTTAAGCCAGCCAGAACCTGTGACAGGCCCCACTGTCTTTACAGATGGCTCAGGAAAAACAGGTAAAGCAGCAGTAGTATGGTATGAAAACAACAACTGGAACAACAAAGGAGTATATCAAGCAAGTTCTCCACAAGTAGTAGAGCTGCATGCAATAGCTGTTGTTTTTTCCACTTTTTCTACTCCTGTAAATATTGTAACTGACTCAGCATATTGTAGCTAACTTAGTTTCTTGACTAAAGTACTTCAGATTATGTCAGATAATCAATGTGCTTTTAGAACTCTAGAGGAGTATTCAGCTATGAACACAACCTTATTTTATCATGCACATTCGTAGTCATACTACCTTACCAGGGTTTTATATGGAAGGTAATGCCTGAGCGGATGCTCTTGTTTTTGCTATGGCCCTGAGTACTGGTCCTAACATGAAGCAACAAGCTGTATTATCACATCAGTTTTTTTATCAAAGTTTCCAAGCTTTACGACATCAGTTTAGCTTGTCCCATACCGAAACTCACTCTATTGTAGCTGCTTGCCCTAATTATTAAGGAACTCACACCAGTGTATTATAGTACTAATCCCAGAGGTATGCAGGCCTTACGGATTTGGCAAGCTGATGTTACTCATGTAAGTAAGTTTGGTCATCAGAAATACGTTCATATTTCTATTGATACTTATTCTCATGCTTTGGTAACAACAGCACATAATGGAAAAGCAAGAAAAGATGTGATTTGACATTTGCAGAAGGCTTTTCCTATGCTTGGGGTACCACATCAAATTAAAACAGACGATGGCCCAACATACGTTTCAAAGAAAGTTCAAACATTTTTTTAATCTGTGGGGTATTACTCATGTTACAGGTATTCCCCATTCCCCAACAGGACAAGCGATTGTTGAGCGTGCATGCGGTATGTTGAAGCAGCAGCTTCAAAAACAAAAAGGGGGAATGGTTGGGGAACAACTACAGACATGTTTAGAGAAAGCAGTTTATGTTCTTAACTTTCTCCATTATGGGGATAATTCTTTGCCACCTCTTTTTCAACACTTTTCTTCTCTTTTTTCAAAACAGAATTTGCAAAAGGGCATCAAAGTACATGTTAAGGATTTAGTTACTGGCCAGTGGAGTGAACCATGTGAGTTATTAACCTGGGGAAGAGGTTATGCTTGTGTTTCCACAGGTCACGGCCCCCGATGGTTACCGGCAAGGTGTGTGCAACCACACCTGAGGCATAAGAGGCAGCTTTTGTTGGACTCTCAGGAGCCGGCTGTGGGTGCTGTGGATGCCCCTGTGCTGACAGTTTGCGGTCTTTTTAACTGATTATTTAAACAGAATGTATGGGTAACACTTGCTACTGCAATAGGACAAAATAGACTATCTCTGTTCTTAATCACACTATGGTTGCCAACTCGTTTAAGAGAAAATGCTAACAGTAATTGCAACTCCTTAATGGTAGTTATTAATAAGGATTAAATGCTGTAAGAATGTGAGTATTCAACTTACTTTGTTTAGCAATATCAAGAATTAAGAACTCAAAAGTTTAACATTATTAGAAACTGCTTTGGTTTTCCCCCTTGAGTGGTGGCCAGGCTCTGGGTGGAACCCAACAGGAGGATGAAATCAGATGTTTCCATGCAAAGAAAATTGCCGGTTATTTTGGCCTGTTGATTTAGAGGCTGGACCTGCTTGCAGCGACGTTGGATGCCTCACCTACGTATGGACGCATCGCATAGAATTTCCAGCTTATAAGGAAAGGTACTTTAAATCCTCACTGCAACCAGGGTTCCCCAGCAACTGCAGATCATTCTGAATTGATCCATAAGAGAATACAAGAGTTAAAAGATGGTGTTAAGCGTTTAACAGAAGATGATGGCTTAGATTGGCTGACAAGGATGTTTAAAGGTTGGGGGCTGTCTGGATGGTTGCTATCTCTGGTCAAAACTGTAGGGGTAGTTTTCCTGATCATAGTAACTGTGCTTTTAATGTTGCTGTGTCTCATCAGTCTCCTGCAAAGGGCCCTGCAGAAGACTGCCAATGCAATATTCTTAGCACAAATACAAAAAGGGGGAATTGTTGGAGGAGGCAGCGGGCCTGCCGAATGCCTGACAGAGAGAAAACAGTTTGACCTTGACCAGCTTGTTATGTATCCCTAAGCAGCTGGAAAAGTCCTGGAGAAAGGAACTGGAGATGAAGAAAAATACCGTGTTTGTCAGATACCCGAACAGTGGGGGTTTTTAAGAAAAGTAGCCAATAAAGTAGTAGACAAAGAGCCATGTAACCAAGAATGATGTATGGATAAAAGAATCTAGAAGAGATGGAGGAACAGTAAAGATGGTTATTCTGCTGCAAAAAAGTTGTCGAGTCCGTCTCTACTGCGACAGCACTGTGATATCTGCAATTACTCTTTCCATCCCTTCCTGTAGAAGAAGTTAACATCTGCCTTCCTTTTCTGATTGCCTCTGTACTCTGAGCAGATGTTTTCCTTCAGCAGTCTGCAATGGCATCTTCTGCCTGAGTGATCACAGTTCATTCAGGATACACCACCTCAACGAGAATTTAAATTGCTCCACTATCACCTTGCAGTTGTCAACACTGAGTTTTATTGATCAGGTTGATTAAGAATTAGCTGCCTCTGTGCATCTCTGAGATTTAATATAAACATGTAGAGAAAACATGTGAAGCGTTGCTTTGCCATCCCATTTGTGTCAAACATGCATAATTTGTTATTTCTAAAAATTTCTAACCTCTGATACGCTCCCGCTTCCCCTCTCCATTGAAAGACTTCATTTGATAGCTTCAGAACACTTGATAAAGATTTTGTGAATGTTCAGCTGTGTTTATGAAATGAGACAAAGAAAGATCCCCAAACTGGAAACATTCCAAATATTAAAACATAAGGACATCTAAATCACGTCTGCTTAGATTTAATTGAGAAACTGCTTAAAGACTGCTGATACCTAACAATTAAAATGCTGAAGCGTGAACCTCTCTGGAAACAAAGTCAAACTATTTTGATTTTAAGCCAACAGAATTTGTGAAGGAGAAAATTATAACAAGAAAACTGGAAAAAGTGTCAGGGACAAAAAAAGATTTTCCTTGAAGTTGGCATCTAGCAAGCAAAACATACTATCATTCACACAGATGTGTTATTTCCCAGATGTCCTTTAACCACCATCTTGTTTCCTTCATAGAATTTTAATGATAGAGAAGCAGCACTTACATATTGCTTTTTGCCTGTAACATCAAGCCTGTTTTATTTTTCTACTTCTTGTTTTTAAATTGATTTATCTTCTACCAAGTCAAGGTGCCCTATAGGGAACCCAAAAGGCTATTTTAAAAATAAATATTTCATTGGGTACTCAGACTTTTATATAGCTGAGTGTGAGGGAACATACTCTTTATGTTTTGAACAACTTAATTCTAGAACTCCTGTTTTTTAGTGAATCTGATCTGATCCCACTTATTACCATTAGATGTCAGTTTGTTCTTACATATGTACAGTGAAACCTCCATCTCTGGAATCACCTACAGCTGGGTTATTTCCATGTTGATCTGTGATGGGATTGTGCTTAGAGAAGTCATCCCTGGATGAGATTCTGGTTCTTCTGAGGTCAACAAACACTTGATATTTAATATGGTACAAAATCGGCTAACCTATCCCCATCAGGTTAGTTATTGTGCTGTGGGATGACAGAGTAGGGCTTGTCAGGCTGTAGAGCCGGGCTAGTCCCATTTATCTGAAGTAAATAGAAGACGCAGTGGCTCAACACCTCTTGAAGTCATGCATTAATATTTTAAATTGGACATTTTTTTGGAAGTTACTTTATTCACACCATTGCTCCCTGAGAACAGCATAGGGTTTCCCATCAGAGGTAAGTTGGTCTGCCCTAGCATTTTGCTGCTATGAACAGGTTTTTCACCTTGTAGAGCTAGGCACGGAAGGTTAGAGGTGAGAGAGACCACAGTGATATCTGTATTTCAAATAACTACCAAGATTCTCTGGTTTACCTCATTAGCAGTCAATAAACAAATAAAAAAGTAGGAGGACTTAAATAAGAAACCATGCAATGGGTAAAACAGGAGATTAAGACCAGCATAAATTTGGGAGTAGCAATTAAATAAATAAACAGATAAATAAGGTTGAAGAGGGAAGGTGCTCCAGGCTCTGACATGTGGTCCTAAAATCAACCTTGGCTGTAAGCAGTGATCTTCTTATAACAGCAGAGAAATAAATACAATCTGGAGTTGTGCCTCTGTGAAATTAAACACTGTCAAACATCTGGCATTAATGATAGGAGCCGCGTATCTCTCAATGACAATCAGTATTTTCCACCCAAGCAACCAAATGAAGTATTTTAGACTTTCCTTTATTGAACAGTGAAGAGATTAAAGATAATCTAGTAGTAAAAAATGCCTTTGAGTAGAATGCACTGTCCCAGTTTGCGTTAATAGAAAGACAGATCAAACCAGATCTGTTAATGTGTTTTTATTATAGAAGTGAAAGTTCTAAAAACCTAAGGGAACCAATTACTTAAGTCAGACAGAGAACTTACGGACTTGATAATTGACGGGGCTTGAAAATTACTGAAAATTGCCCAAGCAAGTCATGTAGAGAAATAGTCCAATTCTAGAGGGACTAATTACAGCTTTGCCAGCATGTAAGAATAACACAGAATTTGCAATGAATGGAGAATATGGCTACTCATATGTGTGCAGGTGTTGTATTAAAAATACAAGCTAACAAATGGGAGAGCTGCACAGATCAAAACCAGCAAGTGTATTTAACCTATACTCATGAAATATTGAAAGAATTAACTAAGCAGATTAGAGTTAAAAGGCTACAAATTTGTACTTAACTTTCTTTTTAAAGGAAAGATTACTAATGGGACACCATGAACATGGGTTTATCAAATGAGAGTTTATGACTAACATGATACGCTTAAGTCAGCTAACTTATCCAAAGCAGGGCTGATGTAGTTTAGTTTTTTTCTAAGGCTCTTACCGGCACACAAAGAGTGGGAACATACAGTAGGTAAAAGCTAGAAGACAACCATCAGCACAGTGGAGGTTCAGATCATCCCCCAGAGTAGGCCTTACAGTTGCAGTAATAGAAAATAAGTAAAACAGCAGGAGATGAAAGGTTATGGGTATTGTGATTCACATCAGTAATTTTTATAACTTGGTGGCAGGGCTGGAAATGGGGTCAGTTTGAAAACTTCTTTTAAGTAGTAGCCCCCAGGACCTCTCCGCTTCTAAATGACTATGATCCATCAATGTAATGACATTCTGAAAAACGATGATTACAGTTTTAGAATACATCATGAGAGGAGAAAGTCTCTAACATTTAATTTAAAAATAACTGTTTTAAGTTTAATCACCCATGTGTAAAAATATATTTAAATAGAAAAAGCACTGAGAAGGGGCAATATTCAGAAAGGACACCTTATTTATAACAGACTAAAGGAAATGGTTTGCCTAGCCCATAAGGTAAACCTTCAGAGATTATGCTTACTCTTTTTAAACACAGCAAGGACTTGGGAGTAAGGGGAAAAATCAACCAAACCAAGTTATTTAACTTAAGAGCAAACAGCAAGCTACAAATAAATACACAGTGGAAGTTACAACTGTGATCCCTAAGAGAAACGTGGTTCTGTAACAAGCTTCCAGATTTGCCTCATGCAACAGACATTTGATTGCTCATCTGCAACAAGAGGCAAATGAGATTTTGTCACCTAAGAGCTCACATTTTGCTATCTGCATGAAAAAGATGGATATTTTTTTATAGTACCCAAGTTCTTCCAGGAAATCCCAATGCTAGACCAAGGAATTGTTGCCTTTTCTGGATTCCCTAGTTGTCCCAGCACGTTGTTCCCCTATCCCCTACAGTGCACACACACTGACCTACGAGAAACACTCTAAATCTCTGTTGAGGCATTACTCTGCAGACAGAATGAACACTAAGAAACAAATTATACTGTATAATTATACCTGAGTCACAGCCATAAAGCATTCTTACTACTTGTATCCATTACAATTTGGGGTCTTTCCTCTCAACCTTGCTTTCTTCGTTATCACTTTTCTGCAGCCTTTGCTGATCCTTTGATCAAAATCACCATGCTTCAAGCTTCCTTTCAAGTCTACAGAAGAAGCTGCAGCAACAGACAGTATTACTGTCTTGCTCCCAGCTCAGGGTCTTCAAACACTAGACAGCACTTTAAAGCTGCCCCTAAAAAACAGAAATATGTTACCCAAAAGCTATTGTTAGAAGCAGTATTTTATTGCTCTTGTATCCACTTCTGCTGGTGGTGTCTGAGGACAAACTATTTAATTAGATTTGACCTATACCAACAGAACCTCAACTTCTGTGAAACCATTCGGTTCATGGATTGGGATGTTGCAAGCCACATTAAATGCACCATGCTACCCAGGAGGGTGTTTTAGGGGAAAAAAGTAAACCTGAAAACCTCACCGAAGGGAAGCAACTCAATACTTGCCACTAAACAGCATTATTTGCAAGTGATAAGTAAACATTAGAGGGTTACACCAGGGCTTTTCATATAGTCTTTAGCCAACAAGATGGTTGCAGTAGAAATGGATGTGAAAATAACTTTCTATTCATGTCAACCGGGCACTGAATTAAATATGTCATATTCAAGTTGGTAGAAGCATCCTAACAGCATCCATCACAGCTCCTAGATTACCTTTAATTACTCAGGCCTCAGTGTTAGGCCCCTGTGCTAAAACTACAGCTACAAACTGAAAGCTATCTTTCCAAACAGCCACAAATCTACAGCAATATTGGAGTTATGGTAAGCCGTAGATCACTACCAATACTTTTTCTGGTCAGAGTTGCAGTTATTGCTGCTGTACTCATTTTTCAGGCTACCTCTCCATCTCAGCCTGAAGCCTAATAATATCTGCAGAGTGATGTGTATGTTCCTGCTCATAGCAACACCAATGCAGCACACCACACAGACCTCCCAATGGCAGCTCTTTAGAACAGCAAAGTGTGGAAGAAAAGCCAAGTAAGATGTTCTCAACTGATCAACCCAAAATATGAAAGATAAAATTCTGCAGCATGGATTATGGTGACAGCATATGCTCACTGGTTATAATCTGCCTGAAGTCATTACTCTGTGAGCAGTCTGAAGAGTGTTGAGACCACATAGCTCAGTAAAGCTATTTAAACATTTTCCCAGCTAAAAAATGTTAAGTTGGGAAACTTCAGCTTTGAAATGCAAGTTTTCCCACCCTCTAATTTTTATATAGACAATTACTGTTTCATTTAATGTCAACACACTGTAATTTAAAAGGGTTCTCAGTATACAACAGCTGTCAAACGGATTTCAGGAGTTTCACAAAATAGACAGCCCAAGACCTTCAGACTTAAGATTTTATTTAGATGCATCCAGCATGGCACACAGTTGCAGCTATCATTTTTCCACTGGAAGATGCCGTGCAGCCGCCTTCAATTCTGCAAGAAAATACAAAATAATACATCTAAGAACTCTGTGTTACCTCTGAATCTAGAAAAGCTGTAAATGTATGCTTAACTAGAAATTTGATAGGCTTTGCTTTATCTACCATGTGCTTTTGTAACAGACGCCTTAACTTACATGAAATCATACACTTCTAAGTACTCAAATTGAATAAAAGTCTGATTTCCCTCCCCCCTTCCCCCCGCCCCCAATCTAGAGCCAAAACCAGCAGACTAGTAAAGGAATTACATAGGTCTGACTTCAATTTGTTCCAAATATGAGATTCCAGTGTGTATTGTTTTTTCCTTCCAAGAACTACCTGTGGCACTCCAGCTCCTAAATAAGATTTATTATTTCTCAGACTATAGAATCTATAATACCAGGTATTTCCAAAGAGGAATCAGACCAAGATAAACTGAAGTGGAATGGAAATGGCATGCTTGCCATTTCTTGCTGTCGACTGGCTGTCAATTTAGCTGAAGGCCGTAGTTTTGTAAGTCTAGTGAAAATGGCTAAGACAGGTAGGTACATGCTTGCACAGTCTTGCTTGTCTGTTTGAATCATCAGCAAGCATCAGTTGTTTCTTGTGTTAATGACCTTATTTTAAGTGGACTTTATTCCGTAAATCCATAGGAGCATTGTATGCAGATGGTGTGCTTGTTTTGACATAGCTGAAATGGAGAAACCTTGTTTTCCAGAGTTTTAACTGGCACATCAGAAAGCGTTTACAGTATCACAGTTTCTCATACTGTTTTGTTCACATCACACATGCCAGTTATTCTGTACTGGATTTGTGTAGTGGGGTTTTTGGTAGCAGAGGAGGGGGCTGCAGCAGTGGCCCCTGTGAGAAGGTTCTCGAAGCTCCCCCAGCTCCGAGTCGGAGCCGCCTCTGGCCAAGGCCGAGCCCATTAGTGATGGCGGCTTGCCTCTGTGATGACACATTTAGGAAGGGGGAACCTAGAAAAAGGGGTTGAGAACACCTGTGTGAACACTGAGGTCAGTGAACCAAAGGAAGAAGGGAGATAGGCTGAGCAGAAACCCCCCTCACTGCAGTCTGTGGTGAGAGGGCAGGGCCCCCCCTGCCCCCACGGAGGGCACCGGTGGAGCAGATGCCGCCCTGCAGCCCCTGGAGGAGCCCACAGCGGAGCAGGCGGCTGCGCCCGAAGGAGGCCGGGACTCTGAGGGGAGAAGCAGCCCCCGCTCTTGTAGTTCTGTGCCGGGAGAGCTGCAGCATGTGGGGGGGACCCACGCCAGAGCAGCTTGGGGAGAGCTGCAGCCCGGGGGAAGGACTCAGCTCAGAGAAGGGTCACAGAGAACTGTCTGCTGAGAGAGGGGAACCACGCTGGAGCAGGGCAGAATGTGAGGAGTCCTCCCCCTCCCTGAGGAGGAAGAAGCAGCAGGACTGACCATAACCCCCATACCCTGCCCCTGCAGCAGGAGAAGGTAAAAAGATCAGAACAAAACTAAGCCAGTGAAGAAGGGAGGGATAGGGGCAGGTATTTTTAAGATGTGGTAATGCTTCTTGCCGTCCCACTCTGTATATGCTAAGTGACATTGTTGTTGGCATTTGAATTAAACTGACATTCATTTTCTTCCCCTGGTGACTCTATCTTTTGCCCATGACCATAATTAGTCAGTCATCCCTCTCCGTCCCTGTATCAATTCCTGAGCCTTTTTATTTTCTCCTTCCCATTCCTGTGGGAGAAGGGGTGAGTGAGCAGCTGTGTGGTGCTCAAACCACAACATATTCCTACAGATTACATCAAGTGCAGCTTTATTTTTCCTCAAAGGAGGCAGCAGACATGGTTTTGGTTATAGTTATTATTCAAATCAGTAGCACTCTTCTGTCAGTTAGCCCAGCTGTAACCTATCAAAAAGCTGCAGAGGTGTGGCCTTCGGGGAGTTGAAGTACATAAGTCAAAGAATGCTGCAGCCCTGTGAAACAAACAAACGTATTTATAATTTGAGTTTACAAGAAACTACAGACCACAACTCTAAGCACCTAGACTGGGAAAGGCTGAAAATTTTAGTAAGTTTTACATAAGGATAAGCTCTTTAAAGCTCAGTTTTGACTACAGATTTCACTATGCTATGAAATCTTAACAAAATAAAGTTACCCAGTTAGAGCAATTGCAGTCTCTCTTCATTTCTTAAGAAGCTGGTGTCTGACTATAAAGAAAGGGGCCGCAAATCCACTTCCAAAGAATCCACACATTAAGACGAGTAATCGCCATTTATTCTCCACAGAAAATGGAAGGTTCTAGAAAAGAAAAGTTAATTTGTTTTGCAATCAATAATTATTTCTTCATCAACTCAAATTGTGAGAAGCTCAGAGCACTAACAGGTGTAGTCAAACTGACAGAGTAAATATTTAAGTCTTGAAACAATCTCCCTTCCTCTCAAAGAAAGGAACAGAGTAATTAGAGTAATAGCTTACATGTGGCCTCTGGAGGTAATTCTATCCACTCCTCCCCTGTCCCCCCCAATTCAAAGCAGGTCCGGTTTGCTGAAGGCCTCATCCACTCAAGTGGATGATACAGTCCCCACAGCCTCTCTAGGCAACCTGTTCTGATATTTAATTACCTTCACTGTGAAGATTCTCCTCATGTTCATTAGGTTATGTGAAATTAGTTTTTAGATGCAGAGGATAAGGAGAACATGTTAAGCACAAGGCACATCAGAAAGCGTTTACAGTATCATTTCTGGTAGTCATACTGAAATGCTCATCATCTGTACCACTGAAGCAGAGGGTTACAGGGAGGGACGCTGAACTCGTTCACACAATTCGCTTCGCTGCGGCCGTTAGCAGCGGCACCACGGGACCCCACAGCCCACCCAACATCTGCTGGAGGACTTAGCAACAAACAGGGCAGTCACTACTCTGCTCCTCACAAGGGCATGGAGTCCGGTAACGCGCAAAACCCTTGCACGTTAGGATGCTCACGGAGTGCGGAGCTCACCTTGAGCATGCCGGAGGAAGGACGGGCCTGCGTCTACCGCCGGCTCCTACGGCGAGCCAGGGGCAGGCCCGCAGGGTACCTTCACCGACAACCTCATGGCTTCTCTCCAGAAGTCTCCCGCTTTGACCCCGGCCCCTCATCCAGGAGCCGCGGGGGGGCCCTGCCCTCTCACCACAGACTGCAGTGAGGGGGGTTTCTGCTCAGCCTATCTCCCTTCTTCCTTTGGTTCACTGACCTCAGTGTTCACACAGGTGTTCTCAACCCCTTTTTCTAGGTTCCCCCTTCCTAAATGTGTCATCACAGAGGCAAGCCGCCATCACTAATGGGCTCGGCCTTGGCCAGAGGCGGCTCCGACTCGGAGCTGGGGGAGCTTCGAGAACCTTCTCACAGGGGCCACCGCTGCAGCCCCCTCCTCTGCTACCAAAAACCCCACTACACAAATCCAGTACAGAATAACTGGCATGTGTGATGTGAACAAAACAGTATGAGAAACTGTGATACTGTAAACGCTTTCTGATGTGCCAGTTAAAACTCTGGAAAACAAGGTTTCTCCATTTCAGCTATGTCAAAACAAGCACACCATCTGCATACAATGCTCCTATGGATTTACGGAATAAAGTCCACTTAAAATAAGGTCATTAACACAAGAAACAACTGATGCTTGCTGATGATTCAAACAGACAAGCAAGACTGTGCAAGCATGTACCTACCTGTCTTAGCCATTTTCACTAGACTTACAAAACTACGGCCTTCAGCTAAATTGACAGCCAGTCGACAGCAAGAAATGGCAAGCATGCCATTTCCATTCCACTTCAGTTTATCTTGGTCTGATTCCTCTTTGGAAATACCTGGTATTATAGATTCTATAGTCTGAGAAATAATAAATCTTATTTAGGAGCTGGAGTGCCACAGGTAGTTCTTGGAAGGAAAAAACAATACACACTGGAATCTCATATTTGGAACAAATTGAAGTCAGACCTATGTAATTCCTTTACTAGTCTGCTGGTTTTGGCTCTAGATTGGGGGCGGGGGGAAGGGGGGAGGGAAATCAGACTTTTA
>NW_020799144.1:12553489-12584863 GCF_003259725.1 Athene cunicularia | reverse complement strand
CCCCGGGGCACGACGGAAGGCGCAGTGTCGCGCTGCGCCAGGCGGTCACGTGACCCCCGCCGCGGTCTGCGATTGGGCGCGCTCGGAGGCTGGAGAGTCCCGCCCGTCTCCGCCCCCGTCCGCCATTTTTTGTGCGGGTCGGCGTTCCCGCGGTGGCGGGGCGGGGAGCTTCTCCTTGGTGCGGGAGGGGGAGCGGCGGCGTGAGGCGGTAGCAAGGTTCAGGCGTCAGAGAAGGAAGCGAAAGCAATTGCGGCAGTCGGAGCGAAAAGCAAATAACCGTCCCCGTGCTACTTCAGGCTAGCCTTGTGAATAGTCCCGGCCCTCGCCGCTTTGTAGGGTGCCAAGGCGGTGGAGGCGAGAGCCGAAATGTGTGCTTCATCTCTACAGTGCTATATAAATAGGGGCTACTAGGTGTCGATTTAGCTGATGGCCGTAGCTTTATAAGTCTAGTGAATATGGCTAAGACAAATGGTGAAAACTTAAGTGGCACTGCCACGTTTGATGACTATATTCTGGCATAGTTTTTTTACAAAGTTACACTTAAACAATATGGAGAAAAAAGCCATACCACGCAATTATGGTATTTCTGTTTTCTTACAGTATTTTTTATAAAAGGTCTGTATTTCAGTAAAAGATGAGCCTGATGTGGCCATTTTGTGTTGTTGGGCAATAATTTTGAAGTAGGCTTTCTTAATAGTTGCATAGTATCTAAGGGAGGATTTTTTTTTTTTTTTTTATTCTCACCAACATTACATTAATCAAGGCAGGCTGAATTTAAGCAGTGAAATATTATGTTTTTATTTAGAAATCTCTTGGCAATAGAGTAATTAGGAACAGTAAGGAATTGTTATTACAGATTTTGAGAGATAAAATCTCTTCCAGTAGATGCCAAAAGCAACATGAAACAACTTTTTTGATATTAAAGGTGTATCAAATGAAAGTATTCACGTGAAATGGAAATAAGTGTAAAGACTCATTTAATTTTCATGAAAAATTTGGTTTATAAACAATATCTATAATAGAAATTAATTTGCACTAGGTGCACTTACAAAGACTTCAGAAACATTTATGGGACTAATCAGTAGATTTAGGTGGAGTGCTTTCCTGCACCTGGGTTTTAATGTGAGTAAATTAAACCGCCAGGAAAATACAGCAATAACTTTTTATACTTTGTAGGGCAGTGTGAATCAGTTTGGATGCGTATTTCTGGGACATTCTCTGAGTTTCATGGAATAATGTAACTCTGTTCTAGATCCAGAGTATAATTTAGCTCCATTTCTAATTGAATGACTTATAAAATCAGGAATTCTCAGCAACTTTTTTTGACCCAAATGCTTTTTCTGTACTGTTTTTTTGATGATACAGGCTCAAGCCCATTGGTATTTTGAGTCAGATAATCATCCACATGTATATTGATGTCTTCTTCAGAACTTCAGGAGGTTTGTAATGCTGTCCTTCTCATTATGGAAGCAAAATCAACACCCCCCCCCCGGGTTATATTTATTCATATATCTGCTTGTTCTAGCATTGTTATAATCTCTGCTAAAATGTCCTGTACAGGTTACAGTTTCACAGACCTGTAGTTCTCTTTGGAAACTCATGCAAGGAAATTTTAAGTGGGAGTTTAAGCCTCATCATTAGTAATTCTCTTAGAGGTTTTATCTTACCATCATTTGGTTCTGATTATTTCTTAGTGCTTATTTTGTCCATAGATACACCATAGCCTGTTCATACAGGTCCTGTTCCATCCCCATCACAAAAAAAGGCTGATATGCAACCTAACTAGGTCTCTTCCATAGTGAATATCCTGCAGAGAGTCCATTTAAGCATGTCTGCAGATGGTCCTGACATTTCTGACTGCTTCTTTATTGCCTGGTAGGTGATAGATGGAACTGTAGGATACCGTTTGCCCATTTGTAGATTTAATTGCTATTCCTTTAGGTAGTTTTTCAGATCTTTTTTTTCCCCTCTATCTATAGTTATAATTTTAATTTCTTGTGTCAAGAGTTTACAATTCTTTCTTCATTTGCTAATTCTTAAGTCAGGTGGAGGATACTTTCCTCTTTCTGTTAACTACCCTTGCTGTAAAGGTAGCCAGGTCACTATTTTTTCCCCCCTTTCTCAAGCCTTTCCTAATTGGAATTAATAGTCCAATGGTGCTCTGCAGGAGAGCTGAGCATGCACATGACCAATGTGATCAAGCAGTGCCCGTTTATTACAACTAAGAAAGCCCTCTTATAATGTTCTCCCGCACACGTGAGTAACATGCAGTACAAGTCCTCAAGACTGGACGGTTAACTTAGTCTGCGCTTTAAACCTTCTTATGATAGAATAAAAAGTGCCACATCAGCCTTGCCAGGCTTCCTGCCTTGTGGAACTTCCTCTTCCATCCCAACCCCTTCCAGGGGTTGTTTGTCTTGTTGAGTTTCTCCCCCCTCATTCAGGGTCACATCCTTATCGCATTCTTGCTTGGCTGAGGCTCTTATCAGTTCTGTTCTCATGCAGGATTGCTCACATGTCCATTCTCTCACAGAAAGTCCTCTTGAATCCCAACAGTTCGCTGCTTCCTGGTTGTCTGCTTTATAATCTTTTAAACAAATGTTCTCACTTTGATGTAGCTCTTCTCTTCCTGTAGTGGCTTTCATTATGTTTGTGCTGCTGAAGAGATGCTGAATATAGGTATAAAGATTCATGTTATACAGTGGCACTTCAGTGATGAGATTCTGTGGGAGATTAAGATCTTTCATGTTATTCAGGACCAAGTAAACTGTTCATTTTCTTCTTACGGTGTCCTAGCCAGCTGATTCACAAAGCAATTGGTGATATGGTTTAAAAATTTCTTCTCTGCTTAACATCACATGGTGATTTTTACTCTGTCAGGGGTAGTTCTAGTCACTCAGTGGAATTGCAGTTCTTGTCCTAATGCTACTGTAAATTTTCTCAGCATACCACAGCTGGTGTTGCACTCCAGATGGGGAGAGTGGTGTCACAGTACTAGATTGCTGCTACTGGGCTTGGACCTGTCACCCATACAGATTTTGTGTTATGTAAGGCTGTTACAGGAAGCAGCATGTAGTAGAGAATATTGCTCCACCAGTGTCAGAATTTACTCACTGTCTTTTCTATGTATATTGAATCCTGGTAATACAGTGTGTTGCTGATATACTTAATTCTGATAAATTTCTGATAGGCTGTTATGTCATTGTTTCCTTTTAGGGCCATCTTGCATATTTCCACACAGATTAATATTCAAAGGGACAAAAGCAGTAGATAACAGTATCTTGACTTCCAGATAATGCAGAAATCTTCCTACATATAATCCTAGAGTGATATAGTTACAGGCTTTCATTAACAATAGTAGTTTACTTCTTGAACTGATGGTCTGCAGATGTTTTATAGGTAGACAGAGATCTGTAGGTAGATATATAGAGATGATGGTAGAGAGTAGTATATCTTCAGGAGGAGGAGTTACCTGTTTTACAGCTGGTGAAGAAATTTGTATGAACACTCATATCTATTCTTCAAAGTATAAACTAGGAAATGAAAAAACATGCAGGAAGATTTTAGAGAAGCAGGCTCAGATGCCATCGGTTGGAATTTTAGCAAAGAAATGAAAGAACGTATCTTTGAAATTATTAAATATATGATGTACAGTAAATATAATGAGGATAATCAGGTAGCAGGGCAGATTATTATAGGAGGTGGTCAGTGCTCCACTGGGTGCCTTTGTAAAAAGATTGTCTAACTGACACGAATTTTGGGGCTGTGTTATGTGGAGGGTCAGAACAGATGAATGGAATGGTACCTTTATGCATTTAAATCTATGAATCTTTGAATCTAGGCTTTTAATTCACATACAGCTTTTCATATCTGCAGTTCTTTCTTCCTTTAAAAACCTGTTACTATAATTGCTTAGATTTGCCAAGTTACTTTCTTTATCTTCAATAATGTATTACATTTTGCTGCTTGTAAATATGACTCGGTGATGAATTCTTTCAGGTACTGCATTCTTACTGCTACTCGCTTTTCCCCACAAACAACATTCCTCTACTTGAACTGTAAGGCAAAAATATAAATAAGAAAAACCCCAGGTAAATAAAGAAAGTAAAGCTTAATATCAATCTTTTGTCATCTTGATGAAAGAAAGAAACATAGAAAACTTGGTGGACATTTTAGCAAAATACACAAGGCAGCACAGGGCTGTCTGTTTCCAAGCTGATGGTGCAAATCACTAAGATATGATAGAACCAAGATACAAGTCATTCTGACTGTTTTCAATCCTGTTTCATGAGTGAAGGAAGCAGCTGTTTTTAAATACTGAAATTGGATGGGGTTAAGTTCAGATGTATGTACTGCATGAAAATGCAGATTCAGATGTATGTACTGCATATCACAAATTCCCTAAATTTTTGAGTAGTGTCACAGACGGAGGTCTTGGGAGACAAAACAACTATCATGTACAACATGAAAATACTGTTTTTCTGCAGAAATTATCCCATATATTTGTTGGCAAAATAAATTATTTTGTGGAGCAGTTAAAATTTGGAGTTAACCTCCTTTCGGTCGTAAGGTTAGGTATTAACCACAAGATTAAATAGTTGTTAAATGTAAGTAAACGATGGGGAAAGACTGAATAGAAGTTGTAAAAGGCAGTATATAATGGATATTAGTTATGTATTTTTAGCAAAACTGTGTTAACAGAAGAATTTCTAATAATAATTTGTCCATGTTTTACTTCACAATTGTAGAACTATATCTATCATAACAGTAATTTAGTTTATGTTATATATGACAGGTCTGTTTTTTTTCAGCTGAGTATTCTGAAATGTAAAAATATGTTACAAATATAAAATAGAGAACAGAATTAAAAATAACATGGGGATTGTCAACCAAAAAAAAGATGTGGTAGTATGTGAAACATCTGCATTGAACACAATGAAAGGCTGGAAACAATTGAAATGAAAGAATACAGAGAATATTAGTTTAAAAGAATTTTTTGAGGATACTTTCTTTGCTTCCAAAGAGTGAACAAAAGTCACTGGAAAGTAAAACAGTCATAAGAGGAATTGTCCTGTGGAACTAGTTACACCACTGTTGTGGACATGGATTAATAAAAGGACGCTTCTGGGAGATCGTTATTAGGAGGAATAGTATCTTTTATTGTTCTATCATGAATATAGTTGCTAAAACCAGCCAAGCTTCCAAATGTGCAAGCCTTCCTTAAGTTGTGAAATTCATGGAGTTACTTTCAAAGGTAAATACAGACTGAAAATAATTTTTACAAGGCATAGTTTCAAGGACACTGTTTTTTTTTTTTTTTTTTCCTTCTGGGTGTTTTTTTTAGAGGATCAGTTCACGCATCCAGTTCACTATATAGTTGCACAAAATCTTCTGCTGACCACAGAAAGGTGTGGAGGAGTTGTAAGAGTAAATGTGGAAATGGAGGCATAGAATTAGTGCTTTTCTTGGCGGCAACATCAGTTTATGTTGGCAATAAGAGCTTGTCCAACTGCAGCTTTAGTTCTGAACACATATATGTTATTTGGAATTAGGGCTTGAGAAAATTACTAGATGAGACAAACCAAATTCTAATGCCTAGTGCATTTATGAATTTTAGTTCTCAGGATTATCCTTGATGGTATTCAAGATAAGATGTTCCTGGTTTAGGTGTTACAATATACTGCAATTTTATAAGCAGATTTCAATTTATTATGATACGTTATAAATTAGGGGATAAAATTGTTGGATTCTTTTTTTACTGTAATACCTTTATGTCTAAAGTTCTTCCTGAGACTCCACTGAGAGCTTTCTTGTCTTTTTGTCAAACTGCTCCACAAATGCAACTTGCCTTTTCTTTAAAACTATGTAATTAACATTCTTAACATTTTACAATTAACATTATAAACATTTTACAGTTAACATGTTAACATATTAATATGTTAATAGTTAACATATGTAGATAGACTTGCTATTCTCAACCTGAATTGAAATACTGTGATTTCTGTGTCTGTTTGAAACCTGAAAGAGGGCCTGTGCATCCATATCTGGCCTGTTAGTTCTGGTTGTATCATTTAGTTTATGATTAGGATTGTAGGGGGAAGTAACACGTAGTACCTATGTGCATACAGTACCTAATTCATACTTTTAAATCATCAAGATTATAGAAGTGCTGTAGGAACTTCCTGCATGTTAGACAGAGTAGTCACTTGTAAGTACTTTAGGGTCAATTTGCTGTGAAAAACACAGGTTTTATGAAAAGTTGGTAATATATTTATAGGTTGAATGTTACTTGTGAAAGCAGGTTGAGCATAGCTGTAGCTGGATGTGCAGTGACAAAATTACAGTTTTGGATATGTACCTAGATAACTTTATTTTCACCTTATGTGGAATATTTCAAAAATTGCTCCTTCATATAAATGATTCCTTACGGATGTGAAGTCTCATTTGTATGTACAAAAGCATGTTTCACAAGCTGAAACAAGTGTCTGACAATAATATTTTACCCTGACAGAATTTTTTTCATTAATCTCAAATCACTTTGCAACATTAATTAAATCTCACAGAAGTCTATATAAAATAGGTAGTGGAAGGTTTATAATATGGAATCTGTTTTAGAGGTTTCATGAGAATACAGCACTTGCATAGAGAGTAAGAGCTGCTTTGCATTATTTATTTTGTCTTGATGTCTTTCTCCAAAATGGAGTATGTAAAGCTCTTTATTTATTATCATACACACCAAGACACATTTATTTTATAATTACAGTGAGCAGCTGTATAATTACTTGTATTTTGAACTATCTCATTGTAAGAGTTATTGCTTGGTTGCTAAAACTTGTGTTTGAAGGAGCTTTTTTGTGTATAGGAGTACATAGGACTGAAATCACCATATTTACTTTAAACTTACTTGCAGGTGCAATACTCAATTTGCATAGGTAGTAAAAGCCAAAAATGTCCTTATTTTTTCTGCTCTATTTGTGCTTATTTTTTATATAGTTTACAAAAGGATTTTTCTTTTTAAATATTTATTTATTTATTTTTTCAGAGGTGTTTTAAGTCTTCTTTTTAGTTTCTCCAGCATCAGGACAGTATGTGGTTGAAAATATGCAAAAGGACAAAAAAGACTCCTCAAAATACATTTGTTCCAATATACCTATGAGATGTACCATTTGCATACTTGTCAGATCATATTCTGCCAGTTTTCTTCTTTACAATTATTTAGTTATGCACAAATATTTTAATATATTTGTATTTCTGAAATAGTTATTTTTAAATTAGTCTAGATAAATTGGAGGTTAGTAGTACTCTTACTGTTTAATTTTTTTCACATTTGTAAAATTTTCTATTGATACTTGGTTTCTAGCTGTGTAAGTTCTGAGCCATACACACTGAACTGTTACCCTGACTGAGGAAACTACTGAATAAAAGACTCACATGTGTCTTTGTTAAAACAAAGAATTGTGCATGTTTTTGTTTGTCCCTTTATCTCAGAAAGAAATGCTGAGGGGTAGAACTCATTTTAGTATCAGTGTTATCAACAGGGAATTAGTTGCTTCCAAAGCCATGGTAGATACTGTGAACATTTCGTAGAGAAATTTATTCTTTACAGTAGGCTATAATTTGTGATATATTGGGCTAACTGAAAATCCTGTGCTATTGAGTTTTGAAGGAGGTATTTAGCCTATCTAGAATTTTTTTTTTTTTTCTATGGGTAGCTAAAAGACTAAATGACACTCAAACTACCAAATCAAGCAGTTGCTGTACAATGATTTGAAAAGGGCTTGTTTGCATTACACAAGCTGTCCTACTTTATCTGTGGTGAAGTGGTATCACATACATAGCATGAATCCAGCTATTACTGACAGAATGAGGTGCCTTAAATCAGTGCAGTCATTCCTGTAGAGCATACTGAATTGTCAACAGTCTGTTTCACTTCCTTGCTTGTATACTTGTGTGCAGGTTACAGCTTCTCCAGTATGTGTATTTTAACTTAAAAACTCCAGGCTTTTAAGCGAAATAGTGATACATGTTTAGATGCTATGACTAAAATAACCATTGGCAAATCTGAGTAAGACGTAGGAAAGAAAAACAGATTAAACTCCAGAAATTTGGAGATCCTAACTTAAAAGTAGCTACTAGTGAAGTACCAGGACGGAGCTGGTCTTAAGGCTAACTTGCAACACTTTACTCAGCTTCTTGGGTTTTTCACGTTGCACAGGTGTTTTTTGTTTGTTTGTTTGTTTTTGTGGGTTTTTTTGTTTTGTTTTGTTGGTTTTTTTTGTCTTGGCTTGCAACCTAAGTGAGGCCAGTGTTACTGTGCTCTCTATGGGTGTCTGTAAAGACATGAGAAGATATGAATGAACCCTCTGGCCCCTTTCAAATACATTTACAAAGGACTAAGTTTCTATAATTTCCATGAAAAGAGGTGACCGTGAATAGGAAAGAAAAATTCAGGAGCATCTGTCTAGTGTGGTAAGTGGTTTGGGTTTTTCGTTGTTGTTTTTTTCAGTCACGGTAGCCATGTGCTCTAGGTGATTACCTGGGGAGTTGGGCAAATGAACATTAGCCTGACAAGGGCGATGGATCTTGCCTGAAGCACAAGTGAGTACTAAAGCAGAAGCTGAGGTAAGTGGAATTGTTTGCAGTGGGAGTGTGGGCCAACAGACGTAGGAAGACCATCATGTTAGTGTGGGCTGTTTGTCCTAAGGTATTTGGATTTTTTAGTTTGGTTTTGGGAGTCATGTCCCATCCAGTCCCCAGGTCATCGCCCCCCCCGCTCCTTTGCTTTTTGTTTTTCTGTTTTTAGCTGTCCTGTTAAAGTAGCAAAAAAGGAGAAGCTAAACTGTTGTAAGCTTTGAAAATGTGTGTGGTTTTCTTGTTATCCAGAACCTTGCTGGCCACTGAGTTTATTCCACAGTATGTGCTGTGAATAATCACCTGCCAAAGCAGAATATTTATGTTCACATGATGTGAAAGTAATGGTATTTAAAATAGCGTGAAGAAATGGGGGAGCTCATGGGTGAATTTGGAAAAGATGTAGTATCCACCCTCACTGTGTAAACCCTTATACTCCGAGGAGAGTGTGAGCTTTATGGAAAGAGCATGGCCTGCTGAGAAGAAAAGATCTAATCCTTTCGATGTTACACATCCTCCAGCCAATGCACTGAGAGTGGTACTGCATGAGGACAGCTCAAGGGTAGAGGAAGCAGGTGGTCAGGGTTGGAAACTGTTAGGCAGGCAGCTGAGAGGACTGGGACTGCCTGAAAATTTGGCTGCTACAAAGGTAACAGACTTAATGAGATGTCTTAAGTTGCTAGGTATGGAGGAGGAACTTGGCAGTTGTGCACCATGTCGGTTCTAATGACACAGGGAAGAAGATGAGCGCCTGAGAGAGTAAACTTAGGCTGCTAGGCAGGGGTCTGACTGACCAGGATCTTCATGACGGTGGTGTTTGAAATAGTGCCCATGCTGTGTCTGGGTCCTGGGAGGCAGATAGAGCTCTGGCGCTGTAATGTATAGATGAGATAATAGCATAGAGAGGAGGCGTTAAGGCTGTTGGTTGTCATCCAGGTCCTGCACTGTAGATGGAACCGAGAGGTGGGATATCTGGGGAGTGACATGCCAACTGAAGTGCCATTTGCTTAAACCTCAGTTCACCTCTAAATCTAGATGGCTATTACTGCTTAATGTTTCAGGGAATAAGGGAAAAGAGAGTTGCAATTAATTTGAATGGGAAGTCTGAAAACCTCAATTGTTCACAGATGGATTGACACATGCTATTGATCAGTCAGTATTTCTGTGAGAAGACTGCATTTCAAAAGAAATACAGCAGTTAGAACAAAGGGAGATCAAGGTGGAACAAGGAAGAATTTTTTTTTTTAGTATTTTTTATGAAAAGAACCCCAACTATTAAAGGTCAAATTGTATTTCTCGGTAACTTAGTCCACCAATGCAATTACACCCCTATTTACTATTGCTTTAAGTACTTTCACGGTACGCTTTCTGGACTGACATTTTCAGAAACTTGTAGTTAGTCATAAGCAATAGCAATACTACTAACTTTAATAGCAGTAGGTTGTTCAGCTGTTAAGTAGGTAATGCTCTCATTTTTCTTGTTTATATGTTGTCAGACTATAGATTCACTTGTGACAGTCCATGCACCACAGTTTTTAACTGTATCTTTTACAAGGATGTCTGCCAGTGGAATTACTTCTGACTTACCTTGATGAAAAAACAGTAGCTGGCATTTCTAAAACCCATTCTGAGATACCTTAAGCAGACATGCCAGTGTTGACAGGAGGTGAGATGATGTAATTTTACTTTTGGCATCACTGAAGATGTAAAAAGAATTTAATATCTTAGTTCTCAGAGCTCAGAGATGGAGCTTCCATCAGAGCATACTTCTACTAACAGATGTTCTCTTGATCTGCAACATTTCTTTGAGGAAGGTGGTTCGTTAAACTAGAAGTCTCAAGGAGAAATAGTGAACTGGCCTGCTTTGCCTATGGGCCAGTGAAGCTCTTCTGACAACTTACTGAAATATGCGTTGATTCTGTGGTCACTGATATTGGTTGGGCTGCGTACTTATGGTTACCCTCTGTACTGAGGGGTCTTAAGAGGACAAGGCTCTGTTACTTGATAATGGCCTCATATTTAAATACTTATATAGCAGTATGCAAAATATACATATTTTTATACATATATATGTAGATTAAAAATAAGCAGTCTTTGCAGTTGTACTGCAGCCTGTAATATGAGGGAAGTCCCAAGAATCTCTTTTTTTTTTTCTTTTTTTTTCCAGGAGCAGTATTTTTCCTTCCTGTAAATGTATCACCTTACAACACTATGCACATTTCTTATCATATTTTGATTCATTAATAACATCCCAGTTCAGTCAAGCTATTTTATTTACAACTGAGCCTTTCAGTCCCTTCACTGACACTTCACTGGTCTCTCCTTTAAACTTAGTTTTTCAAGAATGCTTTTGAAATATGATGGTTAAATTGAATGTGTCATCTACCAGTGATAATTTTCATGAAATTAACTGTTGAAAATGTTGAATGTGAAATATGATGGTGGCCTCTAGTTTTGTTTTTTTTTTCATTGTGCATCAACACTCTCACCTTTGTTCCTGAGGTCAATAAAGAGGTAACATCTGCCAAAGCATAGCTATTTAAGAACTGACTGTATTTGGTCAGCGGCTATGCATGCTGGAGGGACAATGAGTTTAGTCTTGGACTTGCTTATGAATTTGCTATGTAATTCAGGCAGTACTGACATTAAATATGAACTTAGAATGAAGAGACAATGATGGTTGACACCATCTTCACTACAAGTACTAACAGGATGGTTGTGCTAGAAAGTCTGTATGTCAAATGAGTAAGATGGGTAGGAGGAACTATTTCAGTGATATACTTAGTGAGATCAGCAGAAGATACTGCACTCAATTTATCTACTAGAATGGCATTTTCAAAATGTTTTCAACTATTGTCTATCATAGGTTCATAAGTCTCCACAACAGAGTTTGTGTGAAGCTGCAAACTGCAAATGCAGCCCAAGAGCTAAATAAATTATTTTTTTTCCTAGTGGGTCTCTCAATCTAGTCATTTGACATACGTTTTGGTAGTGAATCTGTTTTTGTGATATATTCAAACATTTTCCTGGAATGTAAGCTAGATTTTGGCACACTGCAGATTCCCGGTCTGAAATCTGAACTTGTTTTCCTCTTTCCCCTAAAACAAGATGTCTTTTTACTAGAAGATATTGTTTGCTTTGTTCACTCTAAGGCACAATAGGAGATCTGAATGCTGTATTAGGTTTAAATGGCAAGGTTCTGGTAGTGGGGGGCTGCAGGACAAAGTCCTGAAATAGCTAACTTGTGTTATGAAAATGTAAATTTGCCCTCTTTACCTTGGAATACTTGAATTTGTCTCTCTGCACTCTGTTTGGCTTCTCTCAAGTCACCTTCAGAGGGTCCAGGAATATTCCCCAGAAGTGAAAAGACTACTGCACTCCTGAGACTGTAGGTTTAAGTAACAGAATGCTAAATCTGGGAAAGATGGAGCAGCTTGACAATGAGACAGGGTGCAAGTTCATCAAGAAAAGACAATGAGGACATGAAGTGTTTTGCTTTCCTTTGATCAATCTGGCTTGGCTGAGGGTAGGAGCAGGGTAATGGTTCTAGCCAGCAAGTCTCTTCCCCCCCTTACCTTCCCTGAATTGAAGCCAGTTCTCACAGTCAAGCCTGTGAACCAGCACACAGGCAAAGTATGAATTTGGGTGCAAGTAGAAACTGAAACCTGAGCTTTCATGACTGTGTAGAAATACTAATGGCACTCAGGATGCATCCAGTACCAGTCTGTGTAGAACTTCAAACTCCAAAATCCTTATTCAGAGCTTTACTCAAACATTTTTTAAAAATCTTTTTTATCAGCTTAATATTTGTTCCTGAGATTAAAAAAATCCTCTTAAGTGTCTGAAGAAATACGCTCTGGAACTCATCTTGAGTGGACTTTACTGTCATTTTTAATCCTCTGTGGCTCCAAACTTTATCAAATGCTTGATGTATTTATCAAATACCATGAACAATTTGTATTGCTCAAAAGGTATCTTTTTTTTTTCCCATGTCTCATCTTTGTCTTATTCTGTGTTTTGAAAAGATGTGTATAAAGCTTCTCTGAAGAATTGGATGGCTTCAGCAGCTTGTCACTGGGGCCCAGCTCTCTCCTTTAAAATAGTTCATTTTGTAAATGGCAATTCAATACCTTTTATATAAGGGAATCATTACCAACTAGACATGGAGATAGCAGTGGATTTTTTTTTTTTTTCTACTGCACATACTCAATTGCTTCATGGAATTTCATTTCACAGTTGGAAACTTGACTCCTGACTAGAGTTGCATGATACTGCCAATTTTTGCTTTGACCATTGAAGTGTAAAAATGGCTAACTTTGCAAGAAGACAGCATATTTAATCCAGCTCAAGGGTGTCACATTACTGTAGAGCAAGTGGGTTTTTTTCTGTGAAAATAACCAGACTGAAATACTGGAAATCTGAAACAGAAAAGCCTCATTTTCCTATATGTATGCAGGTTGAACCGAAGATTATTTATTGCCTGTCTTGATCAGAATGTAAGACTCTGAATGTTTCATTCTTACTTAAAATTACTGAGCAGATTGATGGTCCATTATACTCACATGTTTCCTGATGTGCTGGTAGGACATAGCACAGTTAAATCCGGCTAAAGAGGTTCTCTTCGGGTTCCTCAGAGTGGGGAGCAGGGCCTAGGCAGCCGAGACATGAATTTTTTGCAGTGGATGTTTTGTTAACTTTTGCTTTGGTAGGGCAAGCACATGGCTGAGTAGCTATTGCTGAGTCTTGCTTGAATACTGCAGTTCAGCTTTTCAAGATAAATATGATGCATGGGCAGAAATGGGCTTGAAACTGCAATTCTGTGGGTGAGAATTCAGGGCTAGATGTGTCAGATTATAGGAATATGGGGCACAGATACAAAGTTTCTATTAGAAGCTTAGTTTTTTATTTACGTGCATAATGTCATACATCAGCTTCTCGTACAAAACATTTTTATCACCAGTACCACTTACTCCTAGATTATGTCTAAAGTGTGAGAATTTCACAGGTAGAATAGGAATGTGGAAAATTCTTGTCTCTTGAAACTGAGGCTGTGTGCCACAATTTCATCCCAGTTCTTGCCAGGGATTCTGGGGTTTCTTTCCTGGGATAGCTACTTGCAAGTCATATGAGCAGAGTGAAAAGATGTTCTGGTGTTTATTCTTTTTCCCCAGTCCAGAGCCTCTTTGGCAGAGGGGCCATTTCATCTTTTGGTGTTTTTCAGGGGTGCCTAAAACTGCAGTACTGGGTTTCCTCTCTTGAGTACTTGATCTGTGGACAGTTGAGTTTTATGGAGAATGCAGGAAGAAAGCAGTGGGCTTGGGCTGGAGGCAAATACATCAAGGAAGGATATTTGGAGTAAGATAGCTGAGAAGGGGACTAGTGAAAGAAATTATAGGGGATTGGATGGTGTGTATCCATGAGATGATTACCGTCAGCCTGCATTCTGTGCTACCATTCAAGTTTGGGTCTAGCAAAGCTCTTTGGTGTACCAATGCATGGTACTGCATGGTACTCAAATAAATGCTGGAGTGCTTCCCAAACTGGGGTTGGCCTTACAGGTGAGCCCATGTCTGCACCTGATGCATCTGATTTGGTGTCTAAACAAAAGAAAGATAGTAATGCATCGTTCTGTCATCATAATCTCCAAAGGGCATGTCAGTGTTATAAGGAGATATCTATTAAATCTCCTGGAATTAGAAGTGACTATAATAAACACTTTCGGTTTTTATTTACTGTGGTTTGTGTGGTGTTTATGCTTTTGCTTCCTACTGAGACTAATATGTTCATTGAGAGCATAAATATTTTTTCACATCTGTCACTCCTTTTAGTAAAGCATTTAAACAGTAAGCTGATGTCCTGGATGTTGTGTGGAGGCATACTTGTGTTGGTGATACATGTGATAATGATAATGTATACTTATGATAGTTTGTAGGTTTTGGTTTGGGTTTTTTTTGACAGAATATTTTTGTGCAAGTCTTTGTTCATTTGAAATCTTAGTCTGCTAACTGTTCTTAACAATGCTACTGTTCTCTGAAATTCTGCTTCCCTCATTTTTCATGGCTTTAGTTTATGGACTTTCTCATAGCATTTTCTGACAATTTTGCATTTTTTTTCAGACGCTTGAGCCAAGATTATACAACTGTGCTCTCAGAACTAGGCCTGGGTTCAAGTCAGCTGATCACCAAAGATTACTTAGCCCTGTGCTTTAAAGGAAGTTTTAAGACCTTTGCTCAGGAGTCCCATAGCAGCCTCAGCCTTATGGGACATCTTCATTCCACATAAAGCACAAATATGGAGCAATTTTCAGTTTATGCTTGAAATTACGGCAAGCAAAGAAAGATGAGTTCATAAGACAAAGTCTGGTTCTGAATTTAAATCTGGGATTTAGATTTGAAGGGGTCAGCAGCAGCTGCTGTCTGTACAGATTTATACTCTTTGATCAACAAGACAAATGAGCTTATTGTTTTTCTTAGTCTTGTGCCTGTAGCTGTATGATTTTTGGAGTAAGTCTTGGTAAGTCTCAGACTGAGTGGCGCAGAGATTATTCAGGGCTTGGCCACAGGGCTGCTACAGAAAACAGGCATAGACAGTGTTCTGCTGATGTTTAGTGCCTTTCTGTGTCATTTCTACTATGTATTATTCCTTCCCCTGAGTAAAAACTGCCCTCAGCAACATATTCTAATGATTCTCTTTTTCAGATAAATTGTAAAGTAAAAAAAAAATAATAATCCCATGACAGTTTTTCTAAGATTGTTGTGGTTTCTAGCTAGGTTTCTGTTTGCCTACAGACATTTTTTAACCTTCTTAATTTAACTGAGGAGACGTAAATGATAGTATATCAGAAGATAATGAATTGTACTTGTTTATAGTCACTGGATCTCATTCTAGAGGAGCAGGACAAGTCAATCCTTTATGTGTGTGCATGTAAACAGAGAACCTGTACATGCTGTTTGGTATGGTGCAAGGGCTCTTAACGTGCTTTTGATGATCATGGTACTCTAGTAGCAGTGCTGGTTGTGTAATGTATGCACCTTACCATCAGGACTTCCAAAGGTGCAGGTGCTTTATGACGAAGGCCATGCGTGACAATGGTTGACATGAGACTAGTTATGAAGTGCTAAGGCTTGGACAATAGGCCCAGGCCAGAGCTGAACTATAGATGAATCCTGTATATTTCATAACTGATAACCATTGTGCTAACAAGTATTGTATTTCGTTTTAATAAATCACCTATCCTGATATAAAAGGTGGAAGAGTTGAAGCCTGAGCAACAGGCCCTGAACCGAAACTGTTAACCTGGAATGTAATCCGTAATGAAATATGCATGGAGGATGTAGCTATCTGCAATGTATCTTCCCCTTCCTTTGTATGTGAATAGAACAACAGAGTCATTGGAGGCAGGCAGGTGTCTGTCCCCAAGACCTGATATGAGACCTTGTGCATAATCCCATCAGATAAGCAGAGAAGCTCCTTTGGCTTCTTCTGTGAGCCCTGGCCAGGCTCTGGGGGAACCTAATGTGAGACTGAAACCAGGTATTTCCGCTTAAGACAAAGGTGCCAGCTCCTCTGGCTTGCTGAATTTTGGGTATATAAGGCTGAATTAGCTCACAGTGACTTTGGCAGCCTCACCTATGGGTGGACGCACTGCATAGGATTTCCACTTGCTGGGACAGGCTCTGCAAACCCTCGCTGTAACCGGGGCTGCCCAGCCACTGTGGGCTGGATGATGGTAACATATGCAAGTGGTGATGGATCTTTTCTTAATCACTATTCGCTCTCTCAGATAGTAATGATTTGATGTATTACCCTGTATCTTCCTATTTGTTTAAATGCACTATTCTGTCTTTTCTAACTGTATGTTTTCTGCATTATTCTGTAATATTATTTAGTTATCCCCACTAAAATACTCCTATTCTTTTCACTCTGGTGTCTGAGTTTAATTGGTATCCCTAATCAGCAAAACAAGTTACTACAATTTCTGCTGTGTAGGACTTTGGTTGTCACTACAGTGGCACACAAAATGAATGAAGCAATACATAACAAATAAATAGCTTTTTTTTCTTAACACAATTTTGGTTTAGAGTTTTTTTTCTGAACTTTGTGCTACAGTAAAAGGTGGTGAGGAACATCACGCTCTGCACTGGGAAGTGTAGAGTCTTTATACAATGCAGTAGAGAGTTAGATTACAGAAGTAATCTTAAAATTTAAAAATACCACAAACTTTCAAAATAACAATTTTACATTTATTTCAGTAGGACCAGGTTTGTTCTGAAATTTGATATGTCAGTCCAGGACTCTATGGATTCTTCTTGGTAGCTAGGTGACAATCTCTGAGACTCAGCTTTCAGTTTTAGCCCCAGAACTGATCATCCTTCATTTAGAGACTAATGTATTGGAGTAAGTCTGACAATATGAGGAGTAACCTGTAAACATTTTTTCCAAACTCACAGTATGTGAGGAAGCTTTACCAGCTGGTCACTGCTTGGTAGACTGTGTGGCTGTCATTGCAGTTTTGTCACTGCTCTTTCTGTGAGTTTGTTTCAAATTCTTGTATTTTTGTATAGGTTGGTGATCTGCATCCCCTCCACAGAGTACGTTATTATGCTGTAGCAAGACGAATGGTTTGGTTTCCTGCTTCCCTGATACAGGTGTCGAGCTGATCTCACTTGGCTTCAGCCTTAGTTTTGTGCTGGTAAAGTGGTTGTCCACATCTGTCTGGAATGGTTAGGGATGTGGGAATGTTACAGATAAATCCAAAAAGTAGATCAGGCAGTGTGAGGAGAGAGAAGTATGTGTATGTGTGAATGAATTATAAATTACACGAAGTAAGATGGTGGCTGTGTACATAAATGTATGATTGGCTATGGCTATAAAAAACATAACCAGCCAGGAAAGCAACTTGGCTATTTCCTGCCAGAATCTTTTTTATCAGAGACTGTTCCTTTGCTGAAACTGGAGCTAGAGAAATTTCCTGGAAAAATGAACTATCTCAGTAATACTTTCCTACTTGTAAGGTGGGTTTTTTTGGGGGTTTGAAATTAAGTTGTGCATCAGTATTCTAGATAGCAAAGAACTTCAAAATGAGGACTTTGTGCCCTCTCTTTACCTTTCTAGGGAAGAAATGAAAAACGAATGTTACATGACAGGAGCTCAATTTTGTTTGGCTTAGTTCCATTTTAAATCAAGATGACTTATTTTTAAGGTTTGTAAAAATGCCTGTGCTTTACAGCCATGTCAGCCAGAAGATAAAAGACTTCCTTCCACCCAGATCTGTAGTGCTTACAGAAATACATGGAGAAAGATCCTTGTGGTTATAACCTCAGAGGTACACTGAGAGTAGCAGCTTATGGTAGAACATTTTGACAGCTGTAGTTCCCTGTCTTGCAACATTAAGACTCTTAGGGTTTGTTGGTTGGTTGGTTGTGTGGTTTTTGGTTGTGGTTGTTTGTTTTTTTTTTTAACACCAAAACTTTAAGAATGGTGCCAATAGTTTAAAGAGAAACATTTTATACAGTAGGTGAGAGACGAGAGACTCAAAGGTAAGCCTGTAAAGGTAAAAGTAAATAACTAAAATTTCAGTTTTGGGGCTAAACTATATACATATTTTTTTCCATTTAAAAACAGGGACAGAATATTGTCTACTTCTCCAGAGAAATGAGATTTCCTAGTAGCAGGAAGAGTTCTAAAAGTAAGACAGTGCATCTTCCTCCTGTTCCTGTGGATGTTAGATAAAAGTGGAGGAAATCTATTATCTAGAAGAGTTGTACATTAGAAGTTGAGGAAAAAAAAGTTACTCTAGATCTCCATTCAATAGAAGAATTGTCTGAAGAAAGATAGAAGTATAGAACCCCAATACAAAATGGGAGGAAAACCAGTGCAGTACATTGATCTGGGAAAATTCGCAGAACACTTGATAGCAAACTCAGAGAGAGGTTCTAGATCTTGTAAGATGGGAAGCTTGTCTCTTGCCTTGTATTTTTCTTTGACAGTTTTATCCAAGAAAAGAAGATACAGAAAACCTGACCTGCACTCACTGTAGGTAGAAAAAAATTACTAATAAATGTGAGAAGCAGTGCATGTTTACTTGACAGGTCTCATATCAATGACTTAATAATGGAAGAGAAATTCAGAAGGACTTTTCAGAGCCTTCCAGTATTCCCATTTTCATCTTAATATTTGGACTTGGAGTTAGGATAATCAGCCACAAATAGAGAGCATATGCTGTCTTTTAAAAAAAGTATGTATTTTTTCCTTCCTCCCAAGAAGATGGGCAATGCAGTCATTGTTTTCTCTCTGCAGAGTGCTTTTATCTTACCGCTGAAGAGATGTGAGGAGTTCATTTCATCTGTCTCTGGGGAGATGAGTTTGGAACGCTACCCATACTAAAAATGAATGGTTGTTACTTGAGTTATCTTTAGTCAGCACTGTTTTCTGTGGGGTTTGCTCCTAAACCAGCTGCTAATATGAACAGGGTAAAACCCACAGATTAATATGTATTATGTTAGTGATTTTATTTGCACTAAGCCAAATTCTGTTAGTTTCTTCTCTTTCATAGGGTTTATATGTGTTTGAAAAACAAACGGGAGGGCTCTGTATGTGAAGCTCTTTTCTCAAGTCACTTTGTCTTAAGAGGAAGAAGAATCCAGAGTGTGAGGTTGGTCTTTATATAGTAAAGTCTTCTAATATAGGAAGGAATTGGTGTATAGTCTCTTCTACAAGAAACCTGTCAGAATCCCTTGGTTTAGGCTGAATTACTTAGAGGAGGAGTTTATAACAGATACCAAGTGCGAATGAATGGCAAATAGAGCTTTGTGTATTCCGGATGCTCACTCAGCCTGAGAAGCTGTTGCACTGCCATGGTGCTGAGGCAGAGCTGATGCTGCAGTACAAGCAGAAAGCCTTGACACCTGTGACCATCCACTGGAGCAGAGAATACAAATGAGTTTTAAGAGAGGCAAAGGGGGAGGTGAGAAATGAGTGAGGTGAATGTTAAAAATTTAAATAATAGGTGTCAGCTAACTCAGTTGAACTGGAACAAGTTAAGAGATGCTGACACAAAAGGGACACTAGAAAGTAAGTGATTGTATTGAGAAAATGGGGGAGGTAATCTCTCCAGCTGCTACAGCAACAGCCAGAAAAAAAAACCCATACTAAAGGACCTCTGAAGGTCACTAATCCATCAAGAGCTAACTAGTTTATAAATGGTGCTAACATTCTTATTGTATGTGCAAATGTTGAAAATGTCAATTACTACAATGAGCAGTGCAATTTACTTGTGCAAACTGATAAAACACAATAGGGAATATCCCGTTAATGTAATGATTTCATTCAGCCATCTAATGAAAAGAAATTTTTCTGCTCAAGATTAGGAGTTGGATTAGATGCTTTCTTATACAGTGACAAAACAGTAATACTAAGTGCTATAGAAAAGGCTTTCTTAGGTGAAATGTAATTTGAATTGTAGTAGTTGTAGGTTTCCTTTAAATATTTTAGTACCTAATAAATATTCCAACAACAATGTAGATGAATTTTAACAGAGTGTCTTGCTGGTACTACTCATGCTAATTTACAAGATTTACAGCAATTACCATTCCTGAAAGCTAAAAAATAGTGAGTTACTTCATGAACACATAAAACAAGGCCTTTGAAAAGATTTAACAGGACCGTTAAAATGAAATATTTGGCTCAGATATAATTTGAGCTGGATACAAAATTAAAGTGCACTGTCATTCCTGACATTCATAAAAATAAATTACTGTGTATTGTTTCCTCCTCTTTATTTCTGAATACAGATCAGTTTGAAAGAAGCAAGATACTTTCATTCTCTTGTTTCTGAGAGTGTAGGGAGGTTCCTCTGTGCACATCATAATAACCAATTAACCTTGGAACCAAAGAAGCCTGACTCATAAGTTTATATACGGTAAAATAGAAAGATTAGTCTTTTAAGTAACTGGAACTTTTTGTAAAAAGCATATTAATTTTTAATTATATTTCCATGTGTTCCTCAGGACATCTAATCTGCAGCCATTTCAGCAGCTCTCATATACGTAGGGATTTTTGAAGGGAAGTCAGAGAGACAGAATATGAGAAGGAGTTCACAGTATTTCAGTTCAGAAGTGTAAACTTGATTGTAGTGAAATCAGTGAGAAAAAAATCTACTGATTAGTGGGGCAGGATTTATCACTGACATCTAGAAGTTCCCTTTAAGGGTTTAAATTAAAGAATTTGTGTGTGCTTTTCCTTCCCACTGATATTTATCCTTCTGTTAAATTTTCATGTATATACACATATATATATATGTATGTCATATGGTACTTGGCAAATATCACTTTGGTTTTCATTCTCATTTAGGTAGCCTGTGCTGACCACTGTAAGACCTGAATACATGATAATCTTCTATAATCAGCAGGAAGAAAAGCACTATTAAGTCTTATGTTTTGTAATTTTGTATCAAGTCTCTGATAAATATTCTGTACTAGAATAAAAATGCTCTCAAAATTAAGTGCTATTATGTACTGCCATATATAAATGGCATGATGCCACATATAAACTAAAGTTCAATGGGGAAAAAACCTTCTTGATTGTGGTTTATAAGACGGCACTTTATATTTAAATAAATTGGTACCTTTAGAAGATACAGAAGAGCTGTGTAAAGTATCTCCAGTATAAATCTATACGAGTTAAATTGTCTGCCAGTGTCATAAACTTTTTGCTGAAATTAGGTAGTTCAAAAAAGCAACCACCTGTAGTACATCATGTGGTTTCCCCACACACATCCGAAATGTTTTTGTATCATTTTATTCTCAGTTAGACAAAAGTATAAAAAGTAGTAAACTCGTTCACCTTGATTCCATGGGAGGAAACGAATGAACAATGACTCTGTGGGTTAAGCCAGCCAGACATACATGATAAAACATGTAATCATGCAAGTGTAAGCATGAAAGTGATAGAATTTCTCTAAGCCTTTGACCGCAGCCATGGGAATAATTTAGTTGTATACTTCAGCTGTTCTTTTCTTCAGGTGTTCAGAAAGCATGCTTCTATGTTCTAACCACATTAGAAAATAAAGTGGGTGTTTTTGTTACAAATAATGTCTTTATAATATGAATATGCTGATAAATGTGTACAAATTCCCTTAATGTACACCCAAGTAAAGGTTCTGAACTTGATGATACTCTTCAGAAATGTGCTTTCACAGCTGTGTGCCACTGCATGTCCACTGAAACGTAACTGATAATAAAATGGTAGCAAATGGACACTTCCTCAATTTCACTTGAAAAATGACATTACTTTTTCTAAGAAAGAATGGAAGCCTGGAGACTATTTCCATTTGTATTCTTCAGCTGCTCTTCTTGCAAACAGTCTGGCATGTAAGCTGTTTTGGATGTTGCCTCATGAGCATGTGCCACCATAATCACAAGGAAATTCTAAATTTATGCTGCATGTGCCACACTGGGATTTTGAAGTGGCTTTTGTACAATTAATTAGACTGTTCAGTTCCTTCTCATTTTGATACCTATATATACACCACTGCTGTGTCTACAACTTTTCTTGCAGTTGTTAGCAGATGATAAAGAATAAGCATCCCAGAAACACATTTACATTGCGGGACAAAACAGAGAATGTTACTGTGTTAGAGAGACAACTGAGTGGCAGGCTGGCTTTGAGCCATGTTCATTGATGCTTCTGGTCTAAATGTGAGTATCTTCAGTGCATGCTTGACTGACCCACGCAACTGCCAGATTTCCTAGTCATATCAACAACTTAGTCCAGTTACACCAGTTCCCTGGTATTCACTTGCTTCAGCCATTGGCAGGAGCTTCCTTTCTGAAACTGGCATGAGTAGGCTTGAGACCAGAAGGTTGTTTCTGCCATGGCGTGCTGGAAGAGCAGACAGCTTCAGGGTAGGAAGCGACGTTCTTGCTCTTCTGGGGTGATGAGAAGAATATGATGCTTACTGGACTTTTTAGCTAGAACCCCAGATGTACAGCAGACAGGAAATAGGGGATGTGTAGTAGCTTAATTTGCAAAACCTTTCTGAAAAGAGCCATTAAGTGTAGCTTACTGCCATGCTGTCATGGAGTTTTGCTCAGGCAATATGCAATCAGCAGCAGTATTTAAGGCTGTATTCAGCTTAAATCTGTAAATCTGAGTAAGTCTGCATCTTTAGCATGGTTGTCAAAATAAGGAAGACCAACCTGAGAGTCTGCTTAGGTGTAGATGGTGATTCTTTCTCACAGCTCAGTGCCAGGAAGCTCAATATGTGTGGATGCTCTTTTATGTACAAAGCGAGATGTACCTCGGTCAGCATGAGATGTACCTCGGTCAGCATGAGATGGACCATCTGGATGGACATCAGTTGTTAATTTCTTTAATCACTCTGAACATGCAGAGAAAGCAGCACTGTAAATAAAGTTGTTAAATTTTGCACTTTGTATAGATTTATTCATATTATGTGTGAGTTATAAAGAATAATTTAATCCAAATCCTTTCTTCCTTGGCTACTGAATTATTTTCAGGAGTTTTGAAGTAAATCTGATAAATCATTTATAGGTTGTAAGTGTTTCTGAAAATGGGTGTTTTAAAAATTAGTCAAAATAACAGGGAATGGGGTAATTATGTTCTTAAATTCAGCTTGAAATAATGTGAGACTTCCCCCAGTGCTAAAATGATGCCCGTGTGCATATCCTCAGTACAGGAGAGATGTGGACACACAGCAGAGTCCAACAAAGGGCCATGATGATGATGATGAAGGGACTAGAGCATCATTCCTGTGAGGAAAGGCTGAGAAAGGTGGGATTGATTAGGCTGGAGATGAGAAGTCTCAGGGGGAGACTTATGAACATGCATGAATACCTGAAGCAAGGGTGCAAGGAGAACAGAGCCAGGCTCTTTCCAGTGGTACGCAGTGACAGGACACAGTAAATTATGTGAATTTAATTAATTGTAAAATATTCCATAGCATTACTATAAAATATAAATATATTACTTAGAGACTCTAATGATTTGTTGTTATGTATCTATGCACTTATCCTTTCAGAATACCATGGGTTTACGGTTCCAATATTTTTGACCTTGAATTAACAGATGCTTTCAGGGTTAGTTGTTTGGGGATTAATCAAGGTTTAAAACCAGATACAAGTTTCTGTAAAACTAGGAGATGGATCAGATTGACTGAGTGAGGAATGTACAGAAATAGACATGTAGGGGAGAAAAATATTCATGGTTCTGAATGTTGCCCCACCAGGTACAAAATAAACTTTGAATGAATTATTTCTTGGTCATTTTAACCTATTTTAATTATCTCAGATTATATATCAGGAGGGAGGGGAAGGCAAAGAACTGTCAGAGAGTGAGAGCAAATACAAATAAAATTCTTGTAACAGAGAGGAAATTAATGTTAAAGGCAAGAGAGAGGATATTATCACCAACTGACTTTAAATGCCCAAATCCTTCTTTGTAGCTTCATTTTTTTTAATGTTTGTTTTGCATTTACATTTCACAGTTCTCAACAAAAATAAGTGTGACTGAATTGATATTTCCAGCCTGTTTTCCTTACCCAGAGGAAATTCAATTAATGGCAAGGACAGAGCAGAAAGATAACAAATAATTATTACCCTTAGTTTTACTTCTTTTTTTTTTTTTTTTTTTTTTTTAGAAAGATGTTGGACACCGAAGGAGCTTGTAAATAACATCTCCAGCTGGTTTTACTGATTTTGTGTTAAACAAATTGTGTTTTGCAATTTTATAACTGTAATGGGTCCTTTTTGCTGATTTATCGGTGTGATGCTCCGTTTTTGCTTTACACATTTTTAAAGCTCTTATTATGGCTTAAATATTTTCAACATCAGGGCTATGTTTAAGTCTTTATTTTTATAGACTAGCTTTGGTGTCTTAGCATAACATCGGTAATATGCATCCAACTGCCTTTTTGCTTCTGGAAATGAAGTTCAAATGACTTAAAAAATAAACAGAGGAATAGAAAATGAGATCAGGCACAGCATGAAAAAGGAGTCAGCTTTTCTTGAAGAAGACAAGATGCAGAAAAAAGATAAAATAACAAAAAAACAGATTCCTTGGGCTAAAGGGAAGACATCAAAACCATTTATATGTAAGTGTAATTGCTCCATCACACAAATAACCTGTTTTTAAAGATGCAACAAAAATTGCTGGCATGAGGAAGTATTCTCATGTTTCATCATATCCTTTTGGATGTTTTCTTTCTCAAGAGTGTGTGCTGCTGACATTCTTGCATGTGGCATTAAGTATGAAATTGTTCATAGTCATCAACACCTTAAAATTATGCGTGTGCATAAGCTGGACTAAAGCAATGAAAGATGTACTAAGGATTTCACTGGTTTGTTTACAAAAGTAAAGACTCAGCTGTATTGTCAGTTTGCATGTTGGGAAGCAGTATGACTACCATTTTGATGACAGTGGCTATGGTTTGAGTCTTAAATGCTGTAAATCAGTGCACTGACAGTTGAGCAGTCTGTATTACGCCAGCTGAGACTCTTGCTCACAGTCTTTATGCTGTATTTTGAACTCGTGTACGGTATTTCTTAATATAGCTGTCACCATTTCCTTAAGAAGTGGCTATGAAGGAGAAATGGACAAAGTGGTTAATGCGATTGATAAATGAGTCTGTATTGTACACACTTCTAGGACAAGGCAGGGGGAAAATAACACGTGTCAGACAGGAACAAAGGGAGCACCCGAAGTTTGCAATTCCGGTCCCAGTGAAAACTGACTTCTTATACTACAGCAACTAGTGCTTTTTGCTCGCCTATATGACAGAATCTGACCTGCTCGCATGTTGGGAGAAGAGCTCCATGTATGCATCGCTCCTCCCTTTCCTCCATACCCTGGTTTCTGTAGGAAGAGAGTCTGAGTGCATGGGCTGGGAGTGAGATCTGGTATACTCTGGTGTAGTCTGCCATGTCTTCTGTCTGAATGAGCTTCTTGGAGGGTGTCTGCTCCTTAACTGCACTAAAGCTTTTTTTTTTTCTCTTTTTTTGAAGTGAGGAAATCCTGTCAAATAGTCAGTAAAAGGTTCACGGGCATTTGGGTAATTCATTAATGGTATGTTGGGTGAAATTCTGGGGATTCCTTAGTTCAGGAATCTGAACCTCCAAAAGAATTTACTAAGACCAAAGGAATTTTTCCAGATGAGGGGGTGAATGTTGATTGCAAGCGACTGCCTTGTAAGGTAAATTTAGCAGCAATTGTAGGAGAAAAACAGACTGAAAAAAAAAAAAAAAAAAAAAAAGGTTTTACCCAAAACATTCAATTTCTGAGATGACCTCCAGCTAATAAAATAAACATACATGTCTTAGATAAACTTGTATTTTCAGAATAGTGATAGTTTCTTTTCAAGAGATACATTTTGATGTAATTTTATGCATAATATAGGCATACATCCACTTCTTTTTCTTTCAAAGGCCAAAGTTTAGAATTTACACCACTTAAGGTCTAGAAATATATTGTGTAGGACCTTGTTCTAGAGATGCTGGAATTCCAATGTTAATTGCAGTCTGTCTGGGTGGTGATTTGTTTGTCTTTATTTCTACCAGTAGGTTCCACTGGGCGAGCATAATGGTACTGGCATACTGCTAGTTGCCAAAGAAATTTAAATAAAGCAAACTAACCTTATAAACGTATTTCATATTTTGCTGGGGGTAAAGCTGTGACGTGAAATCATTGTTTCACTGTCAGTAGGACAGGCAGCCAGTGCGTCAGTAGGATTTTTCATCAGTTTAATTTCTGATCCTTCTAAAGGTGTGGTTCTATGCGTGCTTGTTTACCTAGATGCCTGAGGAAGTGATAGTGATAAATAGCTTCAGCAGTATCTTGGAAATGTGTTTCTCTCGTGTGGCTGGTGTTATCCGCTTGAGCAACATTACTTAGGCAAGATTAGCTGTGTGCATTAGATCTGCATTATATTTTGTTTCATGATATAAGCAGGTTGGATTTTTGATTTTATTTAGTATTTTATTGGGTGAGACACGGCAAAGAATGATTATTTTGTTACCTGCACTGGGAGAAAAGGAGGGATGAAGAAAAAGCAATGGATTTAGAAACCAGTCTAGATATTTTATCTCTCCCCCCTAAAGGAAGAAATGTATGCACATTTTATAGAGCCTAAATGTGTTTGCTGGGAAGTAAGTGAATGTTATTTTACAGAGAGGGCATAAATTAAGTCGTGCACTGAGTCATAGAAACTTGTCACTGTTATGGCAGTGATTCTCAGAGAGGGGGAATATCACAAGTAGGACAATTGCAATTGTGTGGAGAGATTACACACATGGACAGACACACACACCCCCCCATCCCCTTTAGTTTCTTTTTCAGTAAGTGTTCTTCGTCCACCTGAAACAATGACAACTATCCTTGTCCTAAATGTAATAATCTAGTTTCCTTCTTCTTCGCACTCATATGCACAGAGCACCTACATCTACACCGATCCATTTCTCTGTAGGCAGATTTTTTTTTCTTTCTCCTTCACTTCTGCTGAAGACAGACATACATAGGACTAAAAGTAGAGATTGATTCTGTTCCATGCTGGCACTCTATTGAGGATGATCTTGGGGCAGCAATGGATGAAGGAAGGTGAACACAAATTTCGGTCTGCAGGGATGGCAGCTGTTTTAAATGGAGAGTCTGAGTATTAAAATCAGACAGATGTTGCACCACAAATAAGACAACAACTGAAACAATGAGGAGCTCCACATAGAGTTGGTGTAAACAGACAGTTTGGTTTGGAGTATTTAAGCAAGGAGCTAACTTTATAGACTTAGATTCCTAAAACACCCAATCAGTCATTAAATATAGGTCATCTGAATACTTTTCAGTTCTTTACAGCAGTGATTGCCATAGTTTGACTAGTATTGTCTCAGCTCAGGGCCTCCAAAGAACAAACATAAGAGAAAAATCAAAGCTAGGAAGTATTTAAAAAAATAAAACCAAGAAACTTAAAATTATGCTGGCTTCATTCCTTTGCAGTGATTTTTTTTCTGCAAGCTTTCTTTCATTAACTTTTGTTTTGTCACTCTTTTGGAATTAAGATCTCTGAAGAGAAACCATCCAGGGTGCCATCTAGTTGCAGGCCTCCAGTCATGGCAAGTGTAGAAGATTTTAAGAAGAGGTTAAATAAGTTTTGTATGAGAATGCATGTTACGGTCCCTGCTCTTGGGCAAGGAGATGCCTTAGGTGACCTGAAATTCTTTCCATGATTCTGTGATTTGTGGAGTAGTGACTCATTTTTTTGTCCTTCCTGACGGGATATAAAGCTCTGGATCCTTTTCAGTTTGCTAGAGCAAATACGACCTTACCTCACCTCTTGCAGGTCTGTGTTCCCTCAAGAGCAGTGGTAGAGCTGGCCACTGAGCAGTATGCTTTCGCCAAGCACAGTATTTATTTGAGAGAAGAGCAAATGGAAGAATACAAACAATCACAACTAGCTTACTGGAAAATGCCCATTAGCTAATTGAGATCTTCACTAGTAAAGACAAATTTTCATCAGGTTTGAGTTCTGTAGTGGAGTGTTTTCACCTGTTCTTAGTGAGCCTCAACCAAGTTGCTCTGTGTACATGGCACCAAGCAGAGCTGTATGAATATACTAATTTGTGTTAGCCTGGTGTAGCGTTTGAGGTAATAAGCCTTCCTCTCATTTGGAGTTAGCTTTTTTATTTCCACATATCTGACACATGGTGTCAGATTTATGCAGGATTGAGCTGTTCAATTCTGGATCTTAAGATGCCTTCTTATTTTTGGGGTTTACGCTTATTGATTCTACACAATATGTGTCATTTTACCACAGTGCAAAAGGAAACTTCCAGATTTATTTATTTGCCCTGTGGGTTATTTCAGTTACCTTGTGGTGTTTTGAGGCTCCCAAAGACTATGATGATTCATTATGCTTCAGCAACAGATCTGTTTCAAAAGACCACAACTTCAGACACACTCATATTTAAAAGTCCATGCTTCCAAGAGCTCCTATTTGTCCCTATGATGTAAATGGTTTTCAGTGATTAAAGCTGTTTTGATGAGGACACAAGTTAGCTTTGGGAATAAAATCAGTGTATTTTTTTGGAAAACACAACTCGGCGTTTAATTCTTTTTTTCAGAGAGAAGGACAACTATTGGTCTGGAACTATTTGTGTGCTAACACTTAAAGCAGATAAATATTTTTCTGGTTTAAACAGATATGAAAGTCTGGGAGAATTTTATTTGAAAATGAGCAATTTTTGTCTTGTTTTTCTCTGTAATAAACCTCCTGCAACACACTGGACTATTATTTTTTAAAAAAAGAATATCATTAGTCACTACAGAGCCAAATTACCAGTTTGGAATAATTGCCAATTACTCTTTTTATAAGGAAACTACACCCAAATGATTAGGAAATACTATCTCCATAATCCTGATAAGTGTTTATGATTCCTAAACTCTGCATATAGCACAATGTCCATTTTCAGAGGAAATGACCTTGTAGCACTGGAAAAACAGATTTGCATCTGAAAGATTACATTACGGGAGTAGAATTGTAACAGTCCTCATGCAAAAAGAATGGGTCTCTACAGGTTGTATTGATGGCTGTCTTGATTATTTTTGAGATTTGTAATGGACTATTAACAGCAGACCATTGCAATGATCTTTCTGCCAGAACGAATATCTTGCTGACATGTGAGTTGCATGAAAACCAGCTTTGTGAAACTCTCTGTATACGAGACCTCTAGTTTTAATGTTTTAATGTGCAGTGGATTCGGTCCTTGCCTTACACCCAGTGTTCAGTGAAGATAAGTTTATACTTCAGTCTACACAAATTTTATTCACATCTTTGCAGCTTGCTGAGTTGAGTATAAATCTGGTAACAGCAGCAGCCTTGACCCGTTCCTCACAATGGTTGACAAAACTTACCCAAGAATTTGTACACATTTGGGCAGTGGGCTCAACTGCTGTTCATTGTGTCAACACTTCTCTGCCAGCTGTACCAAATTTAGATAGTTTAAAAATACCTTGGAAATGTCTGTACGAGCTGTAGGCATACCTTCAGCTACACTTTAGGCATGCATGTAATGTTGTTTTCTGGTTATGACTGTAAAATGATGGAGAGTCAAACTGTCGTTACTTTCATTAGGGGCAATGACAATGTCTTTTGTAAGCACGGGTCTTGTCAGTGTTGGAAGTGTACACTGATGAATATAAACCAGTTCCTTTAAGAGCTAGCTATGTTAATTTAAGGTCTGCTGTAGATGTTCACAAATTTAGAGGTCAGTTCTTTCTACACCAGCAGTCAGTGGCGGTGGCCCAGCTACATGCAGTCTGCTTTTTTGCCGTTCTTACTGATGATGCCAGAAATGCTAAATAGACTTTATATTTCTACCTATTTCTGCTGTGGAATAAAAAAGCAGCAGTCTGTAATTCTGCTGCTTTGCATTCTGCTGCTTTGCACATTGCTGTCTATCCCTTCTGCTTTTGGGTTTCTGAGAAGACAGATGTGCAGAAATCCCAGAAAAAAGCCCTGACTCATGCTCTGAGTAGCTCAGCTCTTTATGTGATGTACAGGTGGTCTACTTGTACGTGATCAATTATTTGCAGCCACTTTATGAAGACAGTGGATCATGTTCATAATTTGAGGCAAGCCTTGTGCTCTTAAACCTTCCA
This sequence comes from Athene cunicularia, assembly GCF_003259725.1. Taxonomy (NCBI): domain Eukaryota; kingdom Metazoa; phylum Chordata; class Aves; order Strigiformes; family Strigidae; genus Athene; species Athene cunicularia. The sequence continues at coordinate 12,554,569 of NW_020799144.1, read as the reverse complement.
ATATTGAGAGATTTGCCTGTAAAGTAAGTAAAACTTTTACATTTAACAGTAATCTTAAATAATTTGTGTGATGCCTGACATTTGTACCAGACATGGCTATTACTTAAACTGTCCCTGTCAAAAGTGTCCCTTTTGGTGTCCTGCTGCATCCCTTTCAAAAAGAGCATGGTTCTGATCTATGTCGTAATGTGGAATATCCCTGCCCATTAGTGGCAGCATCTACTGATTTTAAGACCCATTATTATGACTGGATGTAAGATAGGCTGTGAAGGTGAAGGAGGTTGAAGTCTTCTTGCACTTTCAGACTTAGATAGTGTTGTGGTTTGAGCCCAGAGAGCAACTGAGCACCACTCACTCCTTCTCCCACAGGAATGGGAAGGAGAAATAAAGCTAAAGTCTTGGGAATTGATATAAGGACAGAGAGGGATGATTGACCCATTATGGTCTTGGGCAAAAGACAGACTCACCAGGGGAAGAAAAAACCCATCAGTTTAATTCAAAGACTAACAACAACAACACTTAATGGACAGAGTGGGACAGTGGGAAGCATTACCACATCTTAAAAACACCTTCCTCCCACCCCTCCCCTCTTCCTGGGCTCAGCTTGGCCCTGATCTCTCTACCTCCTCCTCCCCACAGTGCTGCAGGGGCAGGGTGTGGGGGTTATGGTCAGTCCTGCTGCTTCTTCCTCCTCAGGGAGGGGGAGGACTCCTCACATTCTGCCCTGCTCCAGCGTGGTTCCCCTCTCTCAGCAGACAGTTCTCTGTGACCCTTCTCTGAGCTGAGTCCTTCCCCCGGGCTGCAGCTCTCCCCGAGCTGCTCTGGCGTGGGTCCCCCCCACATGCTGCAGCTCTCCCGGCACAGAACTACAAGAGCGGGGGCTGCTTCTCCCCTCAGAGTCCCGGCCTCCTTCGGGCGCAGCCGCCTGCTCCGCTGTGGGCTCCTCCAGGGGCTGCAGGGCGGCATCTGCTCCACCGGTGCCCTCCGTGGGGGCAGGGGGGGCCCTGCCCTCTCACCACGGGGTACAGGGGGTCTCTGCTCCAGCACAGCTCCCCCCTTCCTCCTCCTTCCACTGCCCTC
>NW_020799144.1:12502856-12553439 GCF_003259725.1 Athene cunicularia | reverse complement strand
TTTTTTTTTTTTTTTTTTTTTTTTTTTTTTTTTTTTTTTTTTTTTTTCTGCTTAAAGGAAGTTCTTTGTATACTAGCAAAGCTAGTTCTGATGCTGCCAGCAGGAAAGAGGAAGGTGAACCGAAAAGTAACTGTTGAGTTTGAGTCATCACTAGGAGTTGATTTTCTAGTTGAAATTTCCCAATGATATTTGTTGTTAAAGATTTTTCCTCAGGTGTGTGATATGGTCAGAATTCTACAGGCAGCATTTTTTAAGAGCTGATGTTAACCTGTCCTGCTTCTGTCCAGTTTGCAAAAAGCATACAGGGTCAAAAGTTGTATTGCAGGATTGTCATGTCATTTAAACAGCATTAATGCTCCCTAGTCTACCACAAGTACTTCCCTCTTATCTCCTAAGTGCTTCCACACATGTTGTGAGTGCTGTAGATATCTGTGGCTCACTGTGTAGTGCTTTCAAAATCCAGTAGCATCAGTCAATTGGTGGCTACTTAAAAAAAAGTGGCATTTCTGACACTGCTTCTGGTTTTTCAAAATCACCTTCTCACAGGCACCTGATACACGCACCCTAGTCTCAAGGAATAATATAAATTGGAACTGTGGTCTTTGTTGTGATACTGATTTTGAAAGGAAAATATAATCGAAGGGAAAATACAAGGAAAGCTTCAATAAAAAGGATTTTTTTCATTAAGTGTGTGTGTACATACCCTCATCTCTAATTAATGAGGGAAAGTTGTTGGCATTCCTGGTCACAGGTGTGTAGTTTGCATGGGAATGTGTAACGTATTTGTGTGCACTTTTAATACAGGAACAAACTTGCTGTTCATTTCAGTGCTAGAAAAAACAGTTATTGATCACCGAGTGAATTAGACTTTAAATGAGAATACAAATCTGCAATACTGACCGAAAAGATATTTATGAGATAAAGGATGAGAATAAGCTTTCAAAAAAGCATCTAATGTTTCTTCCCTGATAATTTCAAACACTATCTAGATATGTCTGATAATCCTCTTAGGCACACGTTTAAATCATTCATGCACCCAACCACTTTGAAAATCTGAAGCTAAAATCAAACAGGTTTGTTAAAAACACCAATTTTGTAACTCTACTTAGCAATGATGAAATGTCCACTACTGAGGCAATTTGCAAATAGTGAAAACTTTTAATAGCTCCTTGCCTTCCCTTTCCTGCTAATTTTTTGCAAGACTAGCTTTGTGAAGTTCCAGTCTGAGAGGGATGGCAAACTCCTAACAACAGGTGGGAGTGAGAAGAAGCTGAGTGGGAAGTATCTGTGGATTCTTTCTGGTCCACAGGGCAGTTTCTGCCGCCGCGTGCCATGCACAGAGCATGGAGACCCAGCATGGAGACCCAGCACCCTCCGGGCTAGCTCTGGTCTTGCTACCTGTGTTCCTCCTGCTCTCTGCCAAGCTCCTCCTGTGTGGCTCAGGAAGAAATCTCTGCAGCTCTGAGGCAATCGCAGCAGTTGGAGGGGTGGTAAGTAACGATGAAGATTATCTGTGTCAGCTCATGCAGAGGGAGTGAGAGAGAAGCAAATACGGAGGCAGGTGCAGGATGCAATCAGATGCGCTGGCAGTAATGCTATGGAGAGGGATGCTTCCTCACTTGCCACAGTGAGAGAACCAGACTGCTGTAAAATTAACTTTGCAGCCTAAAGAACGAGGGCACATAATTTTTTTAGCACAAGAGCGGTGGATTTCCATGAAGTGGAGTGGGTTTCGTCTGGGGAGTAGCTACAAATTGTGGCCTAGGCTTGTGTTGGCTCCCTAAATGACATCTTTTGCTGCTGTTAAAGACAGAAGAAATGGGTTCTATATTATCTATTGGTCTAATCCAGGCATTTCCTGAGGTCTTACACAGCCCTGTGCACAGCCAAGTAAATATGAGCAGTATCTTCTGTGCATTTAGTTTCAGTGAAAAAGAGGAAACTGAACTACAGAGAAGCTCTTGTTTGAAATTCAAACTAGATCAACTTTATTGATCTAGGTAAAACATGATCATTAAGAACACAATTCACTTAGCCATCTTTCAGATTCTCAGTGCATGACTTGAAGCAATTCTGACTTTATTGCTGGTTTCTAAAATGTTATTAGAGACAGAATAATGGGGAAAAAAAGGCCTTCTTGTGTTCACTTTTTTAAAAAGAGAATTACAGAATTCTGAAGCTTCAGACTTATGTATGGTTTCAGGGCTGTAAAGTTGTTCGGAGTTTTTTTTCTGGAAATGTGTTTATTGAGTATTTTTACTGGTGGGTATAGTATGATGGAACACAAAGAAAAAGGGATACAGGTACTATCAGTTTTTTTTTTTTTTTAGAAAGCTGCCTGTAATATGCAAAAGCCCATCCAAACTTTACAGTTGACAAGTACTCAAAATAGATGGAAGGCTTGGTTTAGGGTGTAGAGAGGTATGTACAAGAGGAGGGCAAATGTACATACCATCTTTTTACAATTTAAAATGGTGACTCTAGATCCATAGGTTAAATGTGCCTTATTTTCTGAAGCTGTTACCTTTCTCCTGTCACAGAAATCGCAAATGGATATTCAGTTGAACCATGAAAGAATAACATTTTCTTTTTTACCATCTCGAGTCAATGCTATGTTGGCTCTCTTAGAATCATATCCTAATTGATCTTTTTCCTTGTCCTACCCATATTTTACATATAAAAAATGGTGAGATTGAGATTAGAGAGAGAAATGTGTTCAGTGAGTAGTCAGAACTGTGGAATAAGTAATCAGAAAGAAGGGGAGAAAGGGAGATAAATGAACTAGACAGAGATGCAGTTTTAAAATCCATTAAATACAGATGCAGCTGTGATGAAACCAAAAGAAAAATTATTTGTCTCACATGGGAGTTATCGTAACATTAATTAACTGCTTGCTTGTTGCCTAATATTCCTGACAGATGGAAAAAATGTGCCTGCAGTGCATCTTAATGAAGTAAGCATGTAAACGAAAGCTGCCAAACAGATGCCATAGTGAAAAAAGAGAGGCACACAGGACCAAAAGAGTTAAAGCTTCATAGTTTGCTTGTGTTTTTTCATTGTTTGCACCAGACTGTAACTGAACTTTTTGTGCGTCTGACCGCAAGTGGAAAAGGATGAGGAATGGTCGCCAGTTCCCTTCACTAGCATTCACACTTCAACTGCCTCAGTAGGCTACGTCACAGTTCATTTTTGATCCCAGATACTACAAATAATACTGTATCTGCAGTTCTGGAAGCAGCCAGTACATCTATGCATTGTTTCCCCTAGGGTCTGAATGACTTTTGGGCTTGAGAGCATCACACCACATGCATAGGTAAGGTCTGCCCGCTTGGGTTTACTGTGTTCATTCAGTGTGGCTCAAAAGCTAAAAGCCTTACCACAGCTGGGAGGTACCTGAAGGGCTTCCCTTTGGGGTAGTTGCATCCTGCAGGACTGGGCTTCTGAGTTTGTGCTGCTGAATCTGAGCTGGCTTGTTTGAGCTTGTGTGAATGATCATTGCACAGACCTCCCGAGGCACCTGGGTTGTAATCTGCTGTAGGAGAGTTAGTAACATTTGCAGTTAGCACAGCAGAAAACACCTCTGTATTTCTTCTAGGTCCAAGCCAACTTTTTAAGGTTAAGTAGTTGAATTAAGAAAAATGTGCTTTAGAATGAGGGCAGCTGAACAGCTTTAATATGTCTGCACCTTTGTCTGCAAATCAGAGAAGCCACCTAACGCCAGTGAAAATGTGATTGCGTTTTCTGGAAGGAAACTGCGAGAACTCTCCACAGTTTGCCTGCAGAGGTTGTAACTTACTATAATGGGCTGTAATGAGCTGATCTGAAGCCTTTATTCTCCCATATGCAACTTTAAGCATATAAGGATGAATATTGTGCTTTCTGAAGCCTGGTGCAGTTAAGTGTGCTACTTCTGTAATTCCTGCACTCTGAAATAGAATCTGATATAACTGGAGTCTATTGACTTTTGTGCCAAGCACAATGATGTGTCTATCTGGATAGCTTACTGCAGGAGGAGAGTTGGGGAATTAGATCTGCATGAGAAGGAGTGTTTGTTGGATTTCATGTTCTGCTGGCTCTTGGAGATAAGCTGCTGTGTAATTTTATTTTTGCTCTAATGATTTGTTTCAAGGTTGGTCAGAATCTTATGTAGAATTTCCTTCATAGTATGACATGCTTCCAGATAATAGCTAAATTTTTTCCATCTCTGAAAGTGAAGAGATGAAAAATGAATGATGAAATGATGATAATTATTACAGCATATTCCCATTTTATTGAAAATAAATTGAAGCTCAGAAAAGTAAAACGGCTTTTCTTTCTGTTGGGAAAAAAGGAGGGTTTACTCTCATGCTGCCTTGTTTTGAGAAATTGACTGTATCTTAAGTCAAGATTTGATTCTTAAGTGATGTGAGTAAGAAAAAGAAGGACTGAATTAAGAGTCTCCTGACATCTAGACTCTATTTGGACTATCTGGATTTTCAGTGCCGCCTATTTATCCTGGTGTACCTGGAAACTCTCAAATCTCAGGTGTGAGATTTTGCTTGCAAAGCATGTATTTTCACCTGAAGTCCCAGTGTTAATCATGAATTACTGCATACTAGTTACGGAACATCGTGAAAGATATGCTGACTTCGAAAAAAATATTTTATTTATGTAAGACTTCATCTTCATTAACCAGTTGTTACAAGTTTATTAAAGTCTTGCTTTCAAGGTATGTGATTCTATAGTAACCCTATCAGCTATGAAGTGAATGAAATCCGTGAGTGACTTGTTTTCTTTGCCATGCAGTCCTTCCACAAAAAAGAAGCATGTTTCTCAAATCCATATATGAATGAAACAAATGTTAAGTATGTAAGGAACTTTATCTTGTCTTCATAGTGTACATGCCTCTAAACCGTGTGTCAAATCAAACATTACAGCAAAATATTTATTTTTTGGTTTATGAATGAAATGCTGCATCACATCTTGCTATTACGAGAAGAGGCGTTGCCTAAAGTAAAAATAAAGGTCGTCTTTGTCAGTATTTTTGTGGGAAATCATCAGGCAAAGTTCTCTAAACAAAGTATAGGAAATGGATGTCTGCCTGACTGAAGAGGGCAGTGGTGCCTAATGTGACAGAATCTCCTCATTTTCAACCAAGTACATTTTATTTCTCACTAGATTTCCTTTGATAGATAACCCGAAAATCTTCTATTACTCTTTTAGAAATGCTTTAAGCAATTACACTTTAGAAAATGGTACTCCTTTACATTAGCTTGTAGGAAATATCAGAGTTTGAACCACCGATGCATCAGTGTTCCTGAGATTGACTGCAAAGTCTGAAATAACTTTTTAAAACCTTGCTGATTTTTTCCTTTTTTTTTCTCTATATCAGTTTTAGACTTCTGCTTTTATTTCTTCAGAACTGTTCTTAAAATTTCAAACTGCTTTCTGTGGACCATCAGTCATTTGGGAGTTCAAATCAATTTAAGTAGGCGCACAATATGTAAACCGATGATTTTGTACCTTTATGTTTCTTGAATACCCAAACATAATTGTCTTTATCTTGTTCCCTTAATGTCTTTCAAAGTAGACAAAAAATGTATGCATTCTGAATCATGAAGCAAGTTTGAAAATCATAACGAGAAAGAATGAAATAAAGGAGGAATTTTTTTTTTTTTTTCCCCTGGAAAAAAAAAAAAAAAAAAAAAAAGAGAAAAAGAATGAATCAATAAGAACAAAGAAAAAAAAATTCTCCTAGGATTATTCTCTTGCCAACATTTTGCTATTTACCACCTTTGTGTATCAGACAATTTGCTAGAAGTCTTGAGATATTCATTACATTAATGAAAATGTTTTTCTTTGGGTTTTTGTGGAAGTCTTTCAATACATTCGCTTCTTTTGACCCAAGTGATGCATTTTAACTGTAGTACTAATGAGGTGATGGCATAATCTTCTAATTCAATTTGGAAAGGGTTTTTGTCATATGAGCCAGGTTGGCAACTTGTTTGAAGTTCCTATAATTAAAGCATATATCTTAGCTGAAATCCTGTTTAGCCAGTTGATTATATTTTCAAACCACTAGCCAAATTGGCAAAAAAACCCCTGCAAAGAGATCAGGCTAAAAACTACTGATGTCTCCATGAAACATTTCTAATTAGCTGACCTCGTAATGAACTGAGGTTGATAAGTGCATGGATTTTGGCAGTTACTGGTCTTTGACTTTTAATTTTACCTTGCATTGTTTTATTTTTTCGTGGTGTAAGTGAAATAACCTAAGCTGAGAGAGTGAAGCAGCACATTTCTTTGTAGCACTGCATGCTGTTCCTGTTGTAGGTTTGCCTGATGATGGCAGGAGAGATCAAATTTAGGTTGTTCTTACGGAAGGTGAAAACAGAGATGTTTCCTGTAGCTGTCATATGGTAGTTTTTAATCTGAAGCTCTGAAGCTTGTGAAAGGTAATTTCCTAGCCTTTCTGCAGTTTTCTTGAAAGGGGCATGGTTAAATTCCCATTTTTTTGGCAGAACAGATGTCTTTCCATGCAACAAAAGGAATTGGAAAGGGACTGTTAAAATATATGCATTTGGGTTCTTGTGTACAAAATCTGAAATGTAAAATACCGTTCCAGAGTCCTGAGGTTAAATCATCTGAGTGCCATGGGGTAATTTTAATTTGATTTCATTTGAATCAGCTATTCAGATGATTAATGCTTTAACAAGACATGATAAGAAGTATAGCACTTAATCTATCATAAAATAACTTAATTTGGTTGATATATGTGTGTTGGAGGTTTATTTTTTTTTATATGATGGACAGTTTATATGTTCAATGTATAAAGGTATGGTTATTAAAGAATAGGATCAGCAAGAAAAATGGATGTACGTAATTTAGAAACATCACATTTAGATCATCTGTGATGAGTATTCCTCTGAACTGTGTTCTTTTGTTTTTTGAAGAAAAGGTGAAAATGAATGACTCAGTGCTTAGAGCAAAGAGCACATTGAGTCTGTGCTCTGATAAATACACCTCTGATTAAGCACTATGCCTTTCAGGAGAGTTGTTATGTTACTGAAGTAGGATTTCACTTCACTATTTAGTGAGGGAGGCCACAGTACTGAAAGGAACTTTGTCACAATGGTGGCAGCTAGTGCCTTGGGACTGAGAAAATGAAAATATTCAGTTCCTTATTCAAACGAAAAAATCCTTTCCTTGAGTAAGGAACACAGAATTCTTCGGGGAAAAAGAGCAGTCTTCATCGTCAAACAAACTTTTTTTTTTTTTTTTTTTTTTCCAGATGTGTTTCATATGGTGTTTCCAGCCTCCCTCCTCTTGTTTGTGTAATCATTTTGGCAACAGGGGGTTGTTACTTGTCTTCTTCCAGAGTCCATGCTATTCTGTTGTACCTTCTCCTTATGCTGTGAGACTGTCAAATATTTGCTCAGATTTTGGTGGCTTCTGTAGGGGTAAATTGTGTTCTAAGGGCTTATGTTCATCCTCTCCCTTGCTAGAACCATACTGGGTCTGTTTAAGCTGCCGTTAAGATGCTGAAGTCCAAATTTAACCCAGTGATGTTTTGTGGATTGATACAAAACCCACTTAAAGTGCTTGGTGAGTGCACTGCTATTGTGCTTGATCCTGAGAAGGTCTGAGCCATGTAGAGAGAAGTTGTGCTTCCTTCCGTTTTCCTTCCTCCAGTTTTGACCTCTTTAGCTGATCTTGCATGGGAACTGATTTGGGTTTGGATTTCTCCAGGTTTGTAACAGGAGGAGATTATTTACTCAGTTTCTGAAGAAATCCTACCGGCAGATCAACTCTTGATACTACCAGCCTTGCATATTTACTAACAAATATATCCTTGAACTTAAATTGTAGCACCTCCAGTGTTTTGGTTTGGAGAATTTTTTCCAAGATAAATCCATATAAGAGTCACTAAGAATGAGCACAGAAAAGGGGTTTCAAAATTTTTTTTTGGTTTGTTTTTCTGACCGTCCTCTATACAGACTTTCCCAGCAGTATTATTCTTGGTGACTGACTCCTGCTTTCAAAATGGCTCATAGTGCCTCTAACTCACAGAATAACTTCTCTTTATACTTTGTTTGGCCTTTTTCTATCATCTGTGAAATGCTTTTTGATAACCTGTTGGCTTCACTAGGAAACACTCACCGAAGTCACTTGCCTCCAAAATGATCTGTATCTTTGCAAGTGGGCCTGCAGTTGAACACTTCACTGATTTGTAGGAAACTAAGTCTATCAATAAGGCAGACCATCACTTTTGAAATGGAAAAAGTCTGAAAGACCTGGAGCTTGGTAGCAGATTTTGGAGGGAGTTACAGCTGCTTCTTGCAAGGTGCTGAGTGTTGTTAAGGCTTATGGAAAGCACTGGGAGATCAGGTTCTGTGCTTCTGAGAACATCTCAATGTTTTGGAGGGCAGAGCCTTCCCTCAAAGTACAAGAGCATGATTTTTCATTGCACACAATTTCCATAGCTCCACATTTACGTGTGTAGTAAATTAATGAGAGGATTATATCAAACTACTTCTAGAACAAATAGGAAATATATGCTACTAATCTACTCCGGGGGCAAAACATTTGTTTACTGAATATTTCTTAACCTTTGAAACGCAGCTGATCTATTCAGGGACAGCCAATAACTTAAACTTCTGATTTAAACTTCTGACAGAAGAAATTTGATCAAGATCAGTTCAAAAGAGGGCTTCTGCCATTTTCACCTGTCCAGGAAAACTTCCTAATGGGTATTTATTGAATGCATAGCTGGCTGATTGGTGCCTCTAGTTCTACAATGAGTTAGAGATGTGTAGAAAGAAGCAAGTGTTAGTTGAGACTTGAAGTTGTAACCCATCATATCCTTTTTTAAATCTCTGCTACTTCTTAAGGAAGCAAGCATCAACCTGTGCCTTCATGGAGTTCATCGGTTCTCATTCAGCAGCTTAATCTTGTTCTGAGCCTCTGTAAGATAATTTTTCCTCAGAAAGTTGAGAAGTCCGAGGAGAAAATATAAGGATTTGTATGCGTTTTCAGGGAAAGGTCTGTAGTTGTGTGTTACATTTTACTGCTAACCCATATGAGGATGTGATTGGTTCTCGGACAGTAACAAAAAGAATGTCAGAGAAAACTCAGCCATAATACGAAGTCTGATGGCTGGTTTTACCATTGCGTTCAGGTGGCTTTTGTCTTTGGGTGAGGAGAGGGCAGGGGATGATCTCCCTGAACTCGTTCCTATCCATGCACGTGGTGTGTAGTATATGCTGTATACACTGTGATCAGCACATTTTAGTGGTTGTGAAATCCAGCCCTTGAGGAATGCCAGATTTTTCTACTGTATATGAAATGCAAAATACCTGTAAACTCAAATGTTCTGTGATTATTTCTGCAACTGCATTTTAGATATAAAATACAAAAGTAAAATACAGTGGTGGGGTTTTTTTGGTTTTGGGTTTTTTTGTTTTGTTGGTTTTGTTTTTTTTTTTAGGCTGGAAACAAGAAAAACTACTTTGAATGAGATTGAATTTCCTTTTTTTCTAAATATATGCACACCTCAAGTTAATCCATATACATCTGAAAGCCTCGAGAAATCTGTAATTCTATGGCTTCTGTTTTTCACTCATCTGAGCCGTAAGTTTTTCTCCGCTGAAACATAGACATATCTATGGTTTTATAGATATATTTATTCTTACAATATATACATACATATATGCACTCATATAAATATAGTACCTTGTTAACATTTGAATAGAACCTAGAGATGAGAGGGTAATATATTAAATTTATTGTGAATTATTGCCAGAATCTAACCCATCTAAATTTTTTCCTGAGAGTTTTCTCTCTCTTGGTGTTTTCCCTAGATTGATTTCTTTCAGAGATACTTTTTTTTGGCCAGTGTTAGCACTCCATAAACAGAACTTAATAATTGAAGAAAAGCAGCAGTACTTAGTTTATTATAAGCAATATCAGAATTTAACAAAAAGGAGGTGTCTGCTTAGATGGGAATTCAGTCGCATCCTATTAATTTTATCTAACTCACCTTTCTGTCATTTACTGATATTGAACTTTATCTTTCATTTTTTTTTTTTTTTTTTTTTGTTTAACCTCCTCCTGGATTTCAGAAGGATATTGCTGAAATATCCTTACTGAATCCTGTTAGCAAATTGTCTTCGGCTTAGATTAGTTTCTTCCTGTCACACCAAAGTCAGGAAACTCACAGGAGTGCAGCATCTTTTGTGGTATCTGACCTCTTAAGGAGCAAGATCTTATCACTACATCGGGCACTACAATAAGGTACCAAAGAGATAGTCCTTTAATTAGTTTTATAGTGAGTGTTATACTCACTTTTGGGCACTAAGGTTCTTTTCCTATACACAGCTCTTTAAATCTTCATCTTGGTTAATGCATATTATTTCTGCGTTATGAATTCTTGGAAGATTCTCTGTGGGGCTTCATAACATTCTGCCTAGTGCCTTTTGCAATTTACAGGATTTATTAAATTATTCCTCAAGAAATGTCAAGGGTCTCTCAATTGCTGTAACATCCTTTCTACTAGTTACCCTTGACACTGGATTTGAGCTTTTATATTTGTCTTTTATTCTCCAGTAGTTAGCTATTGAATCTCTAATATTTATTTAAATATGCTTTTTTCCCCTCATGTTTTTGTTTGACCAGGCTCAGTCTAAATATGCTGGGGTTCTATCAAAAGAATCTGTCAGGAACATAAATGCAGGCTTTTTTAAACGAAAAAAACCCAAACAAACAAACAACAACAAAAAAAAACCAACAAAAAAAACAACCTAGAAATGCTGAGTATTTTATTGCTGCTTAGCCTCATAGAACTTTTTTTTTTTTTTTTTTTGGTAATCATAAGTTCATAATTGTTTCAGTGTGTTTTCCTGGGCAGTCAGAAGTTCATACGTTTTCTAAGAGAGTGCAGAATCAATGTGTAAATGTTCTGTCACTCTCTATTTCAGTTGCAGTCTTCTTGAAACAGGACATAGAAGGAGAGTTTCGAAAGGAAGGTTGAAAGGAAGATGGATGATGGAGGATGAGCCATTCAGTGAATAAATGAGAGGAGGAGATGGTTAAAAGGAAAACCAAGATAAAAATGACAAATGAGGAAAATAGAAAGGGTAAACTAGAATGAAAAAATACCTGTGCTTTTGAAAGCCTTCACTTAGAGTCTTAAAATATTTACCTGCTGGATGTTTTTAATAGGTAGCACCTGCTCATTTACAAAACCTTGGGTTTCAACTGGCCGTGGTGATGACTAAATCCACACAGGGTGGGTGTCACATAGCTGCTGTGGCAGAATTCATGGCTTAGATTTAGCTGATGGTGCTGTCGGTGAAATGTGTGGAACAACTTTGTTCCTAAGTGCTAGTTTTCCAACAGCATGGGCTGATGAAGCAGCTGCCCGAACTGCCCGCTGAAAAAATGCATCCTAGGTCTCACTCTTCTGAAGGAACTGTATTTCCACTTATTCCAGCATCTCAGGGCTAGAATGTGCTACTGGGTAATGGCTGGGGCTGCTGGAAGGTGTAGTTGCAAATTGAGGAAGAACAGAATTTGAATCTTCTGGAGCTGGCCTAGAGACTACACTGCTGAATTAAAAAGGAAAGGTGTACCTCCTGTGGCTGTTTTCTGCATGATTTATGTATTTGTCAAGATTAGTCAACTGACTGGAGCCCTCAGATGATGTATGTGGATGAAGACAGGCCTGTATAAAACACTTACTGCTAAAACTAGTTTCTGAGCACAACCAGAAGCAGAACTTTAAACTTACTTGGGAAATATATTTGGAAAATATAGGCATTTAGTGGTTTGAGCTTTAAATCCATCATTGTCCCTGGATTTCGGTTCATTCTGGGCATATTCAAAACTCATCTTGGGAATCTGAGGCATGATTTCTTTGCTTATTAAAACCTTTCCAAATTGCACGTTGATTACTTTTGATATTAGTAACATAGAAGCTGCCATAAGCATTCATAAAGAGAGTCATACAAGTGCTATGTGCTAATAAAAGATACTTCTATTTTTAAGAATATTACCTACTTTCAGCCTTTTAATTATCTAAAAGCTTATTCAAAGCTTTTTTTTTTTTTTTAACTTTCCCCCAAATAAGTTGGTACTTTGCAGCTGCTTCTAGTGCAGAGGTGTGCAGTTTGTCTTAATTTACTCAGGTTATCCATTAGTGAATGGTGAAGCTAAATGGAAGTAATACTTTGACAGTATAGAAGTCTGTATTTTTTTACCCAATTAGAATATTTTTCTCCCTTTTACAATCATAAGCCCAAGCTCCTACTGCTCTACATGCCCTTATTAACCACTGAGGAAAAAAATCTATACATCATAGCAACATTAATGGGTAGTGGGTTTTAAACCAAATAGCTACCAATGATAAATGTATTTTACTCTGTTTCTGCTGTATTGGAAAAAGAACATTTTAAGTAGTGCAAATGCAGTGCTCTTAGTAGCGATCTTTGATGAGAGGAAAGAGTTTCAATTCTAAGCTGGATTTTCAGAAAATCCTGAGCTGTCACGCACACACAGCAAGGCTTTTAGAAATGGTTATCTCATCAGAGACATCCAGAAATTGAAACAGCCACAATGAATTCTAAATTGTGAGGTATTTCCCATAAATCCTAGTGTTAGTAAGTTACACTGTATAATACATACATGCAGATATAAGAAGTAAGAACGTACATGTTTATGGCAAAACCTAAGTGTTTAATAACTGCCTTTTCTCTGAGGGGCAGTTTTTTGTATAGAATATGACACTTCATTATTTTTTCTTTTTTCTTTTGTTTCTCTGTAAGAGCATGTGGATTTGTGTGGGTGTGTATGGATTATAAAGAATTATGACAATAATAATGATTATTTTAGTGAATCTGGCACAGAGCTCTTACTTGTAGAGTGCATTAGTAGCTATTTGCATCTAAGCAGAAACCTGTTTGATCAAAGTGATTTGAGAAACAAGTAGTAACTATTTTATTAGGAAGTTTGCTGGACTCTTTTAACTGGCTTGGGTGAAGGATTGGATAAGGCACCTGTGTATTATCAGGGGTCTCTTGTATTCTCTCTTGCTGATAGTCACATGTTAAACTGTTTTACCTGCCCTGAAAGGCTGAACTCCAAATAGGAAGATGTGCCTGCATGCCACTAGCTGAGTTCTGTTGGAGCTCTGTGCCTGGCTGCCATAAAATAAACCTCCCTTCTTGGCTCTCAGTTTAGGAATGTTCTGTATGTGGTTTGAAAATAGTGGAGGATGGGGGCACAACACTTTAGGAGTAGAGAACTAACAATAAGCCTTCATTGTACATTAAGGAGAATCTATCAGTGGGCTTTACTGGAACTTTAGTACTTTTGTACAAAAGTGTGAGTTATATGACCTTGTCAAGGGACCATCTGCTATTAGAGGGTTTTTTTAGAAGAGAATTCCTGTACAATTCAGGCCAAAAAACATGGACCTGTCCAAAGGTTTTAATATGAAGGTTCTTAAACAAGGACAAAACCATGTGCTTCATTTGAACAACTGTCAGAGCATTTACTAACATATCATGGTTTGCATGCAATGTGTAAAAAAAAAAAAAAAAAAAAAAAAAAAAAAAAAAAAAAAAAAAAAAAAAGAGATGCTTGAGCTTTAGATGTATTCCTAAGTGTGCTTTTTTTCTGGAATAGAATAGGATTTCTTCTGCATTATGTTCTTTAACCAAGTACTATGTCGCTTCTGTGTGTGCTACTGCATGGTGGGTGAAGGCACTGAGAATGTAAAATATGAATAAAGTCTGTCCCTTCCTCCAGTCCTTTCTCGTGTGTGCTCTGAAACAGTGAAGGGAAAATCAGCTCCTGAAGTTGGTGTGCACTTTACTACATGCTTTATGGGCCTCATCACAGCTTTGGTGTGATGCATAGTGTAATACATCGTGATGCTATTCCCCACAATGTTAATTAAATGGGTTAGTACTACAGTATCTGTTGTTTTGCAGTGATTGTAATGGAAATAGGAAGGGACGAAAAATACACGTAAGTTGTCAGGAACTTTGTATTCCACATAATTATTTCTAGTTAAAATTTATGCAGTAGAACTATGTATGCATGACTCACAAAGTTTAGGTAGGCATTTGGAAAACCTTCTCTTCCCTAACTTGCCACTCTTCCAAAGAGCAGTTTTCATTTGGGCCATTAATGAAGTTGATCCAGGTGATGTACAGATACATGTTTAGCTGCTTTCCTCTTTTACCTGCCTGGCAAATAGGTAAGCTGTAATCAACATTTCTCATTTTGGTTTATGTGTGAGGAAGGAATGGAGAATGGGTGCAGAAAGATCTCTTGTCTACAAAAGGGTTGTAAATAAAGCATTGCCTGTGGATGCATATAAATAAATATACGTCCACACATGCATTCATCTGTTTCTTCCACTAGCCCTTCTGTTACACCATATCTATTTCCCTGATATTGTTATCTGAGTGCACCACAATGGAAGCCCCTCTGGGCTCCTCCTGATTGAGAGACTCGAGAATCGGAGCACTACAGCACAATCCCTAAACCTTCTGTCTGAAAAACTCCCAGACTGTCGTCTATGTTGAATCCAAGTGCTGCAGTATTCAGCTATTTTTATATGTGTCATGAAAGCTGTGGGGGTTTTATTTTGATCTTTTTCTTTATAAAGAACTCCTGATTTAGCTGTTGTGCTTTTATTACTGAAATGTTAAATATAGCATTAGATACACTGAAAGAAAGTGGAAAATAGGAAGTATTTGGTCACTTTCATACGGGTGTGTTGTCCAGTCCACACCAGGAATAACCTGGTGTGTTACAGCACAAGGTGTGTTTCTCTGCCCAGACGACTGGCATTTGAAGGTAAAGCTCAAGACTTTTACTGAGGACAGCGCAGTCTTGCTATCTGAACAATTCTCTCTAGTTATTTCCTGAGCATTTAATAGTAAACAGTTCTTACCTATAAAAATACATAAGCTGTTTTTAAATATCACAAAATAGTAATCCAATCAGAGCCATTTAAAAATACAGTAAAGACTATAATGTCAGTAGACTGATGATATGCAGTAAGTACAATGAAGCAGATGTTTGTAATATTTTGCCTAAAGCTAGAGAATAGCCCATCAACAAAAATATGATTCAGTATAATTTCTAACTGATTTATACTTCATTAAAAGCAAGTCTATTGCCCAAGAGATGTATACTTCACGCTACTTTTAGAAATAAACATCTTTAAAAGATTATGCTTTTTCAAAACCCTCTATTTTCATGTCTAAGGAACACATATTTAAATAGAATTACACTGAAATCAACACACTGAGATGCATCTGTACTGCGTGGATATGTTTTTCAAAATTTAGCATCTTAACAGATTCCTTCATCCTCGGAATAGTGGCATTTACTTGTTGAAAGGTGTGTCCTTTTAATCAGGATGGAGTGCACCTGGGTGGGAACACAGCTGGACCATTCCCTTGGTTTCAAGTAACATTATTGGATATTTCACAGCGTTACTGGTGTAGTTATGCAAGCGGGAGGGATCCTCTGGCCATTTCAGGGAGGAGGTGAAATACGTAGTTGGGGCATTTGTCACAGTGGTACATACCACAGTCCCCTTGAGCTTCACAGAAAATCAAGAAGTCCAAAAAAAGGATGTCATAGCTCCTTTCTGTACAGGAAATATCTTATTAGGTGATAACATGATGGGGTTTATGGAAAGACATTACTTTAATTCCGGGATGTAGTTATTAGTGGAGTGTTACGTTAGCCTTGCAGTGAGGTTCCCAGAAGATGGAACATAAATATCTGAAAAATACAGGTACCAGGAAGTGGAAAGAAGCTAAAATGCCACAAGTGATGGCTCTTTATTTCTTCAGGTTTTTGTAAAGTACCAGTATGTAAGTACTTTACGAGGCAAAGATTGCAAAACAGATCCTGTGCCTGAGCATTGTTTTATCTCCCAAAGAATTATGCCTGTTTCATGGTTTTCTGTTAGCATAGATTTTACCAGAGAAAACGTTCTACTATCAACTACTGTAGAGGCACAAGAAACAGACATGAGTGTAAATTTATTCCAAATAACAGGGTTGTTTTTTCCCAGAAGATGGTAGTTTAGGGCTGGACAGACCATTTTCCTGTAGTTTTGCTGAAGATTGCAAAATATGATCTGATTTCCTCAAATTGCCAGGATTTGTAACATGAAGGTTTGCGATACCTTCCACCATCCCAAACTACAAGTATACAATTTTCCTGTTATTAAATATATGATTTTTATTTCTAAGTCAGTGGAAAATTATATTTTAGTTAATGTCAGATGGATATTGTTGAAGTATCTGAGGTCTTATCAGGAAGGCTTCTTTTCTCTGGAAAATTATGGCTATCCAAAATAAAAACATGAGCACTGAAGTTGTTTTGTTGTGTTGTTTGTTTTTTTGTTGTTGTTGTTTTGTTGTTGTTGTTGTTGTTTTTTTCTCAATTCAGCAGTCTGGAATTTAAAGTTTTGTGTATTTGTTGGCTGCAAAATTACCTGGGACTATTAAGTACTTAGGTTGTTTTCCTTAGGCAACTATATTTCATTTTTCATGATAGAAGATGTGTTCTGTGCAAAATGTTCACTTGGGTGAAAATTACATTTTAACTAGAGGAAAAAATCGGTGTTTTGTTTTGTTTTTTTTTTTTTTTTCCCCAACACTAACTGAAGTTAGGATTAGGAAATTATTTAGAAATTGGAGAGTAATTAGATGAATAATGTAGTAAGTCACTGTATGTCAAGTTCACTTGCTTGAGTTCTTCAAATTATATAAATACTACTTGTTTAAAAGTAGAAAAGGGACAAAGACAATAAGCCTCAATTAAGGAAACAAATGTGAGAACTGTTATAAAGTTTTAATTTTATACAAGTTATTTTTCTATAATGCAGATAAAAAAATCATCCTTAGTCATACCTAATAAGATTTTAGATTGACCAGAAGAGGATTGTACTGAAAGGACCAGAATAAAGTTTTAAGAGTGAGGTGGTAAAAGAGTACATCAGGTATAATCCATAGTACACAAAGACCTGAAGACTCGGACTGAAATTTATTCTTTCCCAGAGCAGTGAAGGATGTACAGATGAGATTTATGTGGTTTCTGAAGGAAGTTATTTACTCCATGAATAAGCACACCTTTCAGACCAGCCAAGTCCAATGAAACTGCTAGAAAATATACTTGCTGCCTTTGGTGCTTCTTTTTCCTTACCCTTTTTATTTTCTCTCCACCCTCCCCAACTTTTTGCAGGGGTGAAGGTTAATCTCTGTATCTGGTTTAGATTGGTTTCTTCTATACCCAGGTTTAGGATAGCTATCCCTGCCCTGTCCTCCCCAGGGATATGCATTCTATACAAAAATAAGTGACATCGTTCATTCTTATTAGATACCCATTATCCATATCCATTAAAACTGTGTTCCTGCTGGATATTGGTTAATTACTCTGTTTAATAAAAACTGACTCTTTTGTGTAAACAGAGGACTGTGATGTTAAAACCGTGAAGCTAATAATTTTAGTGTTTGAGATGCTGCACATATTCCTCCCAGATATTGAATCCTCTCAAGCTTTCTATAAAAAACTAGAGTAATGTGATTAATAGCATCACTGGTAACTTTTACGGCAGAGAATTCTGCTACTATTTGAATATGAAATACTTCTGGTGCTCAGCTGGGCTGAGGGATCAGGTGAGCAGAATTAAGCGTGGCTGTGTGCCAGGTTATCTACGCTGGTGTGCCTGCTCCCATTCATACTGCCAGTGTTGATGTCATCACTGAGGTGTCTCAACTCAGAGGACTGTGAGAATAAGGAAAAGTGGAACTGGGAACGTGCTGCAGTCAAGCACTAGTAGATACTCGTCCTGCAAAAGTTCAGTGAGGTCTTTGTCTGGATAGAGACCAAAGGAGAATCATGATGATTTTTCTTATGTGTGCCTGCTGAGTGTTGGAGTAATTATTATTGAACTAAAAATCTGCCACTAACAGGTGTTAAATGTATTTCTGACAATGTCAATTAATCCAAGTGAAGTGAAGGAGACAGCAAAACAACAGTTTGTCCTAGACTGCACAAAGGGAAAGATTAAAGCTTCAGTATCCAGCCCCTGCTGCCACTGCTGAAGGATTTAAGGGGAAAGAATTATGTTCAGAACAGAGATTTGTTCTTAACTCTCGGCCATGTTTAATTTTAATTTCACAAATCTGTAGTGGAAGTGATGTAGCTGAAATGAACTCTGAGAACAGTCTGCAGAATGGGAAGGCTACAGCATCAGTCAGAGCTTTTTAATTCATTACTGTGATGACTGACACTCAGACAGGTGGATTTGTTCAATATCCTATTCTCTTTGGCGTGATTTGAACCCTGATGCCCATTTTCCTGGAGAACTTTCAGGTTAAAAGATATTTTAAGGTAAAATTTTATCACTTAAAGCCCATTCACTTTGAGTCAAAGCCCTAGAAGTTCCTACCATAAGCACGCAGCTGTCTGTCCCTCAGATAAGGGGGCATCGCTAGCACCATTACACATTTTTGTTCCCTTTATCTTTCTGATTGGAAATGTAAGTATTTTATGGAGTGTGGAATTGCTCTGAGAGGAGGGATCGGGAGAGACTCCCAAGTATAAATCCTTGTAGCGCGTTTACTAGTGAACTTCTTTGGTAAATTCAGGAGCTATGCTGATAGCCAAGCTCCAGAATGGAATGAGAGTAAACTGGAATCCGCTGTAGCATGGGAGAATGTCCTTACTCTGCTCTGCTAGCCAGTGGTAAGAGAGGATGCTGGCTGTCCTGTTGCAGCCTGTGAATTACATCACTGCCTGTCCCTCCTTCCCAGCCAAACAAACTGCAAAATTCTGGATTCTGTAGAAATATGGTAGGGTGTGGTGGGGTTTTTTTTGTTTGTTTGTTTGTTTTTGGTTTGGTTTGGTTTTGTTTTGGTTTGGGTTTTTTTTTGTTTGTTTGTTTTTGTTTTATTTTTTGAAAAGGGGACAGGAGGTGGCAGTGGGCGATGAGAATTGTTATTTGCACAAGTGCCAACAGAAAGTCATGAATTGGAAAATATATGAAAAATATATAGAATATTAGTTGGAATTGCAACTTATGCCAAGAAATAGTGAATGACTGGGAAGGAGGTTTGAGTTACAGGTTGGGACTGAAGATGGCAACATTGAAGTAGATACCACAAGGAAGGCGGTTGCAAAAATGGAACTGATCTAAAATATTTTTTCCCTGTATATGTACATGCATACATCTGTATATGTGTGGATCTTGCTTCATATTTAAAAAGCAAGAAGCACCAAGAGTATCCACAGTTCTAAGAGTGTCTTTCACAAAGTATGGGAGATTTTAGTTAAATTAATCACCAATTAATAACTGCTTCCTAGAATGACAGGGTACCTCTGTCTTTATCTCCTGTGTCTCCAGTTGGAATGTATTAAACAGCAGTGGATCATCTATGCATATGATCTGATGATATGACAAAAGACACAAAGTGAACCTGCAGAAATTCTCCTCAAATTAGACTTTCAAAAGTTAACTATCCCCCCTTCCCTCAAGAAAAAACAATGAAAAACTGCCATGCCTTAAGGTAGAAAATACAGTCTATCTATCTTAATCTACAAGTAGTGTCTGGTTTTAGCCTTACAAGACCAGGCAAAATTACAAAGTGCTGCTCGAGTACTAGAAGAAACTGAAAAATGAACAAATAATGTATTGGTGTTTCAAAGGTTTTTCTGACAGAGGTTCCAAAGAAATTGGTGGAATTCACAGTGGTGAAAAATTACCTGTCAAGCATATATTTTGTGTTGATTTACCCAGTGATTATGAAAACTTCCAGTTTGTCTGTGAATGAGTCACTGCTTTCAGGAAGATTTCTTGTCAGCTGAAGACTTGACTTGACTAGTTGTCAAAAGACAGAATCCTTATTAAACTCACTCAGTAGACACACAACACTTCTAATGTGAGACAAATCCCCAGTGGTCTTCCTTACTTCTGCTGTAAGTTTCATGAAAGTTAGAAACTTGCTGATATGTTGAGTGCCTAAATAAGTCTTGATACGCCTTTATAATGGGTGGTCTGTTCCCATTTTCACTTTTGTAGACACTTGATCCTCATCACGTGTAATTTGCTGTAGCTCACTAAGGTCAGTGGAAGTACAGAAAAGTACTTCAGCTCTGATCGCCTTGTTGATGTCGGTAGGGTTACCTAAGTGGTCAGTTCAGTTTTAATCTTTCATCGTGTTAATACTAAAGAACGTTCACAATGCTGTGAACAATCACATTTTACCTTGTGGACTACTGCCCAGTGAAGGTTCACACTATAGGCAGGAAATTCACCAGTTCCCACTCCCGAAGGAGGTGTGGGAGACACTAGTGCTCCTCTAAAGAGAAGTTAAAACCAGAATTACTACATGACTCAACACGGACTCGTGATACAAAAAGGCATTCAATATTATCATAGAAGCATCGTAATAGTTGTTATTATGATTATTGTTATTATTATTGAAATGATATTATGATGTAGTTTCTTCAAGAAGCCTTTCTATCCAAATAATGCATGCTTGCACCTTTTTTTTTTGTTCTTGGATGGGTCATTTGCCACTTATTTTTTACGATGAGGAAATATTTCCAGTGGCAAAATTTTAGGTGACTGGAAATGTTTAGACATGCTTACCTTATTTAAGCATTAATTTCTGCAGCACTGGAAGATAATAGACTTTTGCTCCAATATAATCTTCATTGCTAGATAATTTAAACTGCCTAGGAGCTATTTTTATTTTCATGGTATGCAAGATAAATTACTACAATCAGGAAACCAATTACATTATGCATATGTGTGAAAAAAGTTGAAAATATCCAAATGTTTAAACTTTTTTTTTTTTTTTTTTTCCTTTGGTAGTTAAGATTTTGGAACTGGCAGAAGAGAAGCTTATTATTGTTTATTGTACAATTAAAATGAGTTTCAGTGTCTTTCTTTTTTAATTATTAATTTTTATTCTCCCTTTATGTAATTTTACTTGTTTAAAATATTCAATGATTTTCTATAGTCTCTGCAATAGAAAAATATCTTCAGAATTTCTGATGCTCTAAATCACATAATCCCAAAAATGTTGATGTGAGTGAGAAGGGAAAATTTGCAACTCAGTCCAGTACAACAGTTTAAATACCTGAAGAGTCATAAATACAGTGACCTGTTCACTAGCTCGGTGGATGTTCATCCCTTTCTAACGGCTGGCTGGGTAGGGGATAAGCATCTCTGAGAGGAAAAAGGTGAGCAGTTTTTGAAGCAGTGTTTTAAAATCAGTTCTCAGCACCTGTTTCCAAGCCCCTAAATAGTATTTTTGCTATGCCAGTTTAATTTTGTTTCCTGTGTGCTCATGTCAGTCACAGTCACTTAATGTGTGTGTGTGTGTGTGTATGTATATATATATTTGATGTATATCCACACAAACTCAAAGTCTGTATCTGAGGAAGTCTTGTGATATTCTACTATTGGAGTGCATAAAGCAACTGAATGAGGAAACGTAAAGAACTTAATGAGTCCTGGCTTTGTCTCTCATGATAAAATTTCCCATAAATTCCAAAGAATTTAGGGTTGTATCTCTGAAAACCTTGTATGATGAACTTTGATTTTTTAATTTTTTTTTTAAAATGGTTGCTTATCACAAGTTCAAAAAAGCTATTTTAGATAGACTGTGAGTAAGAGACTATGCTTAAAGAATCGATGACTGTTCGAACCCTCTATCTTTGTTATGAAGCTCTTCAAAATTAGAGGGGGGAAAAAATGTGAAAAAATAACACAAATAATTTTCAAACGCTAATTTTTTTTATGCATCATTCTTTTTGAAATCCTGAAAATCCTAAGCTCCTTATGACAGCAAGCTTGACACGATAATTTTGTACTTTATTGAGAGAATGATGCATTCTATTATTTTTAAACTTAGTGTGTTTTAACTTTATCCAAAGCCTTGTTGTGCTATTAACATTTGTTATTTTGGGTATAGAATTGCTAAAGAACTGAGAAACATTAAAACTGAGCACTCTTTTTAAGGTGTTTTATGAAACATTACAGTGTCATGCTGGAACTAATTTCTACTTTATCATTTCAATTAGAAGTATAGGAGAGCTCTGGCAGCCATTCTGAGTAGATGAGGTGGCTCATCAGGTAACAGTGTTCTTAAGCGTTTAAAGAATCCTAGAAATGAGACAATTTGTGTATTTGCCAAAAAGGTTTTTTTTTTTTTTTTAATGTATTAAAAATCTGACCCATCTGGAGTTATGACAGAAATTGAAATAACTAAAGTCTGTAGCAAAATTATATATAACTTTAGTTAAATCTGCATTCCTTCCCCAAGGGTTAAAAGAAAGTTTTTTAGTATGGGTAGTAGCAAAGCCACCCCTGTCCAAGCCTTTGCCTTTGAGGTGTATCTTTGCTGATGTAATTAATTCTGGGTCAGAACTGGTCGCATGCCTTGGCTGCTAGTCCTAGACCTCTTCCAGTCATGGTTTTTCAGCTTCAGGACTGAGCAGCCAGTTCCTCTGACTACTGATCTCCTTTGTCACCTTGTGCTATCTTTGGAAAAAGGGTGTTAATGTGTCCCTTTTTCTAGGATTTTCTTTGCTAGCTGGCTAATGTCAAAAATGCATTTGTAATATGCGCTGACGTCTCCAGATAGTGAAGAATGTAGTCTGTTCAGGTCTTTTAATTTTTTTTTTTTCCCACCTTTCTTTTTCCCCTCATTTCTTAGCCTGAATTGTGTCAATATTGCTCCAAACTCAAACTGCAACTGATGGTGTCTGGTACCCATGGGCTACAGAGCACTCAGGGAAAATCAGATGTTACTAATGGGAGGTGAAATGACATAATAAGATACTTCAGGACTGGTCTGTTGTAAATGAAGTCAGGGTTATGTTTTACTCCTCCCTAGAGCTTAACTGCCTTAATCAGAGCTGACTGGAAGTGTGTAGTTGGACCTGGAGGTGTGTGCCCATGCTTCCTCCCATACATCTTTAACACGGGACCATGGCTCCCACTTTTTTTTGCATTTGTGGAGGTGTTGGTGGTGCCGCCCACTTTGATGACCACTCCAGTTTTAGCAGGGGGGCCCAGACTTAAGACCTTTCTTTGCTGAAGACACTTAAATACATTTTATTCTCTGCTGATGTGAAGGGTACTAAGAGTGTTCCACTGAAGATAAATTATTTCAGGATTTATTAGGCCAGAGAGGTGTAGCATAAGCAATTGCCATTCTTAGTGACTTAGTATGAGATGTGTTTCACACTGCAAATTAACCGAGAAACGCTCTGATTTTAGTTCCCACGAAACAGGAAGTTTTAGGCTTTTTGTAAGTTCTTTGCTTCTCTGAACTTCTCGTGAATGCATTTTGTTTTGAATTCAGAAACTAGGCTTTGACTTGAGTCAAGTATAGACAGTGCTTCCCTGAAAAGATTGGCCACTGATCCACATACATGCATCCTTTCCCAGCTGTCACTATAATAAATATCTGTGCTATATCAATAGTGCATGGTACAGTACTGGTTACTGAGTAATTGATGCAAAACTCAGGTTGGATATTTGATTTTTTTTTTGCTTGTTTGGGTTTTTTTGTTTGTTTGTTTTGTTTTTTAGCAGTAGAAATCTATTAGAAGTATGTTGTAGCAATAAGCAAAATACAGAACGCAGCTCTTTCTGTTAACCAGGTACCAGCACAATTACCTTGTATTATCTCTAAAAGTAGTTCCAAAGCATCCTTAAGGTACTGTGAACTTTGAAGAGATCCTCAAGGACCTGAAATGGAATTCAGAAATCAGAAGTCATCTTCCTTTGTCCAGAACAGGGAACTGTGACATTTTGTCCTCTGTACCAGCAAAGTGAAAACAGAAAGTTGTCTTCATCATTTTTCGCAGCTTTGGGATATTATACCTGGATTCAGTGCAGAGAGAGGAACAGGGCAGCTCTTTAGGGCAAAGCGTATGGAATTCATGAGTGTACCTTGAGTTGTAGTCCAGACTATCCGCCAGTAGGAATACCAGAGGATCTTCCTACTCTGAAGAGAGAGGAACATCTGAACATGGTTTCTGCTGTCTTTATTCAACATATTTCTTTAACAAGAGGTGTGGATTGGCAGAATTCATCAATGCTGTATTTGTGGCAAAAGCATGTATTCAGGACTGGGCATTATTTTGGAAGTGTATAAAATGTATTCAACCTGACTTTTATTCCTGTAAATACAATATGTGGTATCTTTTCAGCTGTTCCGGAAGCTGCATCTATGACACTGGCTTCTCTTAGCTGTCATAAATCATATAGCCTTTATGTTGTTTGACCCCTTAGTCTAGTTTTTTTTTTTTTTTTTTTTTTTTTTCTTTTTAAAGGTAGGACTGCATATAGAAATGCCGTTGTTTAGTTAAGCTTCTCTGCTCACCCACATCATGTTTGGAAAAGGTTATTGATACTCTCTGGTGTCTTGCTGTGGTTTTTTTTACAATGAAGTGAAAAGCGTGGTCCTTCAATATCATGTGTCTAACCTAGTTTTATTCACATCTGGGAGTGATAGATGTAGTGTATATAACTAGCTCAAAACTTGAAAGAAGTAAAGCAGAATGTTATTTAAAAAAACCCCCACAAAACTGATGAAACCATCTGAAAACTGTAGGATATTGGGATAGAACCTGGCTGCTG
Organism: Athene cunicularia; assembly: GCF_003259725.1. Classification (NCBI taxonomy): domain Eukaryota; kingdom Metazoa; phylum Chordata; class Aves; order Strigiformes; family Strigidae; genus Athene; species Athene cunicularia. The sequence continues at coordinate 12,528,766 of NW_020799144.1, read as the reverse complement.
CTTGATATCTAGAAACCGGTGAGTTAGAGAAAGGAAAATATTTGGTTCTTATTGGAAGTTGATGGGGAGTGGTAGAGGTAAATACTATTCTTGAGGGGTAAAATGCAAAAGAGAAAGGCAAGAAATCTGAGCCACTATGCTGCAAGATAGACTAATTCCAATAGACGGGTCTTGCAATAGAAGAAAGGTGTACTTTAAGCTGTCAAAGGAGGAGAGATCATCTATGACTTTTGCCTTTCCTTTGGTCAGATCCTGTGCCTCCACCTGGTGCAGGGTCTCAGTGCACATCCTGATGCTCTAGGAGCCATGCTATAGAGGCTGTGCCAGCCCAGAATCAATTGTCTGGGGTTTCTTCCTATTTTACTTGTTTCTTTGCTTGTCCTTGTACTGATACGGTCATCTCTGTCGTAGATAACGTGTTTCTCATGTTCCGTTGTTACTGGCAAGAAAACACATGTGAACTGTTGCACATGGAAAGTACAGCACCTACATACTGTTTTGGTCTAAATGTGCCAAGCCACTGGTCTTGAGACCAAGTGATCAAGTGAAAGTCAAACTGTCACAGGTATTTTTTATGGCAACCTTCTATGGCCATGGGACTGAAAGGATGGAGTCTCTGCGCTCAGGGTTTTTGCTGATAAAGGAATCCTAAGTGGATACTGTGGAAATGGGCAGAAAAATGAAGAGGCAGATGATGGCTATAACAAACTAATATTGCTATAAATGTGCTCCATCAGAGCAGCAAGTTTACCTCATCCTCTCCTCTTGATGTTCCCCTGCAATCACATTAACCTCGTGCTTCAGCAGCCCTGATTGCTTTTAGTCTCTGGGAACATCGATTTGCCACAGAACTCCTCAGCTGCAACTTCTTGCCACATTACTGTAAAAACAGTTGCCTGTGGGAGTCATGCTCCTTTTATCTTCCCAAATCAAGTAGGAGGTTCATCCAGTACCGTTCTAATCCTGTTCCTCAAGCCCTCTAATAGGGCTTTTGAACAGAAAGTACATAAGCTTCAGACCTGAAATGCTGTGTGAGCCTTCCTCCAAACTCCATGGACTGTCACACAGGGAAGAAAGATTTTGTTGTTGGGTTTTTTAAATATTAAGGAGTCTTATTTTTGTCAAAATTAATCTCCTGCCATGAAAACCCATCTTTCATTCTTCTTAAAATTTAGAGTTTTATGTCATGTGTAAAAAATCCTGCCTATAGAGGAGTGCCTTAGGCAGGTAAGATGTGGCGCTGAAATTGTCCATACAGCAAAAAAATGCAAAGAGGTCTATGAAGGCAGGAAAAATGAACCCTGCATTACTAAAACATGCCGTGTTTTCATTGTTTACCCACAGGACAGTGCCATGTGCTGCCATCTGTGAATTTCCTCACAGTGAAACCACAGCAATGTAAAATTAATAAGAGTGTGCAGAGCGTGTTTAACAAACACTGACACATACCCTGTGGTGACTTGGCATCCAGCATTTTGTTTGGAATTGATAGAGGTGTACAGACCTTACTGTTAAAAAAAAAAAAAAAAAAAAATCTCATAATATCTGTAAGTAAATGAACATATCCCCACAGTCCAGCGAGCTTTGGACAGCTCTGAAGCTGTCATACACGCAGGACACTCAAAACTGTCGGTAAGGGTTGTATTCAGCACATCTCCCCTGTGGCAGGACCACAGGTCATCCCTGGTGAGTCCTGTTTGCTTGGGAATATCTTGAGGACTGTTCAGTCCATTCTGGAAGTCTCAAAAATCTGTTTTACAGCCTTTGCAGAAGTTCCCTTTGCTGTCACGGTTTTGGCACAGAGTAGAGGACACAGTTATTCTTCAGCTGCCTTAAGCTGTCTAGTTCACAACTACTTACTCTGAAACCTTGTAGAAGTATGCACACAGCCATCCTGAAATTTTTGACGTCCTATGAACCGAATATTCAACGGAATGTTTAGTCGAAGCATTAATCTGGTGCAAAGTGTTAGTACTATTAATATTTATATTCTTACCTGTCCTAGTGTGCTATTTTCAACAGTCAGATTCCTTTCTGTGTGGTGAATTTTTCTGGGTTATCCCACAACATTGTGCACAGATCGATATATTCTGTGATATTCAGCTAGTTGTGGAAGTAGAGAAAGTTTCATTCCAGTTTGCAGAATTTATTACCTATTGTGCTAGGTCTCATGTGGAAATAATACGACTGTCAACTGTTTCAAGACAGCTGAAGACCCTCTTTCTTGCAAAACGTACATTTTTGTCAAGGAGTGTGTAATAGATATACAGCCTTTGGTCATAGCAGTACCTATAGCCAGTGTGTTGAACACGTAGCAGGGTAATGACATAATGTTCTCAACAGGACATGTAGATTCTTCAGATGGTTTTAATTATCTACTCTAGAAGAGAGGTGTAAGATTTCAGAGCACTGATAAAACTCTCTGTGTGGTTGGTAGATCCTGATGGAGTTACATTTCCTATTGTTGGTGCAACATATCAATATCTCTGTATGCTTATTTGTACTCTCAGTCCTATTCTTTTTTGATATAGGTGCAGAAGTTGTTTTAGATCAAGTATTCTTGTAGCTGAATTGCTCATTAACACAACAATTGGTTAATCCAGCTGCAGCCCTTGCAGCTGCACAGTGGGCTGCTTCACTTAGCAGCTGTTTCTTAAAAAGGTGTGAACTGCGGATTGTGGGAGAGAAATCACTGGACTTTTTAAGACACATTCTTCATTAGATATTTGACTATGAGCTGAGAAGAGAATAACCCTCCAAAACAAATTTAATAAAATTTAGTCATAAGATAATGCAAAAATTGAAATACACAGTTATAATAGTAAGAGCGTATAGAACACTGCTCCTCCCCAGCTAAATGGAAGAAATTACTTGTTTTGCAGTAAAAGCTGAATAGTTACTAGGTTGTGCTTACTAACAAGTGAATCAAGCAAGGTGTCTTACTTTGAGGTAAATGCCTCAGACAAGCTGTGAGCCAATACCTCACCTGAGTCACTAACAATTCAAGAAATCCCTGTAATAATTAGAAATAAATGTCTCAAAGCTGAAAAGCATTACATAAAAGCATGTAGCGTCCTCTAAAGGTTTAATTTTTACGAGAGGTAGAACATACACCTGCATCTAGTTTCTTGAACATCACTAGGAATGCTACAATAATACAGTATTCAGAGTTGATGTTTGTCCTTTGTTTTAAGTGCTTAATGAAACTTTAAATTTTAACTATCTAGTACTACTATTCACTAATCTAATAAAAATAATTATAGCAGCAAATTTTCTAATGCAAACTCTTTAGAACAATTTTTTTTTTCTTTTTTACTGTTCAAATAAAATCTACATCCAATTTTCTGTTTCTACAGTGTAGATAAGATCATGATAGTGGGTCAGGCTTTGAAGAGTTGGTTTGTTAGATGTGTGTGTGTTGTGGAACTTTCATCTGACTAGAGCAAGAAGTTCTCAGTTTATACTTCTAAAAGAGCTACTCACTAAACACATATCAAGTCTTTCCACAATAAAAAGAATTTGTAAGAAAACTTCTCTGTAAAACTCGTGTTATTGTCTGTACTATAAATCTCTTAGAAATGTAGCTCTTATGTATCTCTCAAAGTCTTGCAGTACTATTCTTTATAAATGCCTTAAAAATGTCTTGATCAGCCCGAACATACAGGATTAAGAATTAAAATATTGTATTAATTATGAAAAACTATTCATGCATGCTGGGCTAATCCTGTCCCCTCACCTCACAAGCACATACTGTTCGAAGAGGTGAAGAATGAATGCAGTGTTTTCAGCAATTTAATACATACTAGTTACATGGATATATTTTGGCTATTTTCTGTTGGATAAATGTTTGCAGAGTCACTTGGCTTTTACAAAGAAAAAATTCTGGAGCAGAATTTTGAAAATCACTGAAAGAACTGGACATTCAGAGGTGAAGAAGAATGAATGCTTCCTTTAACTATTTTGCCTCTTCACAATAAATGTTACCATTAGATGAACACAAAATGAACATGCTGCAGCTTGAAGATCTTGACAATGGCCCAAAGGCAGTGTCAAGCTTTTGTAATTCATTGTTTATTTAGAAAACATTTAGACTTCTTGGTATCTGAGACAGATATATTTCCTGACGCTGACCTGGAAGATGACAATCATAACTTTTGATGGTTCTACAAGCTATTTTCTTTGGTTGTGCCTTTAATGTTTTTCTTAAGTTTTGATCCTTTGTTAGAATGGAATTTTGTTGGAATAAGCATTTTAATTTGAATCTTACAACTCCAGTGTTTATACTTTGCAAATTGTTACTCCCCTTTATGTCACGGTGCAGTGCATTTCCAGGGATACTCCAGTTAGATGCACAGAAGGTGAATTGTGTCCATACTCTGGTTGCTAAGTTCACAGCAACAATTTTCTTTTCTTTTTTTTTTTTTTTTTTTTTTTTTTTTTTTTTTTTTTTTCTATCTTAAAATGGTTATACTGCAATTATGGCTGAAGCCTGGGTAGACATAATTCAACTGCCTTTCAAAACAGTTTTCTTAGGTGTTGCTGCAAGCGTGGCTGTAGGATCAGAGAGCTCAGTGCAGACTAGTCGATGTGTGCTAACTCACTCACCTTCTGAGGTGGGTATGGCAGTCCGTGATGAATTGTTTGCTGCTTGCAGAGTTATCTAGCCCGGAGTTTGAATGCCTATGCCTTTAGCCACAACAGTTGCAGAAGTGAAGCAGCATACTCTCATAGCTGTAACTGAGAGTATGAAACACCAGGATATAATAATACTTGCATCTTCATTTCCAGATACTGATATAGCTAGACAACATTGTTTTAATCTTGCTTGAAAACATACAGGTAGAAAGCTTACTGGAAACGATGCACAGTGCTGACAACTCTGCCTTGATAGCTGGTATGTTTACAAAAAGTGCTGGCTCTAGAATTTCTACTTGCTACGTTTTTTCTGTGGAAATTTCCTAAGTGTGTAAATGGCAACAAATTTTAACAGAATACTTCCATATAGAGCCATGAAGCACTATTAGAGTTCAAGGGATCATTTCATATGATTTCCATCTGAACTTTTTATTTATCTTGTGCTTTGGAATTGGGGACTTTCATCCTACTGCATGATATCTGGTGTATGTGCTTAATCACAGTTGTATATGATTTTGTTTAGAGCAGCAAGGACAAAAATCTCCTATCTGTTATTTGTTATATGTAAGGGAAATATTTTACTATTCATGTAACTTTTCCTTCTTTACAGTGGTGAAGGGAGTATTTACATTCTCACTTTATGAAATCAATATACTTATCCCCATTCTCCGTTAGATAATAAAAGCACAGGGTTGTTTTTTTCTCATCATCTTCTCAGTCGTCATATCAGAAGACCGGCAGAGAAAGTGCTAAGTGGATGTGGTCTGCTTTCCACGCCAGAAGCTCAGCAGAGGTGTTTGGGAATGGAAAATCACATTCCCGCATTTACAGCCAGGTGAAGACTGGCAGTTGAATATTTAATGATTCTCTAGAAACTGCTGCTTAAATATATAAGGCATGGTCCCTTCCTGCTGGACAGAAAGTCACTGAAGTGACTTGCTCTCTGTGTAAACTCAGTTGTAAGCAAAATGTTCTGTTGCTTTTTATCCTTCTCCATCCAGCAGACTTAGTACCTTTTTGCTGAAAGCCTGCTGACTCCTTTCTTGTAATATGTCTGTAATTTGACAGTACTTGCGTTTGAGTGGAGACATGAGCTGTTGAATAAAATTTTGAAGTTTTGCTTTTTTCTTGCCTTTTTTTTTTTTTTTTCCCCCCTCCCCTGTGTTCTGCCTCTTATTGCCACAACCTTTAAACCTTCAAGTTTGCCTGTAACTGGAGGGATAGAAAGCCTAGTAGAACTACAGAAAATAAGCATACTGTTCAGGTGGTTTAGGACCTCGTCCTATGAAGGCTTGCACATATTTTGTTTTATTTGGCATAATTTGACAAAAGGCAGTCTAACTGTTTACAGCAGATGTGTAAGAATGACTTATCTTGAACATCAGGGAATCAGTTTTTTGTTTCTCTGTCATGAAAGAGTCTTCATTTTGCTTTTAAGTGAGTGCTAAGGATAAAATATAGTGCTATCACATGAAAAAGAAATGGTGGTTCAGCAGATTGGTACAAGAAATAGTCATGAAGAGCTCTTACACATATTTATTATTTTTAATTGTAAATGTTATTGTCTGTTGTTTCATAGAGCTAAGGGATGATACATTATATATATAGATCAAAGCTTACATTAACAAACTTCTAGAAATCTGGTTCATGAAATATGCTTTTAAGGAAGAAATAAGCCACACAAGATTGTATATGAGCTGTGTAAAATCATTATTCTTTATATTTTGTAAAGCACATTGATCTTTGATTATAATAATTTACCTTAAGTCCAAAGACAATAAAACTGAGTCTTTAATTATGTTTGATTTCTTAAGAGAGAGGGCAAGAGAGGTGACGAAGAGTCAGTTTCTGTGTGATTTTTACTCATCTAATCATGCAGAGGATTACAATCCTAGCCCACCCCTCTGACAAAGGCATCCTCATTATTTCAGAGAAAAAAACTGTACTGTACAAATCACACTGAAAAAATAGCTACTCTGGAGTGGAATCTGGAGCACTCAGGTCAGCCAAACACAGGCAGAGGTGCCATTAGCTGTCCCAGCACTGCACAACTTAACTTAGTCATTCTACTGAACACACACTTACAAAACACTACACTGGGCATTAGAAACATTTCTTGTAGTTTCAGGCAAAAGAAGTTAAATGCCACTCCACAATCACAGTTACATCGCAGGACTCCAGTGTGTGTGTGCTATTGGAGGTCTGAAGCGTCCTTAACTCCTTTCCCCTCTCTCCCAAACCTTATTTTCCCTCTCCTTCCATTTTTTTCTTCCAGGAAAAACAATGTGGTTTCATTCCAGTTACCCGTGCAGAATTTTCTGAACAAACCACTCCTGGTGTTTCAGGCACAATTGCTTTGTGTGAAAGTCTAGAAATAATTCCTGGGAGTTTTGAAGCCTGCCCCTGGTATTTCTTCCTCTTTGACAGATAATTCTTAAGCAACGGTTGAGTTGACCCTTTAGATGAAATTGTCAGAGGATACAGTAAACAATGACCTGGCAGATATTTACACAACATCCATACATTTCGATTAGTTATTGTGAAGTGTGGCTGGTTGTTCTGGCTTATATATCAGGACTTTTTGGTCCAATGTTTTGCGGGAATGGTGAGTACATGTCTTGGAAGGTAAATTAAGATGATGTTGGGACATGCTGATATTTTTAACAGCTTGAAAAGTCACCTTTGCCTCTTTTGTAGCATGGCCAGGAAGTTTGACTGAAGCACATCTGACATATCAGCGGGAAGATTTTTTCACATTGTCAAATACAGGTATTCTGAGCATGGAAAACAATGAACAGCAGCGAAGAGAAATGTGGAGGAGAAATTTCTGTCAGTGTGATGGTAAGAGAAGAGGGATTTGGAGTGTTTTATTGCTTATTAGTCATGGGCGAAGTGGCAGCACTTTTTAGATGCCCTGTGGGGCATTCTGCCTTACCCAGACATACTTAATTTTCTGCAAAACAAATTAAGGAAGACAGTGGACTGGGGGGGGGGCACAAAGACAATAACGTGGAGATCACAAGAGACAGACCTGTGAGGCGGATTTAGGAAACTATCTTCCAACATCTGAGATCCACCTCTAAACTGTTACAGAGCTGCCCTGTCGTTATCTTACAGGTGTGTTAAACATCTAAAAGTACAGGACCAGTCTACTTTTCTAGTCATTCACATAGTGTGTTTTATAAGGCAACAATGTCCCAGACCCTTCACAGCCAGAAACTGCAATACAGGGAGCCCTTGGTATATATAGTAATTTCAGATACATGTCTTAAAATACGGGAAATAGTGCGATTTGGGAAAGGATTTGTTTGTTCATTTGTTTTAGAGATATATTAACACAAAGTGAAAAGATAGGTTTCATTAGAAACAAGGCATCTAGATGTTGTGAGACATTTTTCTTGTTGAAAATAGTACTTTAGCAAAATAGAAACATTTGATGAGAAAGCGCTTGTTTCAGTTAACTTCTCAGGAAACGTTTCTGAATGCAGTTATTTTTCTACTACCATATGCTTGCTTTTTCACAAGGCAAGTTTTGACTGTGCTACCTGAAACAGAATTTAAGTGTATAATACTTAAGAGTTTAGTGATAAAAGAAACTTCAATCCTCACAAAAATACATAAAATTTAACAATATTATTTTGATGTCAGTTGAACACTCTGATTAATTCAAGCTGAAAATGCACTTATTTTATCATTTCAGAAAATTTCATTTCAACTATTGGTCATGAAAGGAAAAAGCCATTTCCTACACAGTCCTGGCATAACATCTACATCAGAAATTGTGGTTCTAGCACATCTTCTGCACAGAATGGAGATTTCAGAGTTTCCATGGAAGAGATCTATCCTCTGCCTAGTGAGACAATGAACTCAGTAGTGATTTCAAAAGGATAAACTCTTTGGCTTGTATTTTATGACATTCCAACAGAATTGGGAATAGTCAAAATACAAAAAGTTCACAGAACTTTCATTATACATCACCTTGTAAGCTGATTTTCCGTGGCTCTTCCATCCCCGCTTTCTGTTTTCCGTCAAGTGACAGAATTTTTTAAAGAGGCCACAGTTACTCATTCAAACCTGGCCTCAGGGCAGCTTCCTGGATAAAACTTAGATCTTCATATATTTTACTGACAATTTATTCTACATCATCTGTAGGTGGTTAACTTTGATTCATAGTTTAAAAAAAAAAAATAATCCCACAGTTTTTATCTGTGATAATTTACAACACCTTCTATTTGAATCACAAGTGAGATAATTGTGGAGAAGTGACTTAGGATCACAAAGCTTATACGTTTTTAAACAATCTATATTTTCAAAGTGTATTAATTCATATTAGCTTTATATAAATACATATGGACAGTAGTCATGCTTGCATTTGTCTGTGTAGATAAAATAGGTAGCATTAAGTTATGATTTCCATATGTATACCATACTGCTATAACAGGATTGGACAGAATAATGCTTGTGGAAAAATGGGTAATAACATAGAATAAATAAAAAAAGATGAAAGAGATATTTCATTATAACTTTCATTTTGAGAAGGACGCATTGCTAATTTAATGGTTGCACATCTGTAGATGGCTAAGAATTACAACTAAATAATTACGTGTCGTGTAAATAGAGCAGAAAATAGCAGGGTAGTTGTAGTGAGTTGGCTCCTACTTCTGCATTTGCCAACATTCATTCTACCTTTGTTAAAGACCAGGCGTGTAGGCCTTTGTATTATTGACGAGCAAAGGACCTTTACTTTTTGATTCTGAGTTTGTGTCTGGTTCAGGTTGTAAGAGCTTAAAAGTTTCTTTCAGGTGACTCTTTTGTAGCCTGTGTAAAAACTCTTTTATGGCCAGTGTCTAATTTTCTGTAGACATGTGTTCATCTGGAAAACAAACCACAAATTGTTAGCTAGCACCTGCAGCACCTGTTTCCAGCAACCGAACAGTCTCATTATTCCACCTTGAAGATCGATCTTTCACTTGCTATGATAGAAGTCTGATCTTTTAGTCCTGACATTTATGGTTTGATCCCTAGTGATGGTTTGTTCCTGTATGTCTGTGTGGATGACAGGTTCAGTCAAATAAAAATTCAAGCATTTATATATGTGAATATTGATAGTGTTCTCTATGGAGAGAATGTCTGCAGTTTTCCAGCTGAGGATAAAAATATTTAGCACATAATTGCACTGAAAATTAAGCAGATGTGCACATCATGGACCCTGTACTGCAGAGTGATAGCTGCTCTCCATACTGACCGTTTCCAACTTCCTAGGAAGGAAGTGACAGCTAAGGGTAATGACCAACTATGGGACTGTGCACTTTGTTTTCTAGCAATTTAACTTCTCAGAGATACCATTTCCTTTTTTTTTTTTTTTTTTTTTCCCTAAGCTAGCTGCTGAGCTTTAGCCATATTAACTGCTGCAAAGTAATAGAAAGTATGACCTAAAATATGCCTATTTCAATTTATATAGAATAAAAAATCAAAGAGAGCTAAAACCTTTCAAAGCACCAGCTATACCACAGTCTGACTTCTAATGAGCCTGAGTGACTTATTTGAATACTGTTAAATAATTAAACATTTTTTCTCATGTCTGTTTTTCCACTCTGTGTTTCTAAGTAAATTCTACAGAACACAGATATCTTACGTATAATTTGTTATTTCAAGAATAAACATAAATGAACACAAAAAAGCTTGGAAATGGATTGGATTGCTAAGTAATCCCTTACAAGCACGACCTGTGTGCATCTCTTCTTTAACAGCTCGGGCAAGGTTCAGGAGAAGATAAAGCCATTGAATTCTTGCTGTGAGTGCACCGAGCACCTTGCTGCCTTGTGTCATGACTGTGCGACGAGCCTCACATAGCAGAGGGAAGGGTGAGAGAGCAGTGTCTGCACCCTTCAATGTAAAAGATTTCCAAGCCAAATCGCTGTGGGAAGGAACATAAGTGTGACCTGAGGATGCTCCATCTTTTGTCCCCGTGTGGTCACTGCTGCCAGTTATGGAAGAACCTGAAAGGTTTTGTTGTAGTTTTAATAACAGTTCTGTAAAAACATGTAGTATTTCTGTGCCAGGGGCATAAGGTATGGAGTGGCTACGTGACCTGTCACTGAGTGTTATGCATTATATGAGGATATAGGTTGTGGGTCTCCTGTATCCTTACTAGTGTAGCTTTTCCTTCTAGGAACACTGAAACCAGACAGCAAAATTAAAAAATAATTGGTCCTATTAAAAAAAAAATAAAAATCCAGTACCAGTGGCTATAGGGAAGACAATAGATACAAATGCAAATTTTCCAGAATGATTTGTGTACCTGCATAGGAGAGTGTGGCAAATAGAAAAGCAAATGCCAGCAGATAAATAACTGAAATTCTTATGTTGGGTCAGGACTTCTGACTTTCTGGGTTCTAGTTTGTTAACACTTGTGTTCATATTTGTCTCGTTCTGAGGTAGTAAAGGTAAAAGGAAGGAAGCTGTACCAAAAGGCTGACATGCAGTCGTGGCATGCTTTTCGTATTTCTCTATTCCTAAATGAGGTTAGTTTGCTGAAAGCTGTAGTCAGTATTTTTGCTTTCATCAAATTAGTATCAACTGGGCTTTAATAAAGAGCAAATCAGGAAATCCATGCAAGTTCTTACGCTGCTGACAATCACAGTTAAAATGAAAATCACTCAACAACATCAGTTTTATTGCTTTTATTGAAATGAATTTAACCTTGATACTCTATTATAGCTAGTTTCTGAATTTATATATACAATTTTGACACAGTGCATATGAAATATTTTTTTTTCCCAACGCAAAACCAGTGTAAACAAAACCATAGGAATTTGTAATGGGTATTTCTCAAGTGCATTCAGTAGCAGATCTGAAAGTCTGGAAAGATCTGGAAAGTCTGGAAAGATGAAAAAGTTAATGTGAGGTTTCATTAACCTTCTTTATCATTAATACCTTTGACAGCAACATCCTACTCCTGTTTCTGAAAGGACTAGACTGGGAATGGAAACTCACAAAGGTGCAGAGCTCCCAGTTGCTGCCACACTTCCACAATGTGGTGTGCTCACACTTCAGAGGCACTTCTGCTGATGTGAATTAAGGAAATTCATAGGCATGGATCTATAGGCTTTGACTTTATATCAGACAGTAATCACCACAGGAGTACAGATACTTGATAATACGAACTTTATTGTCCTCTTTTTGTTGGTGAAAACTGCATTCTGTAAGAAACCTCCAGTTTCTGATTAGTGCATCTTTTATGACAGGGAGAAGAACCAGAAGAACTGCATGCAACTGCACTGGCTCCTTTTTAAGGCCACTTGGCCAAGAAATAGCGTGGAGTCATAGAACAGTTTGGGTTGAAAAGGAACCCTTAAAGATCACCTAGTCCAACCTCCCTGCTGTGGGTAGGGACATCTTTCTCTAGATCAGCTTGTTCGAAAAACCCCACACAGTAATACATAAACCCAGTATTTTTTAAATAAAATATAAAACCAGTGTTAGGTACCAAGGCTGCCAAAGCTTTTTATAACAGTTCTTGCATATCTCAAAATGGGATAAAACCAACTGGTGTGCTTCACAAGCACATGGTTAAAACTTACTGCTGGCTTGTCAGCAGGGCTGAGCTCTCCTGTGCCTGTTAGATGTACCTGCTTTCTTGTGCACGGCTTCAGAAGGATGCCTCCATCCTCCTCGGAGTCGTGGCTGCTCTCCTGGAAACAGAGACATATCATCCTCGTTTTGAAAGTGAATGAAGCGTGTCTTAAACCTAAGGGAAGAGAGCTACCTGATTTTTGTACCTTTCCTTTTGATAAAAGCAGCCTTCCATTCCTTGCCAGCTGGGACACGGCTCCATGGCTAAACTCAAGGAAGCGGAGGGAGGGATGTACTAATTCTGAGTCTATTCTGCAGTCTGTGTTGTGCTGGCCTCCAGGAAATATTCACTGGGCTAGGAAGATAAAGTACACGTGAGCCACACAATTTTGTGTAAGATAACTGTGTTTCAGGGATTACTTTTCATTGTGTGATTGCCACCAGGTGAGTACTCTAAAGTCTGGGTTTCTGAACAAGCAACAGGATTGCCTGTCCTCTGGCTGTACTCGAAAGGAAAGAGGTGGCTTGGGCTGTTTTATGAATCCCCCAGGTTTGGTGTGTTAAATTTAGTCTCAGAACAGTTATTGGATTGATCTCCTTGGGAGTTTTATGCAGGAGGAGATGTTATTTCTCAATCCCAGTAAGAATGAGATACAAGCACAGTTTAGCACTGTCAAGAAAGAAGCACTAGGAATTACCAGAAAAACAACTCTTGGGAATGTTCAGGTCAAAAGCTGACTTTGATGCTTCTCCAGCGTTAACCAGGAGTTAAGCAGGGATTTTCAAGTTTGCAGTTCAAGTGAGTCGTCTCTCAGTCCCGGGTGACACCTGGGGTCCGTTTTTTACCTTTGCTCTTTGCATGTTTTCCGCAGCTATGGGTGGATAGCCCAGCAGTGCTGTTTGCTTCCTTGTAGACTTCTCTCGAGGCCAACACTGTTTTCAGAGTAGGGACCATTTTCAGCGGGTACCTGATCAGCTCTTCTAATCAAAGTTCAGTTTCCTTTTTTGACTTCTGAGAACACCCACACATGGAAACGGCAATTCCGATATTGTTGACAGTAATTTATTCTGCTCGGGTGCTACTTAAAATTCTCTACAACAGGGTTGATATTTACCTTATAGTTTTTTAGCAATGTTCCTGGCAGCAAGGAACAGAGACTTGCTGATGGAAAGAGAATAATTATTCCTTCTTCCTTTCACCAAGAATCCTATTTCACCTTCAAAGAGGGCACACAGTGGGTCACAACTGGTTTGGTTCTTCAGTTTATCTATCGTTTAGGGATAACTGGAGCTGAACTCCTATTCTGATTCCAAAGCTAATCCTAACTCTAGAGGAATATTTCTGGTAGTGCGAGAGGTTGACAAGCAGCAAAGATGTTCCCTGTGCCTGTGCCTGTGTACCACGAGAATTAAGAAATATCTGCAGAAATATTATTTCCCGCCAGATGCAGGGTTGTGTTTCTCACTGTGGTACCATGTTGCTGTCAACAGTTTTCTGACTCAGTTTTTGTATAAAGGCGATAAATTAATATTTCGCACAATATTAAGGATTTTGGGGGGAGGGGGAGTGATTTACATTTGATTAGCTTGTATGTTTACATAATCTATTGATAAACTGAGATGAGAAGCTTGTACTAGCTATGTATTAAAGGTCTTGAACTGAGTTGCTTTTTAGAAACCAGTAACACCATGCCAGTTATCATCTGTTTACAAGGTTTTGGGCTTTTCTTACCAGCTAATGGCAGACTACTGGGAATTGTTGCTGGCCTGGATATCAGTCTTCCCCTGAGGAGCTGAGAGGGTTCTGTGCTATACTGCTCTATACAATAGTTTGTATTTCAAGAAGGTGAAAATTCTGTCATCAGGAGCAAGTTCAGCAACCATATCTTGGCCATCGTAAGTTCTCTCAAGTGGTTAATGGCTTACATTTGGTGCAATGCTTCAGCGGACCTCGGGAATTACAGGGCATTTGGGCAGGCCAAGAGGCAAATTACAGCCCCCCAGAGCTGTTCTATTTCATACTGGGCAATCCAGATCATTCCAATATCTGAAGCTGAAAGACTAAGCTACAAGGCATGTAGATGTGTTTTAGCTGTACCTCACTACACAGGGAAAACAGGAAGAGCTGAGAAGGTGACAGGGATGGCTGAAAAGCTCGAGGTGATTCCTTTTGACAAAGAAATGTTCTTGCGTAAACTTGAGTTTACTGGAAGTGGAGGGTCAACTGGCATCCACCACTAGCTGCCTACTGATGGGTGTACTGTGCGGATCCATTTCTGGACGGGGCAATTCAAGAGAGGCTGGTGTGAGCTGTGCAAGGCAGAGATGGGGGGAGATGGAGGCAGAGCGCTCCACACCTCCCGTTCTGAGAGCCTGAAGAGCTGTGCTTCCCCGCGCTGCTATTAGGAGGAGCATGAGCTAGACAGTATTTTTAAAAACCAAATCTATCTGACATTTTTGTTAGAGCAAGTTCAAAAAAACCACTGAGCAGCCTGGACAGACTGTGACTGACAAAGTAAGAAAGGGAGTTTGAAGTTCAAATAGTCAAAAGCGGAGTACTGTAAGTACTGAAAACGCACGGAACACCCTAAGAGGCTTCATCTTTTGAAGATTATGAATTTCCAGGTCTAGAGCCACTATACAAATTCACTTCTGCAGTCATTTAAAGTAACGGATTCCTGCATTATTCTTCAAACTTTCACTTGAGCCTCCTACACCTTTTAGAAAAGCATTTTTCCAGTTGACATGGTTTTTTTTAAATATCTAAATTTTAAATTATAAATGTTTATGAAGGATTTTTAATAGTCTGTATATATTTAGCCCAGTTATACTGAGACGAGCTAAAATGTTGCCGTTGCCTGATTGCTTTTCTTCTTGCACCACAAGAATAGCTTTTAAACTATTGCATCCCTATTTGTAAGCTCAGTTACATGGTATACGCATGCTAGGTTGAAACTAGTGGCGTAGCAGTAAGCCTGCGTAAACATGGATTTCAGTGGGAGACTAATCTGAGCAAGTTCTCATGGCCCTGGGTGCCCTTATGCATGGAGCTGGGTTTTTGCTGTTCATAGATCCCGTACTGGGTAAATCGACGACATTCTGAATAGGGGAACAAATGCTGTAGTCCTATCTAACTAGCATAAAGGTTCTTTTATTTCATTTCATAAAAGGTCTCTAATTTTGCATGCGATTACAAAAAACCCAAGAAAACAACTGTGGAAAAATGCAGTTAGGTGCCGTTAAGATCTCTTAGTAAATTTGATTCAGGAGTAGAAGGACACTGAAAGCAGGACACTTCTTTTATTACCAGGGAAATGACAAGTTCTAGTTCCATTCACTATTTTCAAAATCATATTTACAATACCATATATGCCTTTGCATCCTGTGCTATGGTTACCATGAAATATTTTAAATCTACACATGATTTAAAATCATATGGATCACCAGACATAAATGTTCGCCACCAAGTGAGAGGAAATAAGGGATTTGAATCTCTATCTTTATTAGTGGTCTCATGCATCATTCTCATTATATTATTCTCGGTTCTAGTTGCAACAGTAAGATCTAACGGAATCTGTTTTCCTTGTACTCATATGTAATAAATTTTCTGAAGCGATTTCAGTATTTTGACCTCTTCTGGTCAGTATTTTCCTAAACTGCTTAAATCAGTAAAAGCTTATTAATACTGCATTGGTTTCTTCTTTCTTTGGACTCTGTTTTTTCTTTATAGCTTCTCAGACTGCCTTTAATCTGCAACAAGCAATCTGCATGTAGATTTTAGTTTTCTAATGCTTTTGATATGGCGTGCTGTTTCATGAGGGTTCTTGCTTACATTTTCTTTAGTTCTAAAACTTTTTTGTATTGAAACTCTTTTGTGAATACTGTAATTTGCAGAGGCTGTGAAGAGAAACTTTTTTTACTTGTAGTATATAAATATATATATATAAAAAAAAAGTTGCCAGGAACTCTCTAATAATTTTGCCGTACTTTTTCCTAACATTCTCAGGAATCTTCCAAGGAAGACTTAATAAGTTTGAGCTGACCTGAAGCTTGCTAAAGTCAGTGGAAAGATTTCCATTGACTTTGAAGGGCTTTGGATCATATTACATTTATTAAGCAGACATACAAAAAATGTATGTGACAGAGAAGGGAATCCACAGATGTGTAGACTGATACTTCTAAAGTCTTCCTTTAAGAAAAAATCCAACACTGTTTTGATGTTGCCAAGAGTGAAATTTAGCTAATTAGGAAACTGAAAATTATTTAATTAATGCAGTTCACTTTATATTAGACAAAAGGGGATTACTACACATCACCTCAACAGGACAGTTTTAAAAATAGTGAAATGCTAGGTTCCAAGGCAATTTCATTTTCTTATTATAATGAACAAATTTAACGCTTGAATGTGCCCTAGAAATAGTCATCCCAAGGCAATTTTATATTCTTGTTGTGAATTTTTGATGCATGAATCTGTCCTAGATATAGCAGTGTTTGGAACAGAATACACAACATTTAAATTAAGAAAAGTACTTAATCCCATGCCAGGCACCAAGACTCTTGAAATGTAAATTGGAATCTGGAGGAGACAGGAATGGATAATTCAGGATGGAAAGAGTCAACTTGAACTGCTGTTTTTTTATGGATTCCCTTGGGTGCTGGAAGATTTAAAGTTTCAGGGAACAAGGAGAGAAGTAGTACAAAACATTATGAAAAATAAATAGTACATACCAGTCTCAAGGAAACTGAGAAGACTTCAAATGTTTTAAAGTGAACTAAATATATTTAAAGCAAGTGGATTGTTTAAATATATCTTGTCCTATTTAAATACATAAACGTATGTTTGAATAATAAGTCTGCATCAGGTAAATGATCTGTCTTAAGTGATTTGTATAAGCAGAATACTTATTTTACACTATGCTTACTTTTTGGCTGTGTAAGTTGTTCCATTTTACAATGGAATTTTGTCACACTGAAGGTGAATTTAAGCAGAGGAAAATAAGGCACAGGAAATAGAAAGTTGCTTATTTTTCTTACATAGAATAAATGCAAAAATGCACCTATTATGCTTTTCTTCGCCCCTGAAAGGAGAAGTGTTTTGCAAGGCTTTGGAGATACGAGTTGTAAAAGCACAGCATTGAGACAGTTACATGGTTTCTGTGGGGCAAACTCCACTCACACATGTAACTTTTATACAACTTTTCTTTTAGTGGGACCGTTCCAGATTCAGTCAGCTTTTTTCCTGTCCACCCATTAAATCACCTTCTGTTCTGGCCTAAAGGAAGATGCTGGGGAGACAGCTCACTAGATACTACAGTTTTAACTAAGAGAAATATTCCAACAAGATGGCCTTTCAAGGAAGTTTAAAGGACACACAAGCCTCAATAGAGGATTTTTCCATTAAAATAATTTTGGTGGGTCGTATTTGGCTATGGCTGATATATATTTGTCTCTCAGTTAGAATTGTTCTATTGGATGAGCACAGAACACCCAGGAAAAGTGGAAAAAAAAAATCCCAACGCTTTGCAGGGTGTTCATCTCCTTTGGTATTAGAGGTTTGCAGTGTAGATGTCTCTGTCAGGTTAACCACCTGAGGCTGTCTGTGCAGTCATAGGGGAGAAACAGGCACCTGACCTATTTCAAAATAATCTGTTTAGAATGAAATGTACCGCATGCTAGAAACACTTCCCTTTTGAATACAGAAGATCAGGGTGATTAGCTTAGATGTAGTACCAAACACACATTAGTTGCTCATACAACACTTCAGACGTACAAGGAACTTACACTGCAGCACTTAAAAATCTTCTCTGAGTCATATTTAGAGCTGAATTGTTTATTACGAATAATTTCTCTTGGGCATTTTGCTTTTCTTCTTACAAGTAATTAGTGAATAATTATGGTATTTGTCTAGCAATGGAAGAATTCCAAAGTGCATGGTAAATAATATAAAGAGGGATTTTTTTTTTTTTTTGAAATCATACCTAAATTACTTTCAAGGAATCTTTTTCACTGTTTGACTAGTTCAAATGAAGTTCCCTGTGACTGGATTAGCCACAAACTGGTTTTGGACAGCCTTAGAGCTAGTGTGTTTGAGAAAAGTCAAGAGGCATAATTTACGATTTAAAAAGGCTTAATTGTTTTGCAAATGTCAACCACTGTATCCTATTGCAGAGCCTGTGGCTCCCGTGGTGAACTTCCTAGTTGTTTGGTAGAACAGCTGTTACGTTGTGGTCACATAATTATGCCGATCACATAATGTCGTGACTGGCTGTAAAAGCTATGGGAAGGGGGTGCGTGTGATGCGTTTGTGATTATGTGATTATGGCGTTTGTCTCCTGAAGCGACCGCTGCTCGTACTGATGTCCTGCTTCCCAGAAAGTGACTGGACATCTGCCTGCTGGATGGGATATACTGGATAAAATCCTTCTTTGCTTTAGTGCCTTTTGCTTTGCCTGTTAAATTGTTCTTGTCTCAACCCACAGTTCTTCTCACCTTCTAGTTTCTGCCCGTCCTGCAGGAGAGGGCAGAGAGTGAACAGCAGTGTGGGTGCTTGGTCGTTGTCTGGGGTCAATCCACCACAGAGACATATTTGCCTAAAGTGAAATTTCTCTTCTAAGGCCCATTTTTGGTTTGGAACAGTTTTGAAAAATATGTTAAATCTGTGTTGGTTTATTGATATTTTTCCCAGCTTTTTATTCCATCGGGATCAGTAGTGCTAGTGATATAGAAAAGGCTTTCCTATAGCATTTCTGTGAGAATGATTTTATTTCTGGATCATTTAAAAATTATGACAAGTTGCATGTCAGCTTCCAACAAGCAAATTGCAAGCTAATTTAAATAATACATTTTACTGGTTAACAGGCAAACTACTTTCATCTTACAGAAGGATGTTTCTCACTATCCTTATTTAAAGAAATGTTTAAGAAATGTTTCAAAAAGGGAAAAAATAATTTTCAGTGTACAGTCTTTATTTTAAGCCTCCCAGTAAAGCTTGAAATTAGTCCCCACGTGTGCGTTGAATCCAGCTGAAAAAATCCAACATGTTATTTTCAATACATAGAAGGCACGAACAAAGATAACCTGCAGGGATTAGCCATGTGACTGATTACAAATGATTGGATCTTTTGAAGCATGGCACAAAGAATTTCAGATTTTGTCTGAGACTTTCCTGAAGGTAGCTAATGCTCTGAATGGGAAGATGAAGGTGAAGTAGCAGCTGCAGTGCAAGAATCGGGGTGTAAGGCTGTCTATAGAAAATCATGCTTACACCGGTCATGGGAGAGAGGCAGGAGTAGTTGCAGAGCTGCGTGGAGACACTCTTCAGTGTGCAGGAGGTTTCCCTTTTTTCCAGACAGGGAAGAAAAATGCTTTTCATGATTCCTGCTTTCATCCCTGAGCAAAATGCCTTTGCTTAGACCACAGTAGCCGAAGGACCCAAAGATACCTTGTAAAAATAATGAATATTATTTTTGACTGTTTGTTCCCATTCTCCTGTTTTCCCAGCTGACCAAACTGAAGATTTTCCTGAAAGACTGTGACTGATCTGGGTGTGGTTGATGACTTTTGCTTTTCTTGGTCTTCCTTGCTGGTAAGATCTAAAATTAAGACCTTTTAAATCAAGTTGATGTTTCCAGGAGTTTATCTCATCAGTGTTATACTGTGATATTTGTATCTTCATCTCTCTATCACATCTTGAGCAGTACGTAGCATATAGGAAGGATCTGCCAGATTCTTCATCTTCAGCACAAGTCATACAGACACAAGACTCTACAGGGACTTTTAAACTATTAGTAGAAGGTTTGCTTGCCGCTCAAGTCTAATTGTGAGTGTGATTTAAGAGCGAAATACACTTGGTGCTGTTACTAATCACAGGAATAAATCCTTTCATTTGTGTCTTAGTATGTAAGAAAAGTCTCCAGATGATGTCTTTTCTTTTTCACATACATCAGTTACAGTGCCATGAACACTTCTGCTAAACAGAGCAAAAGTATCGTCACAGATAATTAAACTATCGTGCTTCTCTGTACGTTTGCTGTCTGCATATCTGCATCTGAGCGAGATGTCCTGAATTTATTTGGTGGAGAAAAACAGAACTCTTGAAGTGCAAGTCCCCTTCTGTTGTCCTTATTTTTTTTTCCTTTATGCCTCCAACTTTCTCCAGTCTTGTGGACTATGTGGACACCTCTTTTGTCTTCTCTATCCCACAGAGATACATCCAAGCCATTTTATGAGTTTCCTGATTCACACAATCACACTTTTTACTTAGATGCTTAATTTTAGGTGTTTTTATTCAGAAGTGACGGCTAACATTCTTAGAGATTATTGGTGACAACTCTGCAGCTATCCTTCCTCTCATTGTCTCTACCATCCAACCTCCACCTCAAACCTCATTTTCTTCACCAGGATTTTGCAGGGTCAGGCTGCTTAAGGTTGGGGAGATGTCACTTGTTTAAGGCTGAATTACCTTGCTGTCAGAGATACTATTGTTCCTTGACTCGGACAAAAGAGACCTAAAGAGGTTTTTAATGGAGAAGGCATTTCTTGCTGATGAGATAGATGTTAACAAGAGAAACTATACAGCAACCTATTTTCTTTACCGCCACAAACTTCATTAACTGCAGGATCTAAGAGCACTACTCTGCTTTGACAGGCAATGGGAACAGTGTCACACTAAGGTGATATGCAGAAGGTTAGAGCTGTCAGGATCAAATGGTCTGTAAATTTTTGGATTGGCTAATTTATTTTTTTTTAATCTGCCACTTTAAGTTATTTTCCATGCACTTGTATGCTTTCTTCTGTAACATAAGTTTGCTTCATTTTTCAAAAAAATCATCAAGAAACTGGAATGTAAGACTGAGTAACAAGAAGGAACAGAGTAAATGTTACTGCTGATTTCTCTTGGCACAGTAAGCAAGCTAAATCCAATATGAAAAGTGGCTGCAGAAAAACTGTAAGTTAACCAGCTGTAACGTTGCCCAATTCTGTCAAATTTCTGATGCATATGGAGGGTGTGTGAACGCTTGACCCTCAATAAGAGTTTCCCAGATCTGCTAATTATAATTACACTAGGTGCTGTAAGTGGCTGTTTTTAGAAACTACAAATAGACAATTGAGAAAGGAAAAAAAAATATTTTTCTCTGTATGAATTTTGCATATGACACTTCTTCATGTTGTTAATTTTAATGTGAAAATGGCATTAGCTGTATTTTCCCTCATTTTTATACTTTGAAAATTCAGTTATAGGACTATGATGATTTTTTTTTTTTTTTGACTTCAGTATTTCCCACTGCAATCCAGTTCTTCAAGCAAATTCTCTTAGTATAAATTAGAGATGATTTTAAAATATCCATGTCTTTTGTTAACACTGACTTTTCTGTAAAATCTAATAGCAGAACATTCAAGTTTAACAAATACACACCTGATTTCTCAAGAGAGTTGCCCAGTTTCACTCCAGTGGTGTTACTTGTGTGAATTAGGATCATTATGTATGAAAAGCTGGGGAAACTAACAAAAAACTGCGAAGAACAAAGTCTGTGCAGTGTAGGTGAACATGGGGAACCGTGTCACTGTGCTGTTTCTGCTTCTGTGACTGTTTGCTCTTTGGCTTCCCAGCTCTTTGTTTGTAACTTCAACTTTGTGTCTTCATTTACATTACAAATAAGACATTCTGGAACAAATCTGAAACTTATTAAAATAATACTATTACTTCATTAGATTTTGGGTCAGGTGTAAAACATAAACTACAACACAGTGGTAAGAAAATAATGATACAGTCTCCATGCTGTATTTATTTTTTTGAATACAGCAGTTTTTATTCCTTCCACGAAGAACTGAACCTGAAAAACAGTGAATGTTTTGCTTATACTTCACACTAAAATTTCAACAGTGCATGAAAACTCAAATATTTTTATTTGATAATTACAGTGTATGGCTGATGAAAGTAAGGAACATGAGCAGTGCACCAGCTATCGTATTTTTCTGGATCACATGTGTTGAATTAAATGCCCTATTTCATTGTTTCAGGAATCTGAGTTCATTTTATCTTGTTCCAAAATTACTTATATTTTGACAAACAATTTTCTTGTAACTCTTGCCAAAAAATAATGTTTTCATAGGTAAGATGCATGAGAGAGAGGAGGAATATTTTTCATATTAATATATTCACTGTGCTCAAATGGTTGTGTATTACCTCCTGAAAGCTTAGCATGGAAATTAAAAGGTCATTTCGCCCATAATCAAAACCCCACAACATTGTGCCAAAATATCAAAATATCAAATTTTTTTTTTTTTTTTTTTTTTCCTCCTGTGAAAAAAATTATTTTAAAGATGTTTACAGAAACAGTGATGGATTGACTTTATAGGTCATTATATTTCCTTTCTGTCAATATCTAAGTTACTTATCCCCTTATTAGCATAGTTTCTGAACAGCGTGCAGCCCTAAATACTCTGCTGATATTCTTCTGAGGGAAGACAGTTGCTCATCACCATAAGCCCATGGGTAAGAAGTTACAAGCATTGAGAAATGACAATTTGAAGGTCTCCTAATTGTTATTATTATTTTTTTTTTTAATACAAGTTGAGAAGTGTTTAAAAATAAACAGCCAAAAGAAACAGTTTGTATAGGGTGGTATGTTCAGGGGCAAGAGCAGCGTGTATGGGCACTGAGGCCACCCACTAATTTGAGAACCCTGTGATTTCCACACTGGCATGGACCTCTGAACTGAGCCTATATAAAGTGTGGCTTTGTAAACCTTATTCCAAAGCCCATCCCTCTCTGTGTAATAATTTGGCAAAAATCAGAGATGTGCTCATGTGCCTGCCTGATCAGTGATTCTTATGTCTTCCAGGCAGCGAGAGAGTTTTTTGCTTCTGCTTGCTGACCCCGCTCAGAGAGCGGAGGGTTTTAGAGGAAGCTTGCACAGCATACAGATAAGTTAAATATGCTGCATAAGGTTAAAAAACTGAAAGGGCCCAGAGTTGGATAGTTGCTAATCTTCGTGTGTAAGACTGAGGAGTTGACTTACTCTGACCCTGTGCCCCTGTCTATTAAATGCAGTCTCTTGATACAGTTCATTAACTGAATTTCTGGCTGGGGTTACAATTTGAATGGAGAATACATTTTTAGTTTCTTAAATTAGATCATGGTTTCTGCACTGCTTTCTCCTGGACCAGTGACTTTGCCTACCATACTAAGATTTTGAATATTTGCAGTTTGTTCTTGTCTTCAAAGATTATATTTAGCAGGATACCTGAGAAGTGTATTGCTGTAGCTTCAATTTTTCCCCATGGTTTTGGCTTTGTAATATCTAAAATTCTTATGAGGAATAGAGGAACAAACCAGAATTCCCCCAAAGGCCAGTCGTACCTTAATATTTACTTCAGTTATTTATGGTAATAGTGCCACTTGCATTTTGTTTTGTTTCTGAGATGTTAGATTTAATACTTCTGAACTGCTGAATGGAAAAATCAGTTGGCATCTCCTAGTGCTCTAAGTTACAGAAAAATAAAATGTAAGATGAGAAGAAACCCAGACGGATATATGAAGATTTTAACTATACCAAATCAGGAACATGGCTGCTTTGTGGGGGGGAAAAAAAAAAATAAAAAAATCTATGTGCAAAACAACCAACAGAACTCTGAATGGTGATATCACTGGTTTTCTATTAAACTGATCACACAGGTCAGACCAAGCTTCTGCTGTCAAATAGCCTACATGGATATCCCTTGAAAATAAGAATAAATTTAAAGCTAATTTTATTGATATCTTTGTGATACCCTTATTATCAGAGACATATCTGGTTATTTGGAACTCAGAGATATTTACTGTATTTTTCTGATGATGAATAAAATAAAGGCTCCAGAAAGTCTTCTCCATTAAGGTTTTTTGTTTTGTTTTGTTTTGTTTTTTTTTAACAGATTATTTATGGCCTCATATTTGAGATATACGTTAATGCATTTATTGAAGGTAAACAGAATAACTTTTCAGTAAAACACTCTTGGCATACCCAAATACCAGTGAAGAAATCCTCAAGAAGGCAAAGCATTCCCTGCCATTTCACAGGAGCTGAACAGAGATTTAGAGGCAGCTGATGGTGGATCATACTTGACTTTCCATTTAATCATCTCGGGCCGAAAGAGAAAAGACAAACAAAAAGCAATCCCAAAGCCATAAGCATCTGAGGAAAGGGCTTGCAGGCCCACTAAGGAACCCAGTTCTTTCTTGCTCTTCTCAAAGGGCGATCTTCACCCTAAATATATACATACTTATCGTCTTTCATGTACTTCATACGATTTCTGAATCTCGAGAAAAGTATTTCTGTCTGTGTACAGCACCACTCGAATGAGCTAACCTTTTTGATGTCAGCAATTATCAGGGCCTCATACCACACAGAAAAGGAAGCTGAGTTGTTTTCCAAGGTACTCTTCGCTCCCTATTAATACCTGATAAAAGTGACCTTTGGGTCTTGCTTTAACAGTTTGTCCTCTCAAGTGATCTCAGACTCAGTAATCTCAAACTTCAAGGTTTTCTTGTTACCTAACGTACTTTTATTGGTAGCTTACCTAAACAATTTTACAGGCTGTAGAATTCCTGTCTTACTGGTTATGTACATCAAATTACTGGTATAAGAACCTCTGGTTTTAAGTCAGATTGTCATTTCTGAATCAAACTGAAAGATGTCAGCAGCAAAATTATTCAAAAATACTAGATAAATTAATTGCACATGGTTACTTTTTAAACATTCTAACATTTGATTTTCATGTTTGTCACTAATTTATTGTGACACATTTATTGTGAATGCTTAGTCAGAAATAAAACAGTGATTATCGCTGTAAATACAGATTTGAGTGACAAGAGAAAGATACTTCTAATCATTTAAAGATTATCGACAAAAATCATAAATTCTGAATACTATGGACAAGTCTCTAAAAATGTTAAGGTCTCTGAAAAGTTCAGGTTTCCCAGCAAGGTGGCAAAACTAATAAATATGACCATTCACACAATTTATGTAGTCTTAATAAGATTTCTAAGTACTATCTGTTTGCTAACTATTGCTTATGCCAACTTGCAAAGAGAATGATAATGTGATGGTTTTTGGTTTTGGTGTTGTGTTTTTTTTGGTTTTTTTTTGTTTTTTTTGTTGTTGTTGTTGTTGTTGTTGTTTTGTTTTGTTTTGTTTGTTTTTTTTTTTTTTTTTCTGACAGCTAGCAGAAAAGATTATTCTTGTTTTGCTCTTGTAATAAACTGATCACTTTCCACTCTTCTACCTCAGCGTGTGACAAAACATAAAGAAAGAAACTTCCATACCACAATTTAAATTCAAGTTTATACTGGAGCAAGTGTAGTACTGTGAGGATGAGGTTCATTCAAAGAGAGAATGTGAGTGTGATGGGTTTTGCATAGCTGACTGCATCCGAAATGCTGAAGAGAACAGGAGCAACCTGAATATAAGCTGTGATGTATTTATCCATGTATTTCTTACAGGCTTGGATATAGATGTGTTAGCTAGACTTGGTATTTTGTAAGTGGGAGAAGAACCCAGTCAAAGCAGTTGAGATCGTGACAGAGCATTAAGGAACGCTCTGGAGGAACCTGGGAGAATTTGGGTAACAGCAGAATGTTGGTGGTTCCAACATGGAGAACCTGAGGTTTTACATTTTTGAATCATGCCTAATGTGACAAAAAACAAAAACAAAACCAAAAC
>NW_020799144.1:12492846-12502806 GCF_003259725.1 Athene cunicularia | reverse complement strand
GTCTAATTAAAAGTCTTAAATATGGCGTATGTATGTTATTAATGAGGCTTGAGAATGCCAGTTAACAACTCAACTGACTGAAATAACGGATGCAGCAAAAGTCTGCATGCTATAAAGAGAGATGGGGGTGGAATTTAGTATACCCTTTTGGTCTGTACATGTTAGATTTAGGGGAAAAGGCAATTTTCCCAGGTTGTTTTATTTTTTTATTTCTTCATGTCTTTAATAACCGCTACTCCTTTATATATTGCTGCTTAGCTTTGCAGGTATCTACAAACATTCTCTTTATTTCAGATCATAGGAGGGGAGTCACCTAAAAGTGGGAAACTCATGGTATTCTTCAAGCTTTGTAAGTTCACTGTATTTTCCTCCTGAGGGTTTTTTGGTTTGTTTGTTGGGGTTTTGTTTGTTTGGGTTTTTTGGGTGTTTTTTTTTTTTTTCTATTTGTTTAACATGGAGTATAGTGTTCTTGCAAAGGCTGGAAGCAGTGATATTGATTAACTTCAGAGGAGGCTATTTTGGTAGTATTCCATTCTGTCTTGGAGCGGGAAGCTCTGCAAACCTTTTGAGGAGATGTCAATCATGGCTGTAGAGATTTAAGTGGTGTGTGGGGGAAAAAAAAAAAAAAAAAAAAAAAAAGATTCTGTTGGTTATATCAACTGGACTGAGGCTCTGAAACTTTTGAGATTTACTCTTTCTCCAATTCCTCTTGACATTTGGTTGTACCTGAAGACAAGAACAGTGCAAGTCTTTCAGAGGACTTATTAAAGCTTAATCCAAAGAACACTCTTGTTAATCAGTGTACTAAAGAAAGCTCTTGCCATTGACTTTATGGTATTTTTCTAGGACTGTGCCTCATGGCCAGAAAACCTTGGCTCTGAAGTAGTGCTATTCTAGACGTTCGGGTTCAGCTAATGATTTCAGCTAATGGAGTTACTTAATGTTAGTTTTTTTCCTTGCTGAGGGCCCTTACTTTTACATAGAGAAGCAATTACTCTTTGCCGAGAAGTGCTGCAGTAAGTTTGCACTATGGTGTTTGCTTTTTTTCTCCCCTGTGCTGCGTCTGGATTGTAATTGCCTACATTCTGTTTTTGTTCAGGCTTTCCATTACTCAGAATATCTTGTTTACTTTGTTACAACTCTTTTAGGGTCCTTTCTGCTTCTTGGATGCTTTTGCCAACACAGTTAAGGTTGCTGACATTTTATAAGGTGTTCCACACAGATTTGTGTCACCTTTGGTTGCCTGGGGGGGTTATCTGTTAGTTCAGTAAAGCACCAAACCAAGAACAAGCCAGGCATGGGGGTGTGAGATGATTTCTGAGTTAGTGACATATCGCCCTTACTTTGCAATTAGTAATCTTACTCTGCTTGTGGAAGAACAGGAATCTTTAAAGTATTTGGGGAGATAAAGTGATGAAAAATTTGTAACTGGAGGACACACATATATCTTGTGGTGAGGCGCTCAAGTCAGTCTGAGATTTAGTGTCTGTTGTCTTTTAACTATTTTTTTTTTTTTCAAAGGAAAGTCTTAACAATTCACCCAACATGGGAAGGACAAGAAGGGAGAAATGAATTAGTGATGGGCAATGGCATATGAATTTTTCACAATATTTGTGGTACACTGTTCAAAGAATTGGTATTAATATTGCAATACTAGTAAAACTTTAGTGGAAAGTAATCCATGGGTTTTCAGAAGGCTGTGAATAAGGAAATGGAAATATTTCCTCTGAACCTGTGCTGCTGTTTTTTGTTTTTTTTTGTTTTTTTTTTTTTCAGCTTTATTCAGTTTCATGTATGCGTTTAAGTTTTATTAAGGTTTCTGGTACCTGTGGCAGAACCTCAATTCCTGAAAGTGCTCTTGTTTTTCCAATTCACTTTTGTTTAGGATTAAAGGGTTTATGTAATTTTCACAGTCTTGGAATATTGCTTTGTACAATGAGGGGCAGAATTTACATGGAGAACCTGCACAAATATGACCCTTTGTTTCTCACTTTTCCTTTGGATATAAATCCAGACTAAAACAAGGAATGTCTCAGGTGTCTAGCTTTTTTTAAGTCAGTCTGTCAGGTATCTATCTGGTGATATCATAGGTGATAGTGACACAAACAGAGGCTCAGGACCTAAAAATGAGTGGAACTAAAGGGAAAACTCTGCTTCCTGTGCTGAAGAGCAGAAGACATTATTAATGACAGACAGGTTTCTTCTTTGGTTATTTCTCTTCTACAATCCAAGCGAGTCCTCTCAGCAGAGCTCTTTCCTTCTCCTTCTCCTTCCACCCCATGTCCCTTTCCCTCATTTTCCAGATCTTTTCCCCTGCAGCTCCTGATGGAACTTAGGAACTGACGTATCTGCTCTTGGATTCCTGTTTTCACATTTCAGCAACACGTGGGGAGTAATGAAGCCTTTGTCTACCAGATTGAAAAGTGTTATTCACTTATGCAATTTTTTGATATTTATGCCGCCAGTGTTATAAGCTCTGAGCATGGATGGGACAGAGCTGGAAGACATGGCTGTGAAAATGGTAGGGCTAGCTGGCCACCCCAAGTGAATCTGCTCTTTCCCTGTTTAAATCTGTGGTCGATAATCAGGTCACTGTCTTTGGAACTGATTAAATGCCATCTAAACAATAAATTGAAAATAGCAGCGTCAGCTTCTGAAAGCCTATGAATGAAGAACAGCTTTTCATTGTTAAATGGCTATGGGGACATTATTTTCTCATCTTTCTTCTAATTTTCTTTCCATCTGCATATTAAATGTCTGCCAACTGCTATTTAAATGATGGGGGTAATATCCTGACTCTCGAAATCAAAATTCCCATTAACAACCATGGGACCAGAAAAGCTGTCACTCTATAAGCACATCTCTCCTCTTCCCATGCACTTGCCTTCCTACTCTAACACATTCTTCATTCTATTTTTACTTCCTTTCAGACAGTTAATCTCCTTTCTCCCTTCAATTGATTGATTTACCTCAATCAACATGAATTTTGGTTGGTTCACAAACACAGCTTTGCTCCTTATATATGCTTTTCGCTTTCTCAACATTATCACTGTTCTGTGTATGAGAAGGAGGAGGTGGAGTAAAAGAAAGGCTGTGGAAAGGAAGAGCAGAGGACATGGTGAAGGATGTTTCCGTTTTCCTGCTATTTGAAGCATTCTGTCAGCTGGCTTGTAAGGCTGTGGTTGGTTTGGAAAATCAGAAGAGTTTGTTCACCCAGGACAAAGCATTTTCTTCAGAAAAACAGTTTATGTAGTATTGCAAGCACACATGGAAAGAAGAACTTCTGAAGCAAATAGTCATTTCAGTACTATCAATCAAAGCCAGGAAGAGATAAATTTCTGTAAGTAATAAACTATTATAGATAATTCTTGCCTGACGTTATGTTTGATTAGCTTACAACAGGGAGGGATGGATTCTCAGACGGAGAGCCGTGATCCTTCAGAATACTTCAGCAAATGGGGAAGTACAGTTTTTGGAATATGGATTTGGAAACACTCCAATCATTTAACTTCT
Source organism: Athene cunicularia (assembly GCF_003259725.1). Taxonomy (NCBI): domain Eukaryota; kingdom Metazoa; phylum Chordata; class Aves; order Strigiformes; family Strigidae; genus Athene; species Athene cunicularia. The sequence continues at coordinate 12,499,293 of NW_020799144.1, read as the reverse complement.
GAAAACCAAACTGACTCAATATATGTATTTCTAAGGGGCTACATAGATTGATCATTTAGGAACAGATGAGAACAGTTTTTCCAAATGGATGTTTCAAAAATATGTGTGATAGAACACTGCTGTGGTTAAACCATCCAGGGATATCACCATGTAATCAACTTTCAGGAATTTATCACAGATGGATTAAAGTCAAGAGGGATTTCTATCTTGTCTCTTTCTATGCATGTCTCATTCAGACCTATCAGAAGCATTAGGATATTTTAGCAAAAAACATTGTGTGATTAAAAAAATAAGTTTCAGCGTTGGGTTTTTTTGTTTGTTTGTTTGTTTGGTTGGTTGGTTTTTTAAACACGAAATTCAGTAAAGCGTTCAATAGGCTTGCAGCATTTTACCACATTATGTGAGATGCTACTACACTTTTGAAACTCATAATCTGTTCAAAGGTGAAGCTGAGTTTAGGTTATGAAATGGAGATTGCTTCTCTGTGTAAGACTCTTACATGTCAAGTGTGAAAGCAGACTAAGCAAGGTCAGTTCCATCTCATTTTCATAGGTTATTCCTGGCAATACTTGCAGAAGCTGATAATTTCTAGAGGCCTGGAGAGCAGACATACTTTCCCATACCATAAGTCCTTGTGTCTCTAAGATGATACCTTCCTTACACAGGGTGCCTCCCTTGTAAGATGTCTTAGGAAGGATGCAGCAAATTTTGCATACCCAGTAGCAGGGAGGAAGAGAAAATGAGTTCTTCGCTGGTTGTGCACAGGCAATTTCAGTTTCTTTGCGTTCCTTGATAAAAGGGATCAAAATGGCCTAGAAGTACAGCCTTAACATATATTGGCACTACTACTTGTCTATATGCTACCCGACATATAGTCCCAAATCAAAATGTCACGTGTATCTGATAAAGTGAAATAGCTGGTACTACAGAGGGATTTCACTAAGTTTTTAGTGGAGAAAATGGAGTCTGCATATATTAATTGAAAGTTTTATAAATGTGTGAAGCAACCTGAATTCACACATTCAAGTTGAGACAGAAGTAAGAAGTCTGGATATAGCAAAAAATTGGAACTAAAATCTAAAAATAATGTTATTTTTTGTTCAAGAAAATGGGAAGGTGTTGATGATAAAATTGAGCTGTTGTCTCCGCTCTATTCCCTCGCCTCTTCTTGAAATACAAAACAAGTAAGTTAATATTCTAGGATAGTTTAGAATGAGTTAGTATCTAAGAATCGCATGCATGGATTATCATTTGGCCATAACTTTAAAGATATAAAGAGACATAAACATTATCTCCTATATCTCCTGGTAACAGTTGTACAAACAGCAGAAACAGCAGCTGCGACCCTAAGCTGCTTTGCAAAGGCTCGTGCAGGGGCAGGTGAGCAGAAGAGGTTTGATATGTGGGGCAGAGCAAAGGCTCTGTGCAGAAATGGTAAAGACCAGTCTCAGTCTGATAAACCAGAGAACTGTTCAATGCACGGCGCCTCATCTACACCCATTTGATGTGCAAACCACATACACCTCTTGTTGTGAGGCTGTTTCCCCCCCTCACCCCCACCGAATTTCTTTTGTGTTAATGGTTCTTCCACTAGCAGGAATTCTCCCATCTGAACCTTATAAAATGTTAAACTAAATTAAACCTGTGAGTGACAGGTGGCAGACTGAGTTGGGGACCGGCAAAGCAGCACAGAGAAGAAGAAATGTTCTTAGAGCTTTCACCCTGGTTGCTAAGGAAACTGTTCCTTTTCTGTATGTTCAAAGTGTCATTTCTAGCTAGACTGGCATCTAGACATTTGCTGGCAGACACACCATCATTTTCAACTTATCTCCCTCTGTGTAACCCTTGTTTGCTTTCTTTGGGTGGAAAAAAAAAAAAAAAAAGACGGAAAAGAAAATGTACAGCAAAATTTACTTCCTTTTCTTAGACATGTATGTTTTTTGATTGGGATGTGATCTCAGTGTAGGGGATCTTCACTGCTGCTTCAACGGGACCTGCCAATAGTTGCCCGACTATTTATTTGACCTTTGTTTAAGCCATCCTCTATAATATATTGCATCATATTAAGAAGTAAATTACTTGCAACTGATTTGATGTGTGATGGCTGTGGACACTAATGTCACTGTCTTCTGTTTTTAATATACACATGCACGTGTGCAAGCTGTCTCTGAGTGCAGTCAGCTATTCAGCAACTCAAAGTGAAATATGGTACACTGGAAGGGTACACTGGAAAGCTTTTTGGGGGTTCAGGCTACCAAAACTAAAAGCTTATGATAGAATTACTGATGGCTGTCTGTCAGTATTTTGTGTCAGCCAGGAAGGCCACCATCACTGAGGGACTGCGGAATGAGGACAGCGCTCACAATGTTGTCCTTCTCATGATGAATTTATTCTTTTCAGGTCAGCTCTTATTTTTCATAGTGAGATTGGGTGAGATTTCTTTTCATCTGTGTCCTTATTCTTAAAAACTCTGTCTTAATATTTGAAATGGAGATACTGGAATATCTAGGGTTATGTATTCTGCTCTTCATACTGAATATATACATTCTTAATGCAGTGATTGGCAGGGGCTAGTAGTTTTCTGTGGATCTTGGGTGTACTGCTGAACGCTCTGAGATAGATAGCAAAACTCCAGTGAATAATGTTTGCCATTCAACTTCAGTTAAAGTTTTGGCTTGGATTTGCTTAGGGAGAAACCTCCCTTAGGTTTTTCTGAAAATCCCTGACTTTATGAATATTACTGAATATTTCTTTCATTATTTGAAGCAGTATGTTTAAAGACAGCAACTTGCTAAACTGAACCTTTTCCAACATCTCTTGATCCTTGGTTTCACCTGAAATAACTGTCAGAGCTGGGTCTGTGGTTTTAAGCAACCCTAAACTAACTTTCTTTGCATATGCTTGTACGGTACGCACTCATGTCCTTGTGAATGTGTACTTTGTGTCCCGAATGCATCTACACATTAGGAAAACATATCTTTAATATGTGTTGCTTACACAGAGAATTTAGACCCAGTCAGGAGTTTTTTAGGTATGTGCTGCTGGCAAAAAAACAGTGAGTTGTAAAGCCAAACACTCCCTGAAAATGCAAACACCTTCAATGAGGCTTGCTGGGAAGGTCTTTCAGAGCTGGAAAGACAGAAGATGGAAAGGTTTGTTTCAGAAATTTGTGGTGTCCGTAGCCTAGTGATTAAGGCTGTCTGCTGAGATGTAGGAAACTTGCATTCATCGTAGTGCTCCGTCTGAGGCTCAGTAAGAACTGACTAACAGCTTCCTGAAACTTCCTCGCCTCGCTGCTGAGCTGAAGACTCAGGCTTTGTCTCCTGATGGAGCTCTTTGACCATGAAAGCTTCTAAACAGTCATTAACTCTAAAATGGTGATTTTTAGTGTCCTGATGCTAATACTAACAATAATAATTCTGAGACAGATTTAATGTGAATTTAGCCCTGAACACCTGCTGCCGCGCTGTAGCGTGGGAGGACACAGCCTGCTGCTGGGGACGCTTACTAGGTTCTGTGAAAGCCAGTGTCCAGCTCAGGCTGAAAACTGTTCAAGGGCCACTTCAGCAGAGCAGGTTGGAGAGCTGCTCCCAGAACAGCTCATAGGAGACTTTCCAAGTTTAAGGGCATGCAATCTCTTTTTCTATTTCAGCAAAAGTGGTGACTTGAAAACAGATGCTGACTCCTGCCTCAGCATAGTCTGTTCTGTGTTAACTGGGGAGCGCTCTTTTTCTTGTGGGATTTGTACACAGAGGAAAGTTCATAAATGGAAAGAGACAGGAACTAAAATTCTGCGGGGGTTAGAATTCTCCTCTGCATTTCTAATTTGACAGTTCAGTTAGGCTTCTGCATGGCTGTCATTTTTGTAAGCAGTCAGATGTGGGAGAATTTCTCATCTCCTAGGTCTAAGCTATACAAACTCTCCACGTCCTGAATACAAGCTTCTTGCACATTTGATGCTTGCCATCGATCTTCTTCCATTGTTTTAATGTAAGGAAGTCTAGATACCTGTCTAGAGAGAGATGAAGTGCACAGAAGCCATGATGTGCTTGAACTGCTCAGCATCAGTGATTTGGGGACCAAGACTGTGGACCTCACAGCACCTAGAGAGCATCTGCAGTTTAGATGGAGCCCTTAACTTTTTGTCTGTGCTTTGTTGAGATCAGAATGCATAACTCAAATTCAAGACAGTGTCAGACCATTTAGACACTGCAATAACTAACTTTGAAGTCCATATATGGATTTATTGTTCAGTCAGTGAGGTGCTTTTGAAAATGCCACTGCATCTTTCAAATCCATCTAAAATTACATTCCCTTGACATTTCATGGAGCTGGTAACATTTACAGTGTTATAAAGCCTGAAGAACTTTAACTTCGCAAACATAGAATCTTCCAGAACTATTTTATATTTTACACACAGAGAAAGAGATTTTTTTAAAAACAAATATATTTTGGGGCTGTGCATTTTCTGTTTGGTTTTGTTGTTTGTTTTTTTTTTTTTTTTGGTTTTGTTTTGTTTTGTTTTGTTTTTTTTTCCAGTGAATCTCCCTAATACTTATTCTATCTGTAGGGTACTCCACTGTCTCATTGGTGGGAGTGAGAAAATCTACTGAGAATGATAATCATTCTTCATTACTACTGTATTTTACAGAATATTAATTAACACTTTAAATTATTACCTTGACATGTCTGGTAAATTGCACATAATATGTATAAGAAAAGACAAAACTTGAGTTAAAAATAAAAAAATCCCAAACATCTATATTCAAAAATATGTGGTGCTTGTAAATAGTTCATAGTAGTCAGGAGGTAATCATGCTTCATTATTATTTCATATAATGAACTAAGTTGTGTATAATCAGATCACCACATTGCTCTCTGCAATTATCATAGGTTATACATGATTTTTTTTTTTTCCAAAGAAGTTATTGTAAGCAGAGTGTTTGTTCCAGATCTGTTTATTTGGACTCTGATTTAAATACAACATAATAATGAGTCCTACATATGTTCTGTACCCTTGGCAGTGTCCCAGAGGCTCCTGGAGAGTAAGTCATCTCTATACTACACAGTGAAGGATGGTTTTGATCCACTATTTTATCCACCTTCATGCACTAGGAAGAACAAAGTTCCTGTTGCTTTGACTAAAAGTAAATGAGAAGGTGTGACTTACTAGTTATATCACAACCATGTATAAATACAGTTAGGTTGCTTTTGAGATGTGAATTAGTATCTACATGCATGAGGTGAAATTATAGAAGGGATTGTGTCTTTGGGGAAGCTGCTTGCTGAGGAACAGGTGTAGAAATTTGAATTGTCATGAGAACATCTCTTCAGTGACCGATCATCAGGCAACATATCACCTTCTCTGAGAGCTTTTCCCTCACTTGGTAGCTGATGCAGCTGAATGAAAACTCAAATCTTCAGTTATTAGACCAATGTACAAGGTTATGCCTTTTTTTATCAGTGGCTTAAATGAAAGTGTTTGTTCACAATCAGTAGTGCCTACCATTTGAGACGTCTTCCATCTTGTATTCTTTTCACAGGTTAAATGAATGCAACACAAATGTCCCACTGGAATCGACGGGCATAATCTTCTTTTTTTGGCAGAGCGGTAGTCAGACCTCCCCCATTCATTCCAGTACTACAGCTGTGTGTTTGTCAAGAGTACTAGCCAAAAGGGGACCTTGCTGGATGCCAGCGCATTGCTTAAAATCTCAGAATTTGAAAACTGGTCTCACGAGCCCTTTGGTGTATGTTTGCTAATGTACAGCTGTGGTCACATTAAAAGATGCAGAACCACCATCTTTTGCCAAATCTTGCACATTTTAATACAGCGTACATTCTCTCACAAACCAAACTCTGGTCATAAAATTTAATGTCAGTTCCTGGAAGGCAGCAGAGATTACCGTCAGTAAATTGGTGTTTCATAATATATGTGTTTGAAACTACCAGTCAGGAAGAATATTTTAGTTTTCATCTCATTTCCTCCTTATGACACAGAAACCTCCTTGATGCCATTGGCATATTATATTTGACTGACTGTCTAATGGTTCATGTCAGTAATCAGGTGGGGGACACCAGATAATGAAGAGGTACACTTGTAAAGCAATCTAAAGTAAAGAGTAAAGTGAAGTAAACTATGCACTGAGATGTCTCTGTGGCATTATATCCTTATATTATTAAAAAAGCTAATGCTTTAGTTGTCTTCTTTTAATTTTTTTTTTGTGCTTTTTTTTTTTTTTCCCCCCAGTATCTGAGTATTTCATTGCTGTTGATAATACAAGAAATAGGATACTGTAAATATGCAGAATTGTAGCACTTGAACTTAATAAGACTAGCGAACTGCTAAGCCAAACATACAGTTGCACATTGATAGAACAGTGTGCAATTATTTTATGCGTTGCTGGGTGAAACTCTCTAATAAGCAGAAGCTGCTGGCTGTGTAAA
>NW_020799144.1:12479940-12492796 GCF_003259725.1 Athene cunicularia | reverse complement strand
CCCCCCCATTGTAAACGGAATACTAGCATACAGGATAGTGTTTAGGAGGCAAGTCAACAGGAGCTGGCAAACCTGCTGGAGTTTAGGGTTGAGAATCTGCTTATCTTCCGCTGCTTACACATCAGAGACAGCAGCTTCACTGTAGCTTGAACCCCAACAGGAACGAAGCGAGCCTTACAAGAAGGTCTCACAGAAAGGCTGTGCAATGGTGAAAGAAGAGAGAAAAGTTTTGGGTGAAGCAGAAAGTGAGGATCAATATGGAGGAGGTTTTAGGGAATGGGAGAGAACTGAGATGCATCATCGTGTCTGTTGGGGAGGGACACGCAGCGGCAGTCCAGAGGAGTCACACTGTGGCAGAAGCACAGCTGGCAAGAAGTGTGGACGAATTGGAAATGAAAAAGAAATAGATGTAACTCAGAAGGCGATATAACCATATACCCTACTGCCCTTGGCATGTCCTTTTCCTTGCCTGACCCTGGGACATGAGAACATTTGTCTCAAATCTGGATTTATTTGATAAAATCTAGGCTTTGCAGGAATCCAGCCACCTGCTTGGCATCACCCACATCCTGAATTCCCGAGCACTGATATTTTGCAGGTCAGCTTTACAGTTCATTGCATACATCCTGCACAGCTGCACGTCAGACATACTGTGCAGACAGTTTATGCATGAGCAATAAATCTGAAGTGTTCTCAAAGGAATTACTACACGACATGCACTGCACACACCTATTTGTCCAGAAAAATCATGAATAGAAACACGGTAACCCGTGGATTAGGAATGGTTCACAGAATCACAGAATCACAGAATTGTCTAGGCTAGAAGAGATCTTGAAGATCATCCAGTCCAACCATTAACCCAACACTGACAGTTCCCAACTACACCAGATCCCTCAGCACTAAGTTGATCCGACTCTTAAACCCCTCCAGGGATGGGGACTCCACCACCTCCCTGGGCAGCACATTCCAATGCCCAACAACCCCTCCCGTAAAGAAATGCTTCCTGATATCCAGTCTAAACCTTCCCTGGTGCAATTTGAGGTTCATGAGGATGAGCGAGAGATCCCAAGCAGAGAAGAATATTAGTCATGGATTGGATAGCTGGAACCTGAAGGAGGGGCCAACGTACTAAGAAATGTAGGCAGAATTCAACTGGGCTGTGTCACTTTGCTTTCACTGATTACAGATGGGGAAGGAGAGGGGGAAGATGTGTGGGGTTACAAAAAGATTGGTAGGAAAGGGACCATGAGCTTTCCCAGCAAGGTGCTACAAGGGATGAGTATGTCAGAAGCTGATGTGCAGGTACAGTGTTGGTCAGTACGCTGTTACTACAGGGCATTTTCTGATCTCAGTTCGTTTAAGCCTGAGAATAAATACAAGAAACTGCTAATGATTTTACCAGAAAGAAAAAAAGAAAAAAGGAAAAAAAGAGGGAAAAAGAAAAAAAAGAAATAAAAAGGAAAAAAGATTTCTGAACTTCAGCTCTTCCAAGTAATGCATTCTGCTTTCTGGTAGGAGTATTTCCAAATTTGACTTCAACTATTAAAATATTTTGATTATGAAAAATGTAAAAAATTTCAAATAAATTGTGAAGAAATGTGTCTGCTTGGGTGAAAGAAGTGGAATGAAAGAAAGAAATCACAAAATAAGATGGTGTCTTGTCTTCTGGTCGGGCTGAGCCCCATGCCACTAAGAAGCACTGAAAAGTCCTATAAGGCAGTGTTGCCGTTGTTGGTAGCAGACCATATGCTTTCTGTTGCATTAGCAAGGTCTCAGTACTAAGTTCGTCTGAACTTTGTCTGCAGCTTTGTTTTACTTGGCTTAACTGTGACATCAATTTTTCTAATTAACTAATTATCTGTGGCTGATTTTGGGGGGATTTTTTTTTTTAATTATTACTTGTTTGCTTTTTTTTTTTTTTTTTTTTTTTTTTTTTTTGTGGTGCAACTGTAGTTTTATGTAGACAAGAGCAGCAAGTAGGTTTTCTATGCAGAGTGAGGCATTTACAGATCTCACACAATGATGTGGTGTTGGAAAAGAATGACCTAGTTTGAGAGCAGATAGAGACAAGTAGTCACAGGACATAGAGGAGTACAGGGATGGGTTTATAAAGAATGGGGCATAGGCTTGGCACTGGATACCCCAAAACTGTGAGAAACTGACCCACGGTCAGCCAAACAAATGCAGATCTGTAACTTGGACAAAACTGTTTTTAGGGGTAATAAAGCCAACAAAAGAGTAGTAGCCAACTTACCTTACAGTCACCATTTGTAGTAAATTGGGATGTGGCGTGAAGTTGCAGAGCAATGAAGAAAGCAAAAGGTATATAAGCATTGTGGCAATTGTGTGAAAGGTCCCAAGAGGATTCTGGAGTGAAGAAGAAACCACCGACAGAAACATAATTCTTTTGGTAAAGGACTTCATAAGCTGACAGTTCGCTATAATGTCCCCACCAAAGTGGAAGTGCCAGCCTTAGGACCCGGAGGAGCCGTGGAAGCTTGAGAATAATACCAGGAAAAGGGGAGAAGTCAAGAAGTGAGCGTAAAAAATTAAACATTATTTTTTTCTCGGTAATGGTTAGACCTGGACTAATAATTAACAGAACAGATGACTCTAATGATTTCAGTTATCCTTACAATACTTTCTTGGCTTTATAGTTATATGTATACGCATATATATATATATATATATATATATAATGCACAAATATATATAATATGTATAGATATCTACCCATAAGCAAGATGATAAGTGTAATAATTCCTTTTCTATAGCCGGATTTTAAAAATGCAGATTTTTCCTCATATGAGCTGTATATTTCATTGTGTATGAACAGGCGGTCTCTGATCATACCACCTGGTGGTACACACTCATTTAAACAAACCATAGGTGTTTCCAGCATGTCAGCAGGGATGCTGCTGCCTTTCACTCATTTTCCCATTGGTAGGAGGAGCCGGTAGTCCTGCTTTTGAGGTTTCCTGTAAGAGGCTGCGTGACCTCTTCTACTCAAGTTAAACTCACATGGGAAATGAAACTTTTTTCAAAACGACTGATCATTTGAGCGGGTTTGATCACTTTTTCTTGCGTTAAGGCTCATTACGTCTTTCTTCTTATTCAGTGATGTGAAAATTAATCTTTGCTTTGTGCCCTTCTTGAAACCGGTTTAAAAAGTGTTATAAAATGGAAAGTTGAAATGGGTGCAGGGAGCCTTGTGTGTCTTGATGCTACCATAATAGTGAAATAGTGTGTTCTGGACATAACTCTGCCCAGCAGTGACGGCGCATGAGCACTGGCTCAGTTGCAGGCAGCTGCCTGCTGATGTACCCATGCCACCAGCTGGCGTGTGGCAGCTCAGTGCTTTCCAAAGGTACTTAGAAATGTTTGCATAAAGCTAAATTAATCCTGCTGGGGAGCGTATCAGGTGGCTTTTAGTGAGAAGGCTGGCCAGAGCACAGTCCGCTTTCAAAGGACCATGGGATGGTTTGTTCAGTTTTTAGTGAGGTATTACCACTCTTCCCTGCAACAAATCAGCCCTTTTTTTGTTGTTGTTGTTGGTTGTTTTTATTTTCCCCAGGGAGCTTGAATACAGCAGATTTTCTGTAAAACTGTCCTTCCAGCATATGAAATGTGGTTTGCCCTCCCACTCCTGATGAGGAAAATGCTCCCTGGCTGTCACTAAAATGGAACTGTGCTAAACTCTCTCCATTCAGGGAGCAAAATATGAACTTTCTGTCACAAGAAAATCATGTATCTCTCTGGTTAGGTTATGCCTGGACTAAAGCCTTTCTCTTCCTAGCTCATTTTTTTTTTTTTTTTATTTATTTTATTTTTTTTTAAATTCTGGGTCATTCAGAATCTTCCAGATAGTTACCACAACCAGTTTTTCCCATCAATAATTCACTACGTCGCCTGTCATGGGCTCTAGCATGAGAGAAAAGATATCTAGCAGTGAAGCTGAGCGGATTTAAACAAACCATCATGCTTACATACTATTGCCTTTTCTTTTTTAATGATATTTTGCCAAGAAGTAAATCATGGGACTAGGAGTGTCTTTGAGGACGTACAGTCCAGCCTTCTGCTCCGATGTCAATCAGTCTTCAGTGATAGGTTTTTTGACCCACTTTTAGAGGCTTCCAGTGATGGAGCAGTTTATTCCTGTTTAGTCCAGTGCTTTTCTTTCTACTATATTTCAGAAACTTCTGTGCTACAGCATTGGGCCAATACTTTTCTGACCATTTGCTGCAGGTATGTATGAAGTACTGGTTTATTCACTTTTTCTTCAGTTTCTGAAATACATGAAGATTTTTATCATATCTTTACACCGTTCTCAATCTTGGATATTTTTGCTGTTTGAAGTGCTTCTTGGCAGCCTTTTCTTTTTTTTTTTAATTATTTTTTTTTTTAATGGTATTTTCTGTAAGTGCTGCATGCAGAATTGCTTTGGTTTTGCCCAGAACTGGAATTGCATCTCCCTGATCTGCCATGGCTACTGATAACAGGGTTTCTGTGGCAGTGTGATGTTTAACACAGCCTAGTTGCATTCACCCAATGTCATCTGCAGGTCTTAGGAATTCTCTACTTCTACAGCTACAGAGTTGAATTCAATTTAGAGAGTTAAAACTAGTTTGGGTATAAACAAGTCATAATTACAGCTTAGATTCTGTGTTCTTTCCATTAGTGAAGGTCTGGTGGTCTCATCTAGTTAGTTGAAACAGATGGGATTAATAGACAAATCTTTACTGTCCTTTCCCAGGAAGCATGTTGTCCTCCATTAAATAATTAATTTTGTTATCAAAGGCTTTCACCTTAATACCTTTGACATTCCTTTTATTGCCTTCAAAAACTTTTTAAAAAATGAACTCATAGATCAGCATTGTTTGGTTGTCTTCAAAGAAACTGTATTTTGATAGTGACACAGATCTAGTGGGTCTGTAGGACCCATGTTCAGAAGACATGAGGAAAAAAGTGGGATTAAAGATTGTCTAAATTCAAGATGGAACCTTACTGTTAGTCCAAAGGTGGTTCTAATAATTCATTTTAATGGTCATTAAGTACTTGTGTTATAAAGTGTTTACAAGAAATATAAAGTATTAACTAATCGGTAGAAGTTATTAGAACCAAATGATCTCAAAATTCAGATCAGTGTGGAGATTTAATTTAATTTTATTAGAAAACCCCTCCTGTTGTCTTTTACAGCTATTGCAATTTAATTGTTATTTAGATATTTATATGGATTTATATTTATAGTTATTTATCATTTTTTTATATATATATATATATATATATGTATTTATTATTCTAGAGCTGGGAAACTGGGTAGCTAATTGCATTTAATATTATGCAAAGATGAGTATTATCAATAGTAAAGAAAAAAAGTGAGATTTTCTTTCATTTTCTGCTTTGGTAAATTTATTTTTTGTGCTTTATTGTCTTGGATTCTTCAACATGCTGTGTACTGTAGAGCACAATATTTTGCATAGGACGAAGAGCTAATGCTTGCATTGCTGGCATTTTCCAATTTACCAGCTGAATCTACCAGTGAGCGAATATAGTTCAGCGAGTATGTGCAGTGAAAGCTTGGCCTTCTGTCTTGGAGCTTTTCTTACTGTGTGTTTTCAGGAGGCTGTGTGTTTGGAAAATGGAGAATGTTGAGGAAGATGCCTCTAAGTCTAGGAGTAGAAGTTGTAAGGTCAGATGACCTAATAAACACAGTACAAGAGATGAATGAAAGGAGAGAAATGTCTGCACACATTTTTGCGTTGATGCATGTTGTTTAATGTAGTCTTTCAGGTTCTGCAGTGCTGTAATACTGTAAAGGCTGAGACTTGTAAAATTATTATATTCCTTTAAAACAAAGGTCTATCCTTTCCTAGCCATTGGGACTGAAACTGACCCTAGACCACATACAGCACAGATATTAATGGTGGAAACAATTATGATAGTTTTTAGGTGTTTCTTCCCCCCTTGTCTCTCTCCAGTGTATCTGAGGGGGATCTGTCAAGTGGGCAGTACTGCATTCCCAGCCACAGTCTCAGGTCCACCGTAAATGATGGACGACTCTGACTCTGTTGGTGTGTGCTCTAACTCCTAGGGCATCACCGTTTAATTCTGACCTCTTATTACTCTAGTCTATGGCAAATCTCTCTTTTCCCTTTCTTAATCTGTCTTTTTCTTTGTCTTGGAAGTAGCCACTGCTATGGCCTTTCTGTGCTTCTCCGCTCAGTTCTTAACAGCGCTACAGAAAGATAGACTGCCTTTTTATGCTGCACCCTTGGCTGTAGAGGCTTTTCTAGATATGTTGCTCATGTTTATTTCCACCAGTTACCATGGGGGAGAAGGCAGATAGGCAACCTCGAAAGAAGATGGTGCATTTTTAGACAAGTGTTATGGTTTAAACCCAGCTGGCAGCTAAGCACCACACAGCCGCTCGCTCACTCCTGCTCCCTCCCAGTGGGATGGGGAGGAGAATTGAGGAAAAAAAAAAAAAGTAAAACTCATGGTTTGAGATAAGAACAGTTTAATAACTAAACTAAAATAAAATATAGTAACAGCAACAATAATAGTAATGCAAAAGAATATAACAACAACAAAAAAAAGGAGAAATAAACCCCAAGAAAAGTCAAGTGGTGCACAGAGCAGGTGCTCACTACCCACCGACTGATGCCCGGCCAGTTCCTGAGCCATGATCGGCCCCTCTCAGCCAACTCCCATCATGTCCTGTCATGTGGTATGTGTGGAATATCCCTTTGGCTAGTTTGGGTCATCTGTCCTGGCCATGCTCCCTCCCAGATTCTTGTGCACCTCCTCGCTGGTGGAGCATGGGAAATTGATGCTTAGGATAAGGGCTATTTAGCCACAACTAAAACATCAGCATGTATCAACACTATTCTCACACTAAATCAAAATCACAGCACTGTACCAGCTACTAGGAAGAAAATTAACTCTGTCCCAGCTGAAAGCAGAACAGTATGCCTTGCCAGCAGCAAGAGTGGTTAGCAAGGAAAACTTGACATCATTCCTACATTATTTACCAGGAGAATCACTTTTACAAGCAATTGATTATTACTAATGCTTTAACAGCTCTTGTAGACACATGCTTCTATGTAGAAGGCACATTTAAGATAACTATATGCCATCTCAGTGCATAAAGACATTGTTCTAAGTAATTTCCATCATGTTGACTGTAAGTAGGTGACAAAGCGAACTGAGCAGACACACCTACAGCACTCTTTCAAGGAGACTTCCTGTTATGAATCAAAATCAGACCCCTTTTGGCCCATACTGAGACGATGCAATGGTTGTGGAAAAAAAGGAGAGGGATTTTTTCCCATTTTCGTTAGTACTCTAGGGCCCTATGGAGTAAACTCCAGTGCTAAGACTGGGTGTAGAGGAAACTGATTTTTGTACCTAGCAGCATTGGACAGTAACTTGTCTTGTATGGTGTCAGATTAACTCTGGTCATATGGTCATAGCCTGCTTTTTTTTTTTTTTTTTTTTTTTTTTTTTTTAAAGTGTCCTTGGGTTCTGCAAGATTTTTTTCCCTCTGCTTAAGAATATAAGTAAAACTTAAAATCTGGATATTGTAGATAATTGTATTCAGAAATAGAAATGTAAAGAAACAGATACTAAAGCCACATTCTGTATAATTTCACCGAAGTAAGGTAAATAGGTTTACTGTCATATATGCCCACAGCTTCTAAAAAGTCGACTGCAACCTGAACTCTACAGCAAGTGGTCTGCAGACATTTAGCTTTTGGAAGCATTTCTTATATGGGGCAATTAAAGGAGACATTTCAAAACCCCTATGAAGCTGACTTTCTTACAGTGTATCGTCATTTAATTGAAGATTAAATTAAAATTCAAGAAAATCTCCAGTCCTTATGAATCAAAGAGCAAGGCCATTGTTTGTTTATTTCTCAGTGCATTTCTTAGTTATTTGTCGTCTGGAAATCGATGAGAAAGAGCATGTCAAATGAAAGGACACATTTCATATTATGACAAATCCATCTGATGAAGATCAAGAAAGGCCATCTGCCATTTCGGCTTTCAGAAATGGGATTTCTGTCAGTCACCATGCAACAGATGGGTACTCTCCCATGCTTTAGAATATGATTTTGCGTTTCTTGTATTGGGATAAAGTGGATGTACTGAGAATAGACAAGTTTGATTTGATCTTTAATAAAATGGTAGGAAACAGTCCGAAACAGGTTATTTGCTGTTATATTTTTCACCGCTGATATGTAAGAGTGCTATTGATATTCCTTCATTCAACAGTTCAGAGCGGGAGGGGATGCATTTCCTGAAGTATTGGTAGACCCGTACTGCTATATACCCTGTCAAACCTGTTATTGCTTTGAGATCATGCACTGCTGGCTGTTGGGTCCTCCTCTGACAGAAACAAGAATCATACACTGAATCTGGGATGGTTTCAAAAGTTGTGTTTATTTTTGATGTTCAAGTGCTACAGAGATGTAAGATTTTGTTACTCCCCGTTATGCATCACAATTTCTTGTGGTACATGACATTGTGTGAATTTCCAGAAGCAAATACAGAAAAATATTTTCAAAGAATCAATATAAATGCTGTTTTCCTCATTGTTTTTTTGTCCTCCTGAGAGAAAATAGCGCTAACATCTTTTACTTAACTGTGAAACACAATAGTGCTGGAGTAGTTAAATTATTTGTCACTCTTTTCTCCCATCTTCCACAATCATGAAGTCAGAAATGAAATATTGGCTTATAATATAAAAGACAAAATTAACATTTGAAACAGAACACTTCTCAGTGTTTCATATATACATGTATTAATAAAATATGTGAAATGCTATAGACATTATTTTTATCAACATGATCATGTTTAGAAGTAATAAATATATATGAGTATCTTAGCATAAAAATGTCATTCGATATTTAGTAATTTTTAAAGATTTCATTAAAAAATATAATGGGTTTAACATAATGTGAAGTTAGTTAAATCTCTGTTATAAGATGGCCGGTTTAATGGATGAGAGTGGTGGAGCAAGAATGTTTCCAGTGGTTCTAGTAACAGGACAAGAAGTAACAGGACGAGAAGCAAAATACACGGAATTCCAACTAAACAAGAAAACTCTGTTATTCTGGGGGCAATTGAACATAGCAACAGCTTGCCTAGAGAGGTTGTAAGGTCCACATCCTTGAAGATACTCAGAATTGGTGTGGAGAAGATCTTGGGAAAGCTGCTCCAGTTCAGACTGCTTTGAGGAGGAAACTTGGAGAAGACAATCTCCAGAGTCCCCTTCAACCTCAGTAATTCTGTGATTCTGAGAAAAATGATCTTTCAAACTCTAAGTGAATTTTCCCTTTATCCGAAGGGATATTTGTTGTTAATTTATCAGTACTTCATTGGTTTATGGAGTCTGAAGGCAAAGAAAGCTATTTCAGTCCTAAGAAGTTCGCTAAAAAAGTTGGCTTGCCTGGTTCTCCCTGTCTTTTTTTTTTTTTTTTTTTTTGAAGTATTTTATTATATAGGCTGTGCATACATTGTTGCATAGCACAGCCCAATATAAGTAGGTCTGTACAGAGGATTAGATGGTGCTGAGGCATCCGTGTCCACACTGTGTTTCATGAGCCTTTCTTCAGACAAGGCCCAGCCTTGCCCCTCGGACAGGATGCTCACTAGCAGTTGAAGCAACTGTGGTGCATCCCCAAACATTGTATTTTGTTTTCCTTTCATCTAAAGAGAAGACAGCGTTAATATGACACTAATGCACCATGAAAACCAAAGCATGGGAAGTGGGTCTAAATGGGAGATAAGCTTCAGAATTGCACTGCTGATCTTTCTGAACTAAAATGCTAACCCGGACACACCATTTCTTGCTCCTTCCCTAACTCTTCTAGAGTGGCTGGCTCTTCAGTGCTGTTTTGTTTTACGGTCTGATTGTTACCATTTCCCTCTAACTCATGACAATAGTCAACACACCTGGATTGTCCACATTCAGAGCAAAGGTACAAGACTGTAATGTTGTGAAATTCTAAAAGACTGAAATCCTTGAAACCCCTAAACAGACTTCTTCAGCTATCCAGGGATCACCTGCCTCACCAGCATCCATCTGGAATAGGAAGCATTTTACCTGCCTGTCTTAGTGTAATGGTAAGGTGGAGACAAAACAGTTGCCATAAGAAGAAAATTATGAGTATGTGTGCATGTGTATGTGTGCCTCCACGAGAGACAATTATGGAAGAGCTGCTCAGTGAAAGGACAAATGGTGACGCAGATTTCAGTAGGAACCTGAGGGCAAAGCATGAAGAATGCTGTGTCTGTGCAAGTAAATTAAAAATACCCTGGAAGATGTCCTGGTTCTGAGGGCAAAAGTCATGGAATTGCTCACATCATTGCTAGAAAATTGTTTTAGTCTCTAAACCAGGATGACCTCACGTAAACTGTCTCCTGGGCAGATTGTCTGTGGAACGTTCCTGAGAGCTGTTTGGGAAGGTCCCCCACATCATCAGTTGTGCTACAGCACTCATTATAAATATTTCCAAGCATTGTTTAATTTCCTAATACAGATGTATCAAAACTAGAGGAAAAGAGGCACAAGTAGGTAGCCTGTAAATCTGGGAGACCCTCAGTATATGCTTCTGTCTTGACTTGACAGTGCACTGTTTTCTTTGTGTCTTCTTACAGTTTTCAGCCCTGGCCAGATCCTATTGTAATATTTAGTTGAATGTTGGTTTTCCTGCAGTTGTAGCAGGGAAGAGATACTAAAGGAATGTGTACAAGCATGGCATACATGGCGTTTTAATTATAGGTGCCAGTGGACTTTGTTGAAGTTGGACATTTTACAGATTTTTTTTGAATGTGATAGAGTTAGGTGATGTCATGTGTGGAGCATATTATATCATTGTCTTACGGACCTCAATGAACTGATTTGTACAAGGACATGTAGTGATGAGACAAGGGTTAATGGCTTTAAACTGAAAGAGGGGAGATTTAAGTTAGATACAAGGAAGAAATTCTTCCCTGTGCAGGGGGTGAGGCCCTGGCACAGGTTTCCCAGAGAAGCTGTGGCTGCCCCCTCCCTGGAAGGGTTCAAGGCCAGGTTGGACGGGGCTTTGGGCAACCTGGGCTGGTGGAAGGTGGCCCTGCCCAGGGCAGGGGGTGGGACTGGGTGATCTTTGGGTTCTGTTCCAATCCAAACCATTCTATGATTCTGTGATTTAGATTGTCAGTTCCGAATGATCTATTTCAGTAGTGTAATAACTATGCAACAATTGCTCAAGTGTGCAAACCATGGAGCATTGCTCTGAATAACTGTTGGGAAATTGCTAATTAATCATCTTGCTCATTTAGCTCTGCATCTCCTTGCATGTTTATACGCTCAGAGATGCTCAGATGTAGGAGGGAATCAATTTCTCCTTTTATAGCTTTATCTTGACTTTTAGAGAGGTTAACAGTTTGAAAGACTTATTTCTGAAAATGTTTCCTTGAACTCACATCTGTTATTCTAATGTTATATTTTATACAAGCATAGAAATAACATCAGATATAGACCAAATTCCTTTCTTGCTTAAACAAAAGAAACATCATTTCCTTGCTACTTTTAATTAAAGCAAAGGGGAAAATACAGTATTATTTCTTATTTCCTTTGAAGTTCATTTTCACACCTTTCTGATAGTGTAATTAAATATGTGTCTATATAAATTCATGACTTTAAAAAAAAAAATCATCAAATAGGTTTCTTAATAATCTGGTGTTCCCTGAGTCTCAGGCTGATATATTCTTATAACTTTGAATTCACTGAATGAAGTGCTTTCAATTATTTAACTCTCCTAAACTATACAGAAGATTAAAAATGTAAATAATACAAATTATGATAGCTTTTTACTAATAAAATACACCCTCCCCCCATTCCATTTTATAGACTTGATAGAAGGCAGTTGTTTCAGCTCCTAGTCTAGTGAAAACAATAGAAACATTTCTTATTTCATTGATGAACTTTAGCTGGTGAATTTATATATATATATATATATATATATATATATATAAATTCACCAGCTAAAGTTCATCAATGAAATAAGAAATGTTTCTATTGTTTTCACTAGACTAGGAGCTGAAACAACTGCCTTCTATCAAGTCTATAAAATGGAATGGGGGGAGGGTGTATTTTATTAGTAAAAAGCTATCATAATTTGTATTATTTACATTTTTAATCTTCTGTATAGTTTAGGAGAGTTAAATAATTGAAAGCACGTCATTCAGTGAATTCAAAGTTATAAGAATATATCAGCCTGAGACTCAGGGAACACCAGATTATTAAGAAACCTATTTGATGATTTTTTTTTTTAAAGTCATGAATTTATATAGACACATATTTAATTACACTATCAGAAAGGTGTGAAAATGAACTTCAAAGGAAATAAGAAATAATACTGTATTTTTCCCTTTGCTTTAATTAAAAGTAGCAAGGAAATGATGTTTCTTTTGTTTAAGCAAGAAAGGAATTTGGTCTATATCTGATGTTATTTCTATGCTTGTATAAAATATAACATTAGAATAACAGATGTGAGTTCAAGGAAACATTTTCAGAAATAAGTCTTTCAAACTGTTAACCTCTCTAAAAGTCAAGATAAAGCTATAAAAGGAGAAATTGATTCCCTCCTACATCTGAGCATCTCTGAGCGTATAAACATGCAAGGAGATGCAGAGCTAAATGAGCAAGATGATTAATTAGCAATTTCCCAACAGTTATTCAGAGCAATGCTCCATGGTTTGCACACTTGAGCAATTGTTGCATAGTTATTACACTACTGAAATAGATCATTCGGAACTGACAATCTAAATCACAGAATCATAGAATGGTTTGGATTGGAACAGAACC
>NW_020799144.1:12392563-12479890 GCF_003259725.1 Athene cunicularia | reverse complement strand
TTTTTTTTTTTTTTTTTTTTAAAGAAAGATTTGAAGTATTTTATTATATAGGCTGTGCATACATTGTTGCATAGCACAGCCCAATATAAGTAGGTCTGTACAGAGGATTAGATGGTGCTGAGGCATCCGTATATATATATATATATATATATATAAAAGTAAGGTCATTTCCTCAGAAAAAGCACATGTGGCTAATCCTTAAAAGGGTGAGAAAAGAATAAACAAAACTTAATTCAGGGAGACTAGGGCATCTTATGCTTATTTTTGCAAGTTGGAGGTGAAATTACATAGGATGAATACTTTTTTCTGGTGTCTCTTGGTTCTGAATGCTAAACAGTTGGAAAGGTGGAGCAGGTTACGCGGAGTAGCCCTGCTTTGCTTACTTATTTCTATTACAAACCGAAAAGATTATTTTTAAAAGATTAAACTAAGATTTTTCTGTTCCCTAGTTATCTATAAGAAATTGTGCTTTCTCACATTTTATTATTTTAAATTATATACTGTAGAATAGTTACAAACTATTCCTGGTCTGTTGAATATCTGTAAGTAGTTATTGTTCATAATACGAAGTAATAGTAAGTAGCACTTGTTCATAAAAACTGAATTTGTGCTGGCAGTTTTTGATTAGATTCAATGAGAATATGTGTGCTGTTGAAGTTAATTTCAGTGTGTAATTTCAAAGTTAGATCAACACTTAGCCCTTTTGAGAATCTCTTTCACAGCAGAGATCATTTGCTTTCATTAACTCACTAGACAGATATAACTGTTAGAATCAAATTTCTATTGAGGCAGTGATCTTTACAGAATTTGGAATTAATTCCCATGAATATAATCTGCTTAAAATTAACTATTTGCTGGTTTTGTCTCTACATGGTGGAGCAGGCAGTGGATTTGTTAGAATGTTTACACAAAATGAGCAAACACATGCGAGAAAAAAACCTGAGATGAATAAATATGTTCGTTTGTTTAAAGGTTGCAGAACCTGTAAGGTATTTTCCTGACTTATGCTTACTTCCTCCTTTTTCAGTCGAACATTCTGTCTGCTCTAGGTAATGTTGTATCTTAAAATGTAATGGATTCACAAAGTCTGGGGCCAGAAGAGATAGATCATGAAGCCATGTATTCTCAGCTTCTGTGAATATCACAGACCCTTGCATCTCACTCCTTTTTCTTTATGTTTAAGCCAGGAAATCACGCATTTGGGTAGAGTGAGCCTCTCATGAAGAATTAAATATTGAACTGAGGACATCTGAAAGAGAAGACCTGGTGACAGTGTTCAGTATCTTTATGGAAACATGTAAAATATAAGATTGTTTCCCTTTTTAAATTACTTTTTCAGATCTTACTCTGTTGATGCTCCTTTTCTGTCATGTTTATAGGCACTGGTATTCAATTAATCATCCTAACGTTGTTCTGCTCATCTAATTCCTCTTATGTAAAGCTGCCATAAGTTATAGTATACCAGAATTTCCTCAGGAATCCAAGGTTTAAAAAACAAGTCAGTGAGCAGAGCTTGTCCCACTAAATGGTTAAAACTGTGGCTAGTCTACTGGTTAATATCTATGGAGAGATGATGAATAACTAATGATTCTGAGATATACAATAACATATCAGCCATTCTAGTAAAGAAAGGGGATGTGGCATGGCCTTCTGCTGCTGCTTCGGTATGTGGCATGATTTGCTGGTCCTTGTAGTCATCAAGATTTGTGGAATGGAAGACTTTTTTCCTAAATCTGGTTTGAAATGCTTATTGTGTACACCACCTGCATCTGCCCCACTGCTCAAAAAAACCCCCAAAACCAAAAAACAAACCCAAAACCCCAAAATAAACCCTCAGCAAAACCTATTTCCTATGTGTGGTTCTAGGATCTCTCTGTGAGCAGTGAAATATAAAAGAATGCGATCATACAGAGCATCAGCATACTTGCACTTGATGTCTGATTCAGGAACTTAAACTATCAGCATGGCATCTGAGACATGGCTTGAAAGCTATCTGAGTTATAATTTCCTGTACTGAAAAATTAGATATGCTACCTGTATGTGTCTATTCAAATACTTTAATGGGTTTTCCAAGATGTACTTTACAGCCTGAAGGTATTCTTAATTTATCTCTATGTGAAGCTCATCATCTTTTAGGAATACATGCCTCCTGTGTGATTTATAGCAGTATCCAAATTATTGTACTTTTGTCAGAAGAGTGCTTCACCTTTCTGGCTTTTTCCATCACATTGGGTAGCTGCAGAGTTAAAAGGAATCCTCTTCCTTAGGGCTTTTAAGTTAGAGAACATTTGTTCCTTTTCCTGCAAAGCAAAGAAGTGTATATGCGCATTTTAGTGTGCTTAAAAAAATTCTGAGTTCAACCACAAGCAAGCTAGAGACAAAAATACCAAAGGTAGTCTTTGCCCTCTAGAGTTTTCATTATGATATTCTATCTGCCTGCTCACATTCTTCTGCATGCTCTTCGACGGCAGAGCTCACATCATTGGATGCTAAGTCAATGGTCAATATTACTGAAAAATAAACATTTATGTGTAATTCAGCTAACTCTGTGGGACTAAGTAACTTACAGGGCCCTTGGACAATTTTCATATATTGTGGGTTTCTTTTGTGAGCTTTGAGGGTGAAGGCATTTGTGTTCACCACAGACAATAAACTCTGGTGGTTGTTTAACACTGCATTTACTTTATCAGATTCAGACCGCTCAAGGTGTGAGTTCTGTGTCTGAATGCAATAGCGTGCTCATTACTATTGGTAGTACTGCAGCAATACAGTCTGTCAGCGCTGAGCTTCAGAATTTTTAGTGTTGAATGCGAAAAAAGTATCTTCCTATATGAAAACAACATACAACCTTACTGGGAAAAAGAAGGAGCAAAATTCTACCCAGGAATGAGAGCTTGCAGTACAGCTTATCTCTTTTACCAGGTATCACTCTTAGGCCGTTCTGAAACATGCTGGCAAATAAATAGGAACTAAATTACACATGAAACATTTGGAAATGAGCTTGAAGGAATGACTGTCCACAAAGGTAATCATAATTCTGTACAGTTGCTTAAGAATAAACCACATAAATTCTTTTTATAGATTCTTAATCTTGATGTTTGCTCAGAAAATCACCACATTCAGATTGATGCACTTTTCTTAAATTTAGTGTTAGCTTATTATCAAAATAATGCAGAGAATTTACAGAAAATTAGTATTATCTGAGACCATAATTTAAAATTACCATATTAACTACCCACTTTTGGTTATCAGTGTTTGGACCAAATTACTTTTCTCATGTTCCACACTCCAGTCTACTCTTTTTGTGCATCCTTAATGCTCAAAATATCCTTACATGATAATAGCACAGTACATCCCTTTATGAATGAGGTCTTTAGCTTCTAGTTAAGATTAATTTTATAGTTTTGAACAAAACCTCATTAAAGTGCAAGAAAAGAAAAAAACAGGCTACTGCAGGAAGAAATAATGCAAACCCTTCCACCCCCCTGCAGAAAAACCCTACACACAAGGTGTCTAATATAGTGATCAAATCATTCATTGCCCCAGATATTCCTCTATGGCTTTAATAACCACAGAAAAGTTGTTAACCTCCACTGATTTTTCAAGAAATGCACATAGTTCTAATTAAACAAATATTTCATTTTCCAAATTCTTATCACGAGAAGACACAGCTCACAACAATGATTTAGTTTAATTAGCTGAAGAGTGATTTCTACACTGAGCAGTAGTAACCCTTAGATAATTTCTGCTTTTTGTTCCTTTCTTGTGTGGTGGTTTCAAAACCAAAAAAAAAGGAAACAAAGAAGGATTAAAAGGCACCCCCACACCCCGTGCAAATCATGTTGAGCAGAAGAATCTCTTTGTCTGGCTTCTCTAGAGAAGTTTACCAAGTATGTCAATTTTCTGTAAAGCTGGTCTATTTCACAACTCCTTAGAAGTCAGGGAAACTTCTTGTTTTCCTCCCATAGTGATTTTCTTAAACATTTGCATCCCCTGAAGTAGTACTTGAAACCTTATACTGTAGGTGTAAGTGAAAATTTTGTGATACTTAAACCTTCACAATAAGTCAGGTTTGAGAGGAATATAATCTGGATTCTGTTCTTATTTATTTTGTTCCAAAGTGTTCTTCCTCTCTCTTTTTTGATTTTATTTTTTAAAATTGAGGTCTCAGCCTTCAAACCCCAGTTTTTGGATTGTTGTAATATGGCAGGTTCTCCACTTGTCAAACACAAGGACAAAGCACTTGAGAGGTAACTGGAGAAAACAACTTTCCATTAGAAGGATGGTTGGACATCGTGACTGAAGCGAATCTTTGTTAATATCTGGTAGTCCATAAATCAAAGTCAGCACAGAAGATTAATATTGCAGTTATTTGCTAATCTGCATTAAGTCTAGAGAAACAAAAATGATCACATTTTTATCTACTTATTCTTACAGTATTGCTGAGAGCAGTTTTAGTCTCTGTAAGTCTGATTTGGCTGATTTAAATACTTGTTGTGATAAAACACCTCATTGCAATAGTTTATTGAACCTAGTGGAGCTGTTTAGCAAATCTGGTACACTAATGAGAAATTAAGGAGAAAAGAAGCAAGGAATTACTTGAAAAGGTTACTTAGAACATGGTAATGGTAGCTTCCATTAAAAATAATGCTAGCATATAAATCTTCCTTCAAAAATATTTGTTTTACAAAATATAGCTATGCATTCCCAGGCACCATAATGTGTTGTGGAAGATGAGGTAAGGCATTAATGGTATGAGCAAGAGACTTAGTCTGAGGTTAAGGTGGGCCCCTAGATCCAAGGTGGAAACTCAAGTTAGCCACGTTCTGCTTGTGTGGCATTTCCTACAAAATCAGGGAGCCTTACCTACCTACCAGCCCTGCTAGGATGTCTAGCCTCGGGAAGGTCTTTGACACCGGGGACCTTGTTTGGACCACAGTGGCCCTATGGACGTGTTTTAGCTTGGCAGAAACACAGGCAGTGCGTTGTAGATACATTGGTAGCTATCTTACTACCCAAAAAACTTTCAGTGATCTTGCTCGTTGATTAGGAGGAAAAAAATATATACAGTATTTTGTTATACTGCATTGTTCTTGGTTAACAATGCCACAATGTTAAAATGCAGTAATATAGACACTGTAATGGGATAACAGGTTTCACTATTGTAATGCTGCAATAGGTTTCACCAGTTGATTTCAATAGCTGACAAGAATTAAATTTTAATGCACTGATTAATGTCACAAAGAACTACTTAGCAAGTAGATAGGCAAAAAAAATGTAAAGTTTTTGTGTTGTGGAAAATCTCCTAGGTGTGATGTATCTGAACACCAGCCTTCACACTTCTGCTAGCTTGCTTAGCAAAACAGCACTATATGAATAAGAAAAAGCAAATTTAAAAGAAACTAAGAACGTTTTCTGATTTTTGCAAAATAAATTTGACTTGCAGAGATTTTGGTATGAAGCTATCCATACTTATCAATTGGACCCTGTATTATTTTTACTCTGTTCTTAGCCCTTTGATCTTTTTATCTGAATAGTCCTGGCCTATTTTATTTCTCTTCACTGGACTAAACCTGCCAATTTGCTTTTTATTTAGTAAAAATATACCATCCCATAAAAATTCCGATTTACAATTTATACGGGAGACTGTTTTTGTTGGATGATATCTTTAACTAACTAACAAATTTATCCTTCCCCAGGGAAGAGTCCTAGTTAACACTGATGCTCAGCATGTGCAGGGCAGCCAGAGCCCTGGCTGTCTCAGAGAAGAGAACGTGCAAGAGGAAAATGTTAAAAACTGGGTGACACCGTGCTTGGAGCTTCCTCATAGTAAGTCAAGAACAAGTCCAGAAACATTGACGCAACAAAAGCTGAAGTTATATTTGAGTAGAATTTCATTACTCCTAAGACTAGGTCTTATTTGTTACAAATATTTTGTAACTTTCTTTGACAATTCAATAACCTTTTAGAAAAAAAAAAAAAAAAAGCCTTAAGCTTTCAGTCAGCAAAATCTCTCTTTGATTATTTATATTTGAAAAAAGCTCTCTGAATCTTAAAAATTGCCTTATGATAGCTAAATCTGAAAAAATACATGAGTAGGAGGCACAGAGGTGCAATATCTTACATGCCTAATGTTGTGCTGTCAAATGTATATTATCAAGAACAACCCTTTAGCCATTTACAAGGGAAGGAAATGCTTCAAAGACAGGCTAATGGCAGTCAGGCTGTGTACAATATTAGTCAGAATATGAAATTGCAGTGGTAATAACGGTATTACTTACTTGCATGTGAGCACAGTAACTTTCTTCAATAAGCTAGAGAATGAATTATATTCCTCTTCTATCTCCCTTCCCCAACCACCAGCTCCAGTAGATGACAATGCATGTGCATACCAAAAACTTCTTTCTGGAAAGCAATTCATGTTCAAAATTAATTCTGTGTAGTAGAATCTGACAGGAGAATGTGCATTTGATAGGCTATATTTATTATACAATGTGCTTGGTTTGTTTGTTGTTTTTTTTTTCCTCTTTTTTTTTTTTTCTTTTTCTTTTTTCCTTTTTTCTTTTTTTTCCCAGGTTAGCAGTTTTACCTGTGTGCCAGTGCAGCTATCAGGCAGAGCTCACAATGGGGTAGATTGATTAGCCACATGACAGACATCTATTCAATTCCTTTCTCCTAATTTCAGCTAAAGTGAGCAAGAAAATAATTTTAATTCCTGCAGTAATCTAGTTTTGAGAATGGTTAACTTGTGGCAAAGTTTGTTTTTGTCCTTTCTTATGTTCTTTCTCAGGCTGTATTCTCCTTACTCTCCCACGTGAAGATTTATAAGGGGCTTTGATGTCTGCCTGGCTCTACCACACACCATCAGCAGCTGCTCAGCAGGAGAAGTTAGTGTCGTCTGATAGGTCATGATGTATGTTTGTATTGAAAACCCAGCAGCTGCATTCAGATAGATAAAAAGGGAAGAGAAGAGAAAGGAGAGTTTTAGCTAAGAATCAATAGGGAAAGTGCAGAAAAAAAAATCTTATTACTACTCTTGTGTCCCTAATAGTTCCCGTACTTCATCCTTTCCTTAAGTCTTAAGAAGCTGTGCTGTGAAGTGTTAGTAATGATACATAGCTCTTATTTTATTGACTCTAAAAGATCCTTGAATATTGCACTTCTCTGTTTACCCAACACTTTTGGGAGAGCTTATTCAACCTCTTGGTGTAGGAAGGAGCTATTTTTCTCCACTAGTGGCTGATTTTCTAAAGTCTAGTAAGGAAGTAATCAGGAGTTTGCTTTTCTAGCAGTAAGTTATCTTCTCTGTTTCTAATGTGACAGGATCAGTGATAAATATATAAAAAATACACTGTTGGTACCATTGAGCCTCATTTACCTGTAAGCAGATTGTCTGATGTGTGAGTTAGATGTGTAACATGGATGCAGGAGCACTTGAGTACACACTGGCAGCTTTTGTGAGCTCAAGAGCCACACCAAAGTCATCTGCAGTGCCTCCAGAATTATCTCGGCCTGTAGAGAATACAATACATTTATTTTGCTCTTGCAGGAACCAGCATAAGACATGCTGGCCAAGGTATGTCAAGAGGCAGAAAAAGTAGCCAAGTATTTCATGCAGGAGTCCTACCTGAGCCTCACTACCCTGATTTGAGAGAGCTGTTGGTATTAAGTATTAACACTGTTTGCTTAATTTTGTGTACCTGATCATGGATCAAAAGCTCACAGTATGCTAAGGTCCTGTAAAGACATGATACTAGAAAGCATTAAAGAGAACATGTCGACAAATTTTCATCCCATTCAAGGGCAAGAGCTGGCAAATAGCTAGACAGGTGGAGAACCACAAAAAGTCAGTGAGATATTTGTGAGAATTAGAGTTGGCCGTCTTAGCAACAGCCTGACCACTGTCAGAAAAGGAGAGTTTTAATTTAAAGGAGCTTGATGTTTTCTGGAGTATGCAGGAGAAACATTAAGGAGGAAAGTGAAGAGGACATTTAAAAAAAATCTATCTCACTTAAGCATTGAAATCTGTTATCAAGAGTAGATTGTATGCAATAATCAATACCTCAGGAGAAAATAAGCAGTAAAGAGCCTTGAATATAAGAGCAGGTAAAGAGTTATTAGTTCAGACATGGGTAACAGTTTCACTGGTAGAAACTGAATTGAAAAATTGCACTCAAATTCCAGACAGCAATAGAACATATTCAATCAACTTAAAAGCAAAATGAAATGAGATGGTAATTGAAATGGCACAGGAATTATCTGGTTGATACAGTCTATTTGGATTTCCAAAAGACTTTACACAAAGTCCGTGATCAAAGACTTTAGGGAAACTAAGCATCCTCAGTGTAAGAATAGGTCCCTGAATAGATAGGTAAATGCTAACAGGGTAAGAAACAAAATATAGATGGAAATAGCCAGTTCTTTCAGGAGAGAGATGCCATCTGAGTTCTGCAGAGCTCTGCACTGGAAGATTTTTAATCTTTTCATAAATTACCTGCAAAAGGAGGTGAGCAGTGAGGAAACAAAGTTTTGTGATGGCACTAAGTTAGTCGCAACAACACAGGTGTTTAAGACTGTGACTAACAAAAGTTTTGACTATAGATGAGGGCCCTGCTATGTAAGTAAAAGGTCTTGTTCTGCCTTAATAAATAGAACGAAATAAAAATTTTAAAAATCTATTATTGTATGAGAAAAAACCTCTTTGCTACACAAGTATGTTTGTATGCCAGAGTACTCAAGAAGTACATATATTCATTAAAATTTCACTTGGAAGAAAACTTGCTACAAAGATGGTTGGTTAAAGATATCACTTCAATGATATCCTCTGACATCCCATTTCTCCTTTAGACAGAAGTATTCTCATGAGTTTTACTAAAAGGAGGCCTTGTATTCAAATCTTGTGGTTGGTCAGAGCCAGGTAACAAATGCCCTGAGGGTCAGAAGCACTCTCAGCTGAGGTGCAAAATTATCAGAGAGGTTATCCTTCATGGGCTGGTCAAGGAGAAGGACTGGTGAATATAAATCTCAGACCAAAGATGTATTATAGAGATCTGTGTGCAGTTGGGAAGCTTGCAAAGAGAGCTGGTATCTCAGAGGATGAAAGCATGAAGCAGGAATATTATCTGATAAGGTGTTGACTATAGACAATGCATTGGGGGAAAAAATGGTTCAAAAATGACCAGCTAAGTACCTGGCACAAGGATATGCACTTTTTTTACTTGAATTCCCTTAAAGAACAAGATGAGCAAATCCCTATATTTGCATAGATGCTAAATGATTTTTATCTTATTTTGAAAATGTGCATAATTTAGTAGAATGACAGTACTGATTCTGCAGCTTATATAATTTGGTTCAGAGTGATTAGACCTTTTTATTTTATAGACCTGGGAAGTGCTTGCATTATGGCTTGAACCTGAAGGAAGAAAAGGAGTTCAGTAACATCCTCCAGAGCCTTCAAATTGTTTAGTTCTTTCAGGGCAAATATGAAGGTTGCTTTTAATAAAAACAGCTTTCCTACTAAATGCCAGTTTTCTGTTTTCATGGAATTGCTGTGGCCCAATACAGCAGATCTTTCCTTCTTTCTGGCCTTCACTTTGACTCAGACATAATCTACACACACAATCAGTGAATACTGGTATACTTAATCCACAAATAGAATAAATGCAAAAATACCAAATATACTGGGTGGCTCCTGGAATTTATGTGGTAATGGACTTATGAATGATGTTACAAAGGAATCAGTGTTCCAAATTTCCTATAAACAGGCAAAGTCTGAGTGGGATCTTCTAAGTTTATGGTCTGAGCTTCAGGGAAAAAAAAAAAAGTCGCAGTGGCTTCTCCACACTTACCTTACTTCTGTTCTTGAATACATAGAAAATATGATATTTAGTTTTTTATAATTTCATTATGAACCTAAAATATAGATGCAAGCTGAATGGCTACAGTTATACATCCACAATTCAGATAAATAACCACAGATCTTCCTTTTTATTAAAAGTACAAATATCACAATCCCAAACTCTTTTATTTTAGAAATGCATCCTTTTAATTTTCTTTTAAGTAAATGAAACTGCATTTCAAATGACTGAAAATAGATGTGCTGTGCAAATACAATGCGAAATCTTAAATCTTTGTAATGTTCTTCACATACAAAACCATGAAGGACAGACATTTGTGGGATATAACCTATTTTAAAATGTAAGATAAAATATGTTGTTGTGGTTTAAGCCCAGTGGGCAACTAAGCACCATGCAGCCACTTGCTCAGCCTTTTGCTGTCGTGGGATGGGGAGGAGAAATTGCCCCCCAGAGGCTTGGGGGTCAAGACAAGGACAGAGAGGGATGACTTGTCATTGTGGTCATGGGCAAAAGACAAACTCAACTGGGGAAGAAAGAGTATCAGTTTAGTTTGAACACCACCACCAGTGATTTACTTATCAGAGTAGAGAGTGAGAAATACAACCAGATCTTAAGAACACCTTTCCCCTACCACTCCCTTCTTCCCGGGTCCAGCTTTGTTCCCAGTTTCTCTACCTGCTCCCTACCAGTGGTGCAGGGGGGCAAGGGGTGGGATGGGTGCTCTCAGTTCATCACCGGTTGTCTCTGACACTCCCTCCTCCGCAGGGAGGGGGAGGACTCCTCACATTCTGCCCTGCTCCAGCGTGGTTCCCCTCTCTCAGCAGACAGTTCTCCGTGACCCTTCTCTGAGCTGAGTCCTTCCCCCGGGCTGCAGCTCTCCCCAAGCTGCTCTGGCGTGGGTCCCCCCCACATGCTGCAGCTCCGTGGGGGCAGGGGGGGCCCTGCCCTCTCACCACGGGGTACAGGGGGTCTCTGCTCCAGCACAGCTCCCCCCTTCCTCCTCCTTCCACTGCCCTCGGTGTTCGCATAGGTATTTCCTCCAATCCTCTTTCTCTCAGTTTCTCATTCTTCAATGTATCATCACAGAGGGACGGCCACCATCACCATTTGGCTCAGCCTTGGTGCAGAGGCAGGTCCAACTCGGAGCTGGGGGAGTTTCAAGAAGCTTCTCACCAGAGTCATCTCCATAGGGCCTCTCCTACTACAAAACACCCCACACACAAACCCAACGTACAGGAGGAAAGAAAAAGATGAGGACACTACTGAATCTGTGCCGATGAATCCTTGCTGAAAGTGAAAGACAAGAAAGTTGCTTGTGCAGTTAGTTGTAGGACAGGGGACTGAAAAATCCAAGAAGCATTGTAGATCCAATGTACTATTGGAAAAGCATATCAATATTTTACAGCTCAGCAGTGGTGTTTCTGTGAAATATCTTGAAAGCTGCACTGATTTCCTTTATTTTTATTGCTGTTATTAAGGAAGAGCCATAAAATCATAACTTTTCTGACTTTGTGTGTAGATCGCACAAATGAATCTGTATATTGTACCAATAACTGTGAAGACCTTACGTGGAATATATTTCCAGTTTGGGATGCTGCCCTCAAGAAAGAGGTGAAACCAGCTATTGAAAATCTGGAAGGGGACAAAAAATGATCAGACTCCTGAAAAATTGTTTGTGAGGAAAGCTGGAGGTGTGGCCTAACGAATTTCATATATGTCAAAAGAGGGAGAAAGAAATGGGTTGCTTTCATGTTTCTGGTAAGACAAAAATTAGTACGTTTGAATTGGAGAGGGAGAGTTTTAATTCAGATACTGAGAAAATCTGCGAAAAACTGAAGCAGATTGATTAGGAACGTTGTTTAGGTTTCAGCCACAAAGATCTTTAAGTACACACTAGGCTCTCTGTCAAGGATGAGTAATATCTGCAGGGAAGTGGTGGTCTACGCAGACTCTCTCAATCTGTTTGTCTGTGCTGCTCTCATGCAATACTAGATGATTTTCTTTTAGTTTGTCACCTTTCATTACAGTCTAGAGTCTCCCTGGTCCTTTGTCAAATTCTGTATCTGCCTTGTGCTTCACATGGCAAATATCCACTGAAATAGTTAAGCTTTGTTTATGTTTTTATCTGAAGTGTATTTCAGACCTTTTATTAGCTGTTACCTTATTACCATTTATTTATTTATTTATTTATTTATTTTTAAGAGAAGAGATTCAGTCCTTCAGGTCTGTTTCCACTGAGCTTTTCGGTTTTATAAATGGAAGAGATTTTTGATTTATTTCTTTTTGATTTATGTTTTTTTTTTGTTTTTTGTTTTTTTTTAAATCAGAACTTTGTTGATTTTGGGAAGAAGTAATTCAGATTCCCTGAGAGACAAATATGGGATTGCAAACATTCCTGGTTAGATTATGGTTAGATCCTGGTTAGATGCTTCAAGCACACTTAATTTCCATTTCTAGAGATTTAACGTTGCATCAGATTCTTCAAAGGAATCTTATTTGTTTTTCAGCTTAGACATAGAGGTAGATGATGTTTCATCTTTATACCGTTATTAGCCATCCTAACTGTAAACTAAGGAAAGCCCTACTGTTATGTGAACAACATTTCAGGGAAAGGAATTTTTATTTAAAAAAAAAAGGTCTAATTTAGGACTTCTTATCTTAAAACCTAACACTGCCAAGTCCCAATAAATCATGTCCCTAAGTGCCACATTTAGACATCTTTTAAATACCATATAAAAGACATGTAGACATGGTGCACTGGAGCATTGGAACATGCTGCCCAGGGAAGCCATTTAGTCACTCGTAGGGACATGGTTTAGTGGTGGACTTGGCAGTGTTAAGACTGTGGTTGCATTCAATGACCTTAAAGCTCTTTTCCAGCGTAAATGATTCTACCATTCTCCCTCCAGGGATGGTCACTCAACCACTTTGCTGGGTAACCTGTTTCAGTGCTTGATAATCCTTTCAGTGAATAAATTTTTTGTAATATCCAATCTAAACCTCCCCTGGTGCAACTCAAGGCCATTTCCTCTTGTCCTATTGCTTGTTACTTGGGAGAAGACTGACAATTACCTCTCTTCCTTCTTCCAGGGAGCTGTAGAGGGCGATGAGGTCTCCCCTCAGCCTCCTCTTCTCCAGACTAAACCCCTCTAGTTCCCTCAGCTGCTCCTCATAAGAACTGCTCTCTAGACCCTTCACCAGTTCTGATGCCCTTCTCTGGACACACTCCAGCCCCTCAATGTCTTTCTTGTAGTGAAAGGCCTAAAACTAAACCCAGGAATTGAGGTGTGGCCTCACCAGTGCTGAATACAAGGGGACAATCCCTTCCCTGTCCTGGCTGGCCACACTATTGCTGACACCAGCCAGGGTGCTGCTGGCCTTCTTGCCCCCCTGGGCACACTGCTGGCTCCTGTTCAGCCGGCTGTCACTCACCCCCCCAGGTCCTTTTCCTCCAGGCAGCTCTCCAACCCCTCGTCCCCAAGCCTGTAGCATTGCGTGGGGCTGTTGTGACCCAAGTGCAGGACCCGGCACTGAGCCTTGTTGAACCTCATACAGTTGACCTTGGCCCATGGCTCCAGCCTGTCCAGATCCCTCTGCAGAGCCTTCCTGCCCTACAGCAGATCAACACTCCTGCCCAGCTTGCTGTCATCTGCAAACTGACCGAGGGTGCTCTCGGTCCCTTCATCCAGGTCACTGGTAAGATATCAGACAGACCTGGCCCCCGTACTGAGCCCTGGGGAACACCACTCGTGACTGGCTGCCAGCTGCATTGAACTCGGTTCGTCACCACTTTTTGGGCCTGGCCACCCAGCCAGTTATTTACCCAGTAAAAAGTATGCCTGCCCAAGCCATGATCAGCCAGTTTCTCCAGGAGAATGCTGTGGGAAACGGTGTCAAAGGTTTTACCAAAGTCCAGGTAGACAACATCCACAACCTTTCCCTCATCTACTGAGCGGGTCACCTTGTCATAGAAGGAGATCAGGTTAGCCGATCAGGACCTGCCTTTCATTAACCCCTGCTGACTGGGCCTGATCATCTGGTTGTCCAGTACGTGCCATGTGATGGCACTCAAGATGATCTGCTCCATAACCTTCACCAGCACCGAGGTCAGACTGACAGGTCTGTAGCTCCCCTGATGCTTCTTCCAGTTCTTCTTGTAGATGGGCATCACTTCTATTTACTACTCACCAGATTTACCTTTCTCATATCTTTGTGTAAAAAGGGCTACAACTGGTTTAAGAAGCTTTCCTTACTGTCAGGGAAGGCACATACTAAAGTAAACATCATTGCACTGCAGCTAAGAGTCCCTTTCTCCATCTTCCTCTTCTTGCTCTGTACCCCAGACTGGGTAATTTCTTTAGTTTCTCTCTGTGAGTTGGGAATCTAATGCCACGAATTGTCCAGAAGAATATATTTCTTAGTAAGATGAGCCCCTGCTGACATGTGGGAGGGGAGTTTCAAGGAAATGCTACAAACTTAGTAAGATTGAAATAAAAGCAGTATAAAAGGGAGAAATTGAATGTCAGTATTCATTTCAGTGTATGCCTCAAAGCATCTAAATGCAGCTTGGGCAAAGAAACATTTCCTTATCATAACTGTCTCCTCTTCCATTACTCTGACTTTTCCCCCTTCATTAATACAAAGAAATTGCTAATCCAGTAGACAACAACAATCTACTGTTGTTACATCAGTCATCAAACCCAAGAAAACTGGTTCTCTTAATTATGTGGCATAACCACCTGAAAAGCAATCTGAAGGAAGTTTTGTTGTTATTTATTCCCATAGCTAAGCCATGTATTTCCTTCAGAGAGCAGAGCCAAAATCAGAAGCTCCTTGCACATTCTTACTTTCTTAATGTTTGTTTTCCAGAATACTTTTTCCATCATTCCCCACTGACCTTCAGCTTACTTGTAGGCCTGTGGGCACCTGCATGAAATGGATATTTTCCCCTCATATTCTCCACAATAGTTATTTTTAGAATTAATTAAACCCTCTGAGATCAGGCTTTCTTGTGGTTTTGCAGAGAGATTCCATGTACAACTGTTATTTAGGGAAAATTTGCAAGAAGCAAGTACAAAGGGCTTTCAAATCACTATTATACTGCCTATGAAATGGACTTGGGATGAGTCTGTGTTTCTGGCGATACGGTTATTTACCTGACAGTGCTCTGCAGTCCACGGGCCATTTGTTGCTGCTGACATAACAAAGATGAGAAAAGTTTATGAGCTGGATACTTGTGATAAGACAATGATAGCAAAGAGTGATCTGTATTTAGCTTGTTGGCCTGTTCAGCCCTTAATGCTAGCTCGAGACTCATGTAAAGAGAAAAACACATGCATATCTTCCTGGGTTTTGTTTGCAGCCTATTTAAAATGTTTGTTACACTCAGAAATGCCTGCAATTGCCATTATAATTCTCGGTCGTGATATCCATTACTTATCAACACTAACTGCAGCTGCTGTGCCGTCTTCAGTTTTCACTTACTGTCATTTTTAACTTTTGCTGCTATTTAAGACACCTCCAGTCCTTACGCATAGGAACAGTACAAGTAAAGTTATCAGAACTATTTACTGCATGGTATTTGTTAACCATAAACAGTTTTTTAAATGAAAATATTATCCAATAACAAAATATCTCACTATACTTATCATTCATTTTGGGCTGAAATCTCCATTTGTCTCTAAAAGGATGCAATTTCGTTTCATCCATAAAAATTCAGAGAAGCTATAAGTGACTATGATTTTTAAAATAGAATTCAAGTCAACTTATTGCTGCAGTGTCTATAATAAATACCACTACTAAAAGAAAACTCTGGAGAGAGGAGGAGAGAGGAAAGTCTGCCCTGTCTTCTAGCTGTTTTCTGCAGTCAGTACACACAATATTCAGTGAAATTATAGGAATTCAGTTATAGACAGTTCTTAGCGAACAACATATTTTTAACAACGCCAGGGACTTCTAAGATGCAAATAAGCCTTCCCTTCAGATTTGTGGAACTATTTTTACTTTTTAAGAACAAACTAAATGTCTTCTCTCAGAGTAAGAGGCATTTGGTTGTCTTTCAGTCCAAATAATTTGCCATCTGCTCCTTCTCCACTTTCTTTTCAGTTGTCCTTTTAAACTTTAGAAACAAGGGAAACAAAACCTCAAAAATTGTCATAAAATGAAATCAATAGTTTTACTCCCGGGTGAATAGAAATTGGTACAGAAATAGCTGGAATCTCTAGGGCAAAATTCAACATTCACTAAAAATAAAAGCATTTTACAGTACAGTGTATATAATATTTTTTTTTTTTTTTTTTTTTTTTTTTTTTTTTTCACTGCAAAGCAAATAAGATGAAAATTTCACTTTAAGAAAGAGGAAAAAATATTCCTTCATTTTTACCAGTATCAGTGATTTTCCTTCTTCAGTATTGGAGGATACTCCAGATAAATTTGAATCAGTCTAAATAACAAAATAATCCTCACTCCCCAGTTTTTCTCTGTATTTAATGAATTCTGTAATTCCAGCACTTTACTACTGACAAATGTAATTTTTGCCATGAGCAGGAATGATAGTGGGGCTATCCACACTCTCAGTCAGGCAAGAAAATAATTCGTTACTCAGTCCCTGAAAATTATGGGAATGCAACCAACTCTTATCTATGTCTAGGGGAGATCTTCCACCACCAGCTAAGCAAATAAATATGATGAAATTGATGAAATTAGTTGATACAGAACTTTGGGCCTGTTAATTTGTACTAAAAGCATGACACAGGTAAGTGGAGGGAAATTGGCTGGTTTGGTTATAATTTTTCTTGTGAAGAAAAACTTCAGTGACAGGAGGGGAAGTCTCAAGAGTGGAGGAGAAAGATTACATGGAAAGTAAAATTTTGGGAAGACTAATACAAAGCAGCTGTAGGGCTGGTGGCCTCAAAGATCAGCTCATAGTCACAGGTCAAGCAGAGGATTTATATGGGAGAAGCTATTATGCATTTTCCATCTGATACTTCAGCTGGCAGTTGAACTACTAGTTGCTGATTAAATATTGCTGTTGCAAACACCTTCACTCCATCCTTGCTTTTGCTACATATTTATGCGACAAAGTCTGACTTCTTGTTACTGAAAATAGTTCAAAGATCAGAGGCAAAATGAATTCTCATGATATATAAATCTTTTTAGATTTTTTGAGCCCCTGTAAATGAAAAGTTCCTGCTCAAATCCACTCTGATGTTGCTAAAGCAAAGTAAAATAATTGGGCAAAAAATATCTATAAATAAACAGTTCCTTATTTATAATATTTCTGGGATCCAACTGATGCTAATATTCAAAGTAAATATCAGAATGGAAAATTAAAGCTTTATTTCCTTAGTCTGCCTTTCTTCAGATCTGAGATCCATCACCATGCTGGCACAACCATTCGTGATGGTCCAAACGATACAGGTTTTTAATCCCCATCTGTTAACTGATAAATACAATGCAGAGCTAAAAAAAGAAAGAAAAGAAGAATTGAAATTTGGTGAAAGTATCATTTGGGTATGTAAAAAAGATATTTCCAAGTAGAAAGGACAGTGATGTCATTGCTACATGTCCTTTTGGGGATTTTTTAAGAAGAAAGTTGTCCTTAGATACCTCAGTGTTTAACCTCCAAGTTAGGTATATACTTATCAAAAAGAAAACAAATTTAAGAGGAAACATATAGACATCAAGTAACTTAATTAATATAGAAATGTCAGAAATAGTAGAATAAAGAACAAGAACTAAGAGTTTTATGCAGAATTAATGCTGTGCCAGAGTCAGTATTGTGGGAACACAAACCATGGTTTAGTAATAGAAAAGAGAAGACAAAATGAGGCAGTTCTTTATGGGTAATTCTATTTTAACACCTGTTTTGGATCAAGAGTATAATTATCAAGTGGTTTTGTTGATCATGTGTGGTTGACAGGTTCTGAGTTCTGTGTTTACAAGGAAAATTATTTATTTAGATGAAATCACTCCGTAAAATAGACAACACCTAATACATCCTACCTACTAATGAGATTTCAGATTCAAGCTATTCCAAAGCAAAATTACCAAAGTTGGTATAGCATAAATGCTAAATCCTGGAATCAGCTGTTTTGCTCTTTAGATCTTCTCCAGTTGCACCAAATCACTTGCTAATGTAGATATATTTTGTATTTATTCTGAAAGAGAAGAGACAAAAGTTTGTTGAATCCCCTTCAGTGAAGGAGATGATAGAAAAGAAGAGGGAATATGTGATATAGGGGTTTGTTCTTAGGATGGTTGTCTAGGAAGAAAAAGATGTATGAACTACTTCAGCAACTACTGGAAATGTCCAGGAACAAGATTAGTAGTAATGGATGTGTCCTGGAAGTTATCGGATTATCAACTGGAAAACATATACTGGAAGTATACTCTGGAAGACAAAACAACCCTCAAAACTCTCAGGCAATACATCTAGATGGAGACAATTTTGTATTTCGGGTAGTGATGGAATGTAATTAAGGAGCAGCTACATAGCAGAATGCAGTTGATTGAGAACGTGAAAGACTGAAGGTAATTTGCATGAAAGTGTTCATAAAATGTAAGCACTCATTTATTCTCAGGAAAGGTGTTTGTGATTACAGTAGAATACAAATGATAGGTTCTGGAAAAAACAGAATTCAGTGCAGCAAAGAAATTAGCAGGAAAAACCTCACAAAGAAAATAGTGAAAATACCATATTTTGGATGAGGTGAAACTTACTGGGAATATGCATAACTGCAAAACTTCCCTGTACAATTGCAAATTACGATGCATGGTGAATCACCATCCTGGCTGCATCAAGATCACTTTAATGAAAGCCAGAAAGAGATAATGCAGGATAGTAATACTTCTTCTAGGGCAGACTGTGAAAGGATTACATGTGTGCAGAGATTAAAAAACAGCTAAGATACAGAACAAAATTTAAGTAAAAAGGACATTAATAATAATAATAAAAAAGTTCATATATATATTGAGAAAAACTATATTGTCACTTTCTCATATCCTTCCAAACACTTTGCATTTTGCCTAAACTCCTAAACTCTCCAAAGTTTAACTGCTAACAGCTACAATATTTTTTTTTTTCTGAATAAGATTTTTCAACTATATTAGCTGTGCGTTCAGAGAGCCTTTATTTACAACACACTCTTTTTCCTCAAATCTCATGTGGGACTCCAACAAAATTCAAATTACATTATAGCTGATGCATTCTCTTTATGATAGATTAAATGACCTTTTCGAAGAAAGAAATGGAATTGGTTTGATATCATGTGCTATGGACGAATCCATGTTCAAATCCTCAAATTGTTTACATATTGATTGTTTAGTAATTTGTTCAGGTATCTCTCTGGGTATTAAAGTTAAGACAGCTTGTCCTCTTTTTACCCACATTTTGAAGATAAATAGTATCTATGCCCTTTTTCAATCCTCTAGGCTCTCATTCATTCCTCATTATTTCTCATGTATAATAATCAATAATTCAAGAATTGTAGCAAAATAAATATCCCCATATCCTCTGACCTAAATGCATTTAATCTATCC
Source organism: Athene cunicularia (assembly GCF_003259725.1). Classification (NCBI taxonomy): domain Eukaryota; kingdom Metazoa; phylum Chordata; class Aves; order Strigiformes; family Strigidae; genus Athene; species Athene cunicularia. The sequence goes on along the minus strand of NW_020799144.1, from coordinate 12,460,493 downwards.
ACATATCCTTTGAGCTATATTTTCCTTATTTGGATTAAAAAAACAAACAAACAAACAAAAAAAACCCACAAACAAACCCAAACCCAAAACCCAACAAATTTTAAAAAGTCTTCTTGCAGTGACAGCAGATAAAATGGTCCTGAATACACTTAGTTTTATTCGGTGCTCTTAGTTCTTTTTCTCCTTTCTCCATCCAGTGTACCTCTGTTGTCCTTTACATTTATTACTTGCTTCTGTTGTTTTCTAGTATTTTTTCTCCTTCTAGTTGCATCATTGTCTTTCCAGTTAAACCCAATGTGACTGTGCTGTAATCTTAGGCTTCTTTATCTTTTTAAGACCCCTTTTAGATTTTGGAGCTGTTAATGTGTTTGTTGTGCAGCATAATTTATTTCTTACTGTATGTCTTTATCATCAATGCATATCTCCAGTGGTATTGTCCTTCTTCAGGACTGTATTCAAGGCTTTAAAACTTCCAAATTTTCTTGGCATGGAATCTTGAAGAGTTTTAGCAGTTTATTTTTTCTCACAATGGATCTGTTTTTCTGCTCTCTGTGGATTTTAGGGCTGTCATATACTCTTCTGAATATTACTTCGTCTTCTATTTTCCTCCCTGGTTGTATATCCTGAGCCACTCTTCAGATCTGGGTTACAGAGTCAGTGTGCTCATCTGTTTCTTCACCAGAAGGTTCACCTATAGCGGCCACTATTTCCAAGTCAGAACTGCAAGCCTTTTCTCTGTATTTGCAGATAAGCTTTTGGCTGTGCTCACCTTCATTCCTCCAAAATCGGTTGAAATTTGAAAATTCTCAATTTTCTCCTAGAAATTCTTCTAAGATGATTTAGAAGAGATAATTTCTAAATGAGCTTGCACAGCCTGAGTGGAATACAATGTATGCAATGCAGTGCATAGCATACATAATATGCAATGAGTGACGTACATCGTAGTGTACGCTATGCAGCGAGAACACCAAGATGTCAGATCACAGTAGCAGGTAGGCGGTCCTCTCCCACTTGGAGGAGAGCCTCCGTTACATCCTTAAGTGTCATCTTCTCTGGACCAACAACAATAAACCTTCTACACTCTCTGACTGTGTATCAGATCATATATACCCATCTGGCACATCTATTTTTTATTCTTCCTCATTTATCATAAACTTCTTTCTTACAGTTCTTGTTTTAATGAGCTAGTAGCTGAGACACACTTTTCCCTTCACTTTTGGCCTAACTATGCATTGTAGCTGGGCTAGAAGTGGGAAGGGGAATTTTGAACAGTACAGTGACTTCTGGAATGAATGTCCTTTTTATAATTTCAGGATAACTTGAAAGAAGCCATACACAGTAGGCTCTGAACTATGTGGACGGAAATTTTCCTTTCTGGGAAGATGTATTCCTTATCACTTAATGATCTGTTGCTCTCAAAAATGAAAATTCAGAGATTTTTGCTTGTCAAAAGCTGATGTCAATGTTCACCCGATGCAGGAAATTAGTTCCAGACTGGACCTAGGATGTTGGTTAGCTGCTTTCAGAAAAACATCAGTAGTTAAAGTGCTTAACAAGAACAGCATTGTAAGTTTATGTAAACTATAATCTACAGGATGACTTTTGCCCTATGTATGCTCATGTCAGAACACAGTGAAGAAATATGACAGTTTGTCTTCCAGGAGTGACACAGAGCAGTAGCAGTAAGTCTAATTTCTGTTATTTTTTTTTTTCCCCAGGAAACTGAATGTGGCTTCTGATATAATGCATGCAAATTATACCCCCAAACCATATTGTCTGGTTCCTCTGCTCCTGCAATAAAAATTTGCTAAAGAAAGACTAACTTTGAATCTGGTTTGGTAAAACAGGCAATTACATTCAAGTTACATTAAGAATTGAATGTGTAGGAGTATGATAAGAAGATTTAATGACCTACAGCATATAATTAAAAGGAGAAAAATAAAAGAACATCTCTACATGCTATCTCTTTATTCTCAAAGGTTGTTATCCAACAGCGCTTAATTCCCTCCCATGCCACTTACCAAGATAAATGTTTGTTATCTTCGCATTCAAATCAACCAGCTTTCTCAGGCATGCAGAGAACAGTCCTTCACTTTTTATTCCCAGTGTCTTTTCCTACCGACTGCACGTTGCAGAGAAGCCTGCAGCTTCATTTGAGAGGAAAGCCTTATTTGACTCTTCACTTGTAGAAGGGATTTTTAGCATATTTTTATCTCTGCAGCTGTGTGAACTATGTTTGTCTGTTTGTTTGTTTTTCAGTAAGACCTCAGTGGAGACATCCAGGTGCCTATACATTTTGATTACTCTGGAATATCCAGGTACCTTGAAGGGGAAAGATCAGAGGGAGAGCCCACAGGGAAACCCTGCCACTGAAGAGCTGAAGGTGGGGTTCAAGCAAGATACATTACAGAATCTAAAATAAAACTGAATCCCTATGTCTAGGCACCTCAATCTCTGAAACACAGATCTTGACAGATTTTCAGTGTCACCAGCAGCATCAGCTCTGTCTGCTGACAACTTTCACATCCATAAACCAAAAATTGGGACAACATTTTTCAAGTTCCTGTCCCATTTCCTGCATTTCTGTGTTGTAACTCTGACCTCAGTTAGATGGAACAGGGTGGAGGAAGGTTTGTATCTTCTTGTTCGTGTCTAGTATAAGCTTATATCTTCATTCACCTTGGGGGAAAAATAATGAACATTGAAAGGGAGGAGGAGAGCGAGACCAGCCTTGACAGAAGCCCAGGGTAAATCTCCAAAAATTTCCCAGGTGTGTGTTAGTTCCCAGCTCCCTCAGTTAACTTGGCAGCAAACTTCTGAGAACTAGCCCTCAGAAATCGAGGTGACATCAGAGTGACCTCTCAGCTTTTGTCATTTCAAGCTTCATGTGTCGTGATCTGGAAGGCAGCCCCTTGAGTGAAGCGCTGTAATGGTAATGCTTATCTGCTGCAGTTCAAAGCAGCTCAGAGGTGCCCAGAATAACAGATTGGAAAACAGGTTGTTTTCAGGAGCCTTTAAAATAGCCGTTTGCTTATTTTAAAAGTTTTAGCTGTCTTTAGTAGCGGTGTTTCCAGTTTTTCATCAAGATCCTGGATCTTTATGCGATGAAGTTGCTTTCATTTTAATTTTATCTTCTTAAACTCCCGTGATTTTCCTACACATAAGGCAATTGATTTTACTAAAGGAGAGCGTTGAAAATCAAGGGAAAACTCTTTGTGGTATAATCCAACATACATCAGGGAATATTCTATGGGAACATTAAAGGTCAACTGCTATGAAGCAGTAGGCAAAGCAGCATATTATTTCCTAACCTTTATTTCAGAATTATGACTGAATTATTTTGATTAATTTTCTCCAGAAAAACAGTCTTGAAATGTCACATTAAAGATGCCTACACAAACTGTAGGAAAAAACCCTCATGTGAACTAAAATCCATAAGGAGAATTTTATATATTAAGCAACCTTTATTTTGCAACTGCTTGCATTTTGATATAAATATGCATAAATTTGGGGAAGGGAGACCTTTTTTTTTTTTTTTTTTTTTTTTCTTTTTTTATGTGAACCAGTGGTATGTATTTATTTTATCTCATATGCTTAGGTAAATAAAAATAATTTTGCTCTTTATGTTAAGTAAAAAGTCAGAATCCCATGATGTGCATATGATTATGTTAAGAGAATTGGCTTTGAGAAGAAATTTTTTCTGTAAGATTTTAAAAAAATTTGTGGTGGGTGCAGTAATAGCAGTTAGTAGACAACGGTATTAGTGTACTTCAGATTTACTGTACTATTAAGGAAATATTTATAAGAATCTGAAGGGTTGGATGCTTTCCTGATTTTGATTGTGCCTGATAGTCTTGTACCCTTTATCAGTTATCTAATAAGAATGAAAATTGAAAAGCACAAAGATATGAAACTGGACAGAATTTTTTAAAATTTGTCTCCTGCTAAAAAGAATATCTTTCAAACACTTCATTGAAATTACATCTGTCAGAGGGAAAATGTCATCATGTACACGATCACTAGCTTTACAGGTATAGATTGCTTGTAAGATTAAATTAACTGTACTAATTGAGAATGATTTACAGAGATGCCATGGTAGCAGCTAATATTTTACTTTTGAGTAATATTCTAGTTGTTATTTTTGTGTACATTTGATGATCTACCAGCACAAGAATTACTGAAGTATGTTGCATAATAAGGATCGGTCTTTTACTATTATTCATTGCAATTGGTTAAGCTACTTAATTTTCTTGGTTATTCTTTGATTCAGCCTCTGATTTCTTTGTCAACTCTATTTCTTCTGTTCCCTTCCTGACATTTTCACCCGGATCGCGCTCTGTTATGTATATTCTTTTTGTGTTTTGCTGGTCCACCTCAGGCATAGGTGAAAAGTGACAGTTTTTCTCTGAATTCTGGGCGTTGAGAGGTGGATTGACACCTCTCTGTAAGTGTTGACTGTCATCTGAGGTTTGTCCTCAGCTTCACAGCCATTACTGTCCTGAATCTGGTAATACTGCCTTCTGTTAATGATAAAATTCTGGTTAATCCAAAATTCCTTAAAACTGCTCTGATTTACAATGCTATAGTCCTAATCTGTCATTTGTATACTTATGTTATTAAATCACGCAGGCAGAATTTTCTCACTCTCGTGTAACTTTAGCTGAACACTTGGTAGCAGGACTTTTTGTAATTTTTCAGGATTTACCTGCTTTTTACTCTTCTATCACGTGAATCCACCAGCTTTCCCGGTGTTTGATTATAATAAAAAAGTTGCCCACACATAAATATTCCACTAGAGATCTTGTTTAGGATACTGACTATATTTTTAAGTCTACAAATAAGAACCTATTACTTCATGTGTCATGCCTCATTATTATTAGCCTTCACCTATCTGAAAAGTAGCTGTTGTTATCCTGGATATAAACTAACTCCAGATGCTTTGACATCACTATAAACTCCTGCTATCATTCATCTGCCAGGCTTTATATCTCCTGTGAGTGTTAGCAAATATGCCAGATATTGGAATAAGAAAATGTTCGTCTTCCACCCATCAAGGAATTAAAAAACAAAACCACATTTAATGAAATAACTTATCTTTAATTAAGTCTTTGATGTACAGCTTCAAGAAGTTAATGGGAGGATGTTTGTGATCCAGTTTCAGTATTCTATTGTGATTCAAATTTAGTTTGATTTTTAGAGAAGATACACCAAAGTGTACTCAGGCAAAAATAAGAAAAATAAATTAATCTAATTACTTCAAGATTTCGTTGCAAGACATTTTCTTCTCCCTATTTTTTCTTGAAGCTCTGCTCTGTTACGTACTACAGAAGACATGTAAAAAATGTGCCAGTCACCTTGCTTTAGATTTAATGTAATATTGTAGAGAAATGGATGTTTCATACAAAAAATGTTGACACTCTGATTTTTAACTTATGTGCACTGGTTGCATTATCTGGCACGTTTACTGTGGACACTGAACAGGTTTTGTGGCCTAAAAATTTGCAAAAAGAGGATGTTTAAACTGAACAATAGGGAACGTGTAGACAGAAAATGATGAACTCACTTCTCATATGTAGTCGCATTATGGATTTCAGTGTAGGCGTTAAGAAAACTCATGCACAGAAGGCAATGTACAATGAGTGAGTTTCTGCCTTCACTGCCAACATTTCATGATGCTCTGAATTTGCTGGCCAGCTCACAGAAGTCCCCCAGTTGCCACATTTTGTCTGTCCTCCTTTCTACTGACACCACGAAATTCTCATACTGCTCAGCTTTGTTCAGCATTTGTCTTGGGATTTGATTCTCCCTTCGAGGTTTCCAATCTGCTCTTTTGTCTGTGATTAACTCCTCATATCAATATGCTCCATACCAAAACTTCTGTTTAGCTGGAGTCTGATTCACTCATCCATTTCCAAAGACAAGATTATCCAGATGCCATAACATATTTTGTTTAACCTTTGAGGGCTGATCACTACTCAGCCTACTTTCCCCAAATCCCCATGGAAATTCTCATGGGAACTACCTGTGATATTTTTTCCCAAATTCCCCCTGGAAAAACAAGGAATCTGGCCTAGGGAATGCTAAATAGTTTGCAATTTTTTAAAGTATCAGTTTGGCTAGTTAAGGATGCTGCTCTTGCAGCCTTGTGTTTTATTTAATTCTCACAGTAGGAGTTGGAAAGAGATGGAAGAAACGCAGAGAGTCTGACATAACTGGACTATCCATTTATTGTATTTAAATACAATAAAAATGTGAAGGTAGGTTGAAAGAGGCTGTAAGTTTGGTAAATGTTACCAACCAGAACCGATTTTGTAAAACTGGTAAAAACCAGTGTCTCTTTATTCAATCTTAAAGTACCCTATGCTTCAAAATTTATTATCATATTTTCTAGCTTAGGGCAGAAGCAGGACAGTAAAAATGAGACCAAAACCGACTAAAGTGGTAGACGTAGTATAGAATATTGTTCTTAATATTAACATTACTTTATCTGAAACAAGCCTTTTAAAGATTCAGAGACCTGGAGGGCTAATATATATTTGATAGTGAAAAAGACAGTAGAGAAACTGAAAGTAAATTCCACAGTAATAGTTGGTCATGGCTTACAGTAATGCTGATGTTACAGACTTTGCAGATGTTTCACATCATGTACGTAACAACCAGGAAAGTAGGAAAGCGAAAAGAAATTGTGGTGTCTGTGAGTGAAACTTCAATTAAATGCTTGTTTTCCTCAAGTTTATTATAGTTTTGGACACTTTCCAATTGGATACAAATGGGATATCTAAATCTGCTTTATTAAGCAATAAAATGAAAGTCTAATAATTTTCCTGAAGTCACATATCATCTGGTAGCTTTACTTTAAAAGACTATTTTTTACCTCATAAACTCAAAAGATATAGCTGCTATATAAAACTGCATTTCTGACAACAGATCCTAGTGCATGATGTTCATCTCAAGAGTAAGTTAGAGTTCTTATTCACCCGGTATTACTAAACTTTATTCTTACCATCAGTAAATGAATGTTTGAGGTTAATAGCACCATTCTTTTTCTAGGCTATTGAATTTCCCTTAATGTACGACTACATAATTTTTGTGATAGTGAGAACGTGGAGGAAAATATGGAAAACAAGCATCTGAACTTAATAAAAATAACCCTTAAAAAGTACTATAACAAAATGCACTAATGGTACCCCTTCTTGTCAGACTCAAAGAAATGTGTACAGCATTTCCAGCAGCTGTGTTTTCTTTATTTACCAGATTTTTGCCTTCTACACATTGTTGTGTTTAATCACATTGTAATATATCCCCAGGGATTACTGAAGTATTGTTTGTGAGATATTTCTGTGTTTATACTTTGAAAATACTGAATTAGCTGAAGCGATGTTTGTGATTTTAATTGTTGCAATAGTCAACTCTTGTTTATAGATGAGTATAATGAAATTACACAGTTTTATAAAAGTTGTGCTGAATACTGAGCTTTTTCAGATGGTAAAATACAGTTTAGTGACAAGCAGTAGGATCAGGTTTTGTTTGTTTTACTGGATACAATTGTTGGATACAACAGTGAAAACCAGAAATACTACTCAGGGTTAAATTTACATTCAGGAAAGCCAACACATCATTTAGTTCCACTTAGAACCCCAAATTATGGCTGAAGGGGCATAGAAGTAAAGCATCGCTTTCTATCTAAAGCAGGAATTTTGAGGTACTTCAGCATCCAGAACTGTAGTATAAGAGGAACAGTTGTTCGAGCCACAGGCACCAGAAATAGCCAGTGGTTGCTTAGGACCTGAGGAACCCCATATAGCCTATGCATTTGACAAGCAGGGAGCTTTGCCTGTTGAGACCGTTGAAAATGAGATTGGGATGGAGAGGACTGGTCAGGAACCAAGACAGATGTCAATACAGCATTGATTGTAAATGCAAGATCTGAAACAAGCATTAGCTTCAATCTTACATGGGGACAGGGCAAAGCTGAATCCAATTAATTGAATTCCATCTCAAATTTCCCCAGCCAAATAGAGCAGGGAAGAGTATGACTTGGGGCTACTCATACTGGAAATGTTTCTTTGTTATTAAATGTATGAAAGTAGTAGTTATACACGTGTGCGTGTGAGTCGATAATTACTTGAAGTGTTACTGCTTAATTTAGTAATTTCTAATAACAAAGCTGCTGATACCTTGATGAGATACAAAAAAAATAATCCAGCTTTCTGAGTTGTGGTGGCATTAGAAACTGTCAACAAGTGAAAAAAAAAAAAAAAAGGACATGTTCTACTCTTGAGCAGAGCCAAAAAGCATGTTTGAAAATATGAAGTAACAATACGCTGGTTCTTCTAAAAACACATGAAATGTTACTAGAACAAATAGCTTCATTTCTCTTAAAAGCCTCAGAGAGAATTCCATAAAATTATGTGATTTTTTAGATTTTTTGTAAAATGCAGATGATAAATTTAAATAAAGGAACTCTCAAAAAAACCCAAAACACCTTTGTGGAGAAGGAAGTTGTGTACCTAAACCAGAGTGTTTCAGCGTTCACAAAAATCAAAAAGTTTTAATAAACTCAACTGTAAAATGTTTATTTTAGTTGTCTCTACAATAAAGGAGAGTTCTCTGCAGGCTTTAAAAATTATATGAGGCTTGTTTTCCTCCTGAGTTATTAGAGGTTTAAGTGAATGTGACATCAGCAGTCAGCTACATTGGTGGCTTGGTGCTTGGGAACACTGAGAGTACAATGCAGGTTTGACTTCTGATGGCTTGTGAACTGAAAGTGCTTCAGAATTGGCAGCAGAAGTTATGAACAGGTTTGGGGTTTGTTTGTTTGTTTTCCCCGCATTAAATGAATTGGGGAGAGAAGAATTAAGGAGAAGCATTTTTTTGCATTGCTGATTTGTGTGTTTCCTTTTCAGAAGCTGCAGAAGAGATGCAGTCCTAAACAGACTAATGTACAGCGTGGATCCTAGGTGAGGTGGCTGAAGCCATTTGCCCCCTCCCTGGCAGGGTTCAAGGCCAGGTTGGACGGGGCTTTGGGCAACCTGGTCTAGTGGAAGGTGTCCCTGCCCAGGGCAGGGCGTTGGAATTGGGTGATCTTTAAGGTCTGTTCCACCCCAAACTTTTCTATGGTTCTGTGATTCCCTGATTCTGTTAGCACCAGGGAAGCAGATAGCAGAGACAGTCTTCCCAGATCAGCACTGCAGCACAGCGTCCATGGATGCTGCCCATGGTGGAGCAACACTGTTGATAAAAACCCTTGAAACACAGGTCTCGGCCCCCACACTGCTGAAATGTTGCAGTTTCATCCCCTGGTTTGCTTTCGCTTCCTCACGCTTCTGTGATACAAAATTCCAGGCAAGTAGTTCAGAGTAATACCTATTTCTAGCACTGTCTTTATTTTTTCTGGTTGTGGAAGTGTCTGATTTATTTTCTTAAAGGTTAACCTTGGCATCTGAAGCCCTGGGGTATATGTTTGCAGACATGCCCCATCCGTGCCTGCATCAGCCCGCTCTGTGCAGTGTCTGAGGGCCTGGGGAGATGGTGCCTGTCACACCTCTGCCCTGTACACTGCTCCTGGCTGTTTTCCTTTGGTCTGTGCTGTGCTGCACCTGGCACAATGGGTCTAAGCTGGTGCCTGGGCATCCAGAGCATTCCCTCAAAATGAATAATAAAATGCAATAATAGCTATTATAACTATAATAGCTTGGCAAAGAAAATAATAATCCATGATTACTTGGTCAAGCAATTGTCTGACTTGTGATAAAGCCTGCATTTTTAAAAATCAAAGTCTGTTTTTCACCAAGCTTTTCACCAACATTAAAAAGTTCTGAAAAGAGAAATGTTGCTAGAAAGAAGGTAGATGTACCTAGTTCAGGTGAAATATGAGCTACTGCTGACCCTAAGCAACTTTTAAAAATGAACGAAGCTGGTATAACTCCATGTAACAAGCAGGGTAAATTTAAGTTCGAGCAAAGTTGAGAAATAGTGTTAACTCACTCAAATGGTTATGTCCCAAAAGGTGAAATAAAAGCATTTGTCATTTTGATGTTGAGATGCTGGAAAGATGAGTTACAGAGAAAGAATGAAAACAGGTTTTCTTTAGGTTCTGGCAGTTTATTCGAGGGGTTGGGAGTCAGGGTGTGAGCACAGTGAAGGTTTAACAGGAATATGAAGTACGCAGGATCAGAGAAGCATATGTCCAAGGAAAATTTTGTCACTCTGTGAGGAGCTCCAAGGACTTAAGGTGGCGTGTGTAGCTGTGTCCTTGGAGAAGCTCGGTCCTGGAAGTGAAGGAAGAAGGAATGAATAAGACAGATCTGAAAAGAAAGATGACTTGTATCTTGCTCCCTTTGTTAACATACCAGTAATCTCCTACAGCTCATGGTCTGCCTGTGTGGGTGAGCTGAGTCTTAAGGGGTCAGATGGGGCTGTGCAGAATAACTCCATTGAATCAGAAAGGGACATGAAAGTTTATTAAATATATGGAGCTAGAAAGTCTTATAAAAAATGCAATGCGTTGTGAACCAAGTAATGATAGATTTTTTTACTGGTGAAGTGTTTTCAATTAACTTAAAGGCTGTCAACTAAGCAGTAGATATTGAAGTATTACAAACCTTACCCAGAGGGCTTTTATTAAAAAAAGAGATGTCTTCTCACCTCGTGAATGTATGTGACCTTTAGAGCTGTGTGAAAGTTGAACAGATCTAAAGGTATCATTACAATTAGTCATGTGGAGTGTTCACGTACTTGTCTTTTTAGCAGAACAGAGATACATGTTTGTTCAGCAGAGTAAGGATAACGTTTAAAAATGTACTAATGTGGGTGTTGAACTTCTGTAGCTGAAAAGGATGAAGACTTGTCTCATCTGTTATTTATTGACAAAATTCCTGGTAATCATAGTTAATATTAATCTATTTGTTAGAAATACAGTCTGTTCCTTAATAATTTTCACCTTTTAAATGGTTCATAGAAAATAACATCACACTGGTCAAAGAGAGTTTAGACAGAGTGCTTTGGTGGCTGTTAAGGTAGGAACCATATTTAGCTGTGGAAAAGCGTAACACCTAAGAAATCTATAGATATATTTCATATTATAATGATTGTTGAGCGTATTATTATTTTAAAGGATGTCAAGGTGTTTAAGACTACAAGTTAACACCATCTCATACAATAATAACACACTGCTCCAGTCTGAAATCTGGTATGTCTGGTGTCAATTGCAAATGGTGATTAGAACCTCACCTCAGACCTCAGCCCTTCTCTGCAGGCTTCTCTACTGATTGTTCCACTGAAGTGTACTTTATTTTTTTTTTCTTTCATAATTGTATGTGGGTTTCTGTATTGTCTTTTTCAAGTACGGAATGTCTTCCTCTTCCATTGATCAAGCTAGTCTCATGCACTTTTAATTTCTGTCTGAAAACCTGCTTGTTCATGGGACAAAAAATTTTTAAAATTACTAGAAACATTTAACAAAATTACTAACAAAAATTTAAAAACTCAATTAGTTTGATTAATTTCTCTTTTACTGATAAAAAAGGAAGAGCAAAAGTCTAACAATGTCAGTATAAAACTAATTTAAGAGCCATTTTCTGCTATCCTGAAACCAGCAATAGTTTCCACTGGCTTGAATAGGAACCTGTCATGGTTTAACCCCAGCCAGCAACTAAGCACCAAGCAGCCTCCTGCTCACTCCTCCCCCCTCCCAGTGGGATGGGGAAGAGAATTGGAAAAAAAGAAAAACTTATGGGTTGAGATAAGAACAGATTAATACCTAAAATAAAACAAAAGAATAACAACAATAACAACAACTACAAAGCAACAAAACCAACAACAATAATAATAAAAAAATATAGTAATAATTTTAATGAAAAGGAATATAGCAAAGAGACAGAGAAATAAAACCCAAGAAAATACAAGTGGTGCACAGTGCAATTGCTGGCCACCTGCTGACCGATGCCCGGCTAGTTGCTGAGCCATGAGTGGCCCCTCCTGGCCAGCTCTCCCCAGTTTCTATACTGGACATGATGTCCTATGGTATGGAATATCCCTTTGGCTAGTTCAGGTCAGCTGTCCTGGCCATGCCTCCTCCCAGCTTCTTGAATGGGAAAGAGCCTGGGAAACCAAAATATCTGTAACTTAGGATAAGTGCTGCTTAGCCACACCTAAAACATCCGTGTGTTATCAACATCATACTCACACTAAATCCAAACCATAGCACTGTACCAGCTACTAGGAAGAAAATTAACTTTATCCCAGCTGAAGCCAGGACAGAACCAAAGAATAAACTCAGTCCCTGTTCACTGCCTCCCGTTGTGTTTCATCAGCTATTCAGGGACTAACACTTGTAGGTCAGGAACAGCATTTTTGTGACCGGTGCTTTGACACAGAGGGGAAAAAAAAAAAAAAAATCATAACATTAGAAAGTAATAGCTAATAAAAGCCAATTTTGTCCATTAAGAACACTGAATGAGTGAAATGTGGTGTGATGCATAGTTTTGAAGCATAAAAAACTGTTATAATGCTCACATATAATTATAATTTATCTGCATTCATTTCTCTTTAGATACCTGACAAGCCACTGTTTCATTTTTCTAACACTTGCTACAGAATTATCTTTTTATTTCCTGCAATAATTTAATCACTTCATTTCAAAACCACATATATTCCTTCTGGACTTAAGACAAATGTGTCTGTTGACTTTAAAGCCATTAAAATTAGCCATAGTAGTGGATTAATATTCATCTGGAGTTGTGACTCCATTCCAACTATTTGCGTTTAAGCATGCACAGTCTAATGTATTGTCTAACTTTTATGTAAATAAATATGCCTCCTACCTGCAGAGTTCGATGGCAAGTGTAGACCTTTTTGAACTTTGTGGAGTTTTTCTAATGCAACAGTACAGCTTGAAATCCTGAAGTAACTAGGTTTTGTTGGTTTTTTTCTTCCTTCTACTCTCTGATTACTTAGATAATAATTTAAAAAATATTTATCAGCAACATTCTTCAGCACAAACTTGATTCAAATTTACTCCCCAACACTTCCAGACTATATTTCAGAGTGGTCCCTAGAAATCTTTCAAAAGCTCGAGTTTGCTAAAAGGTTGGGGTTTTGTTTCCTCCTCATCTTTTCCTTTCTCTGATGCTGGCACATAAGTCTTCCATAAGGCCCTTTTTAAAAATATTGTTCCCGTATGTCTCTAGTTCTGTATTTTTTTCCTGCCATTTACCTCTCCTTCATAACCCTGCCACTTTCATCATTCATACATGAATAAAAAGGAATTGGTTGGAAAGGATTATTACTCAGACTTTTCCCTGTGGATATGGTAATGGAGTAGCATATGTAATGTAACATTCGTTTCAAACTTTTAAGATCTACTGGGAATATGAATGTTCTGCCTGTAGAGTCAGAATTGCTACAACAAACAACCTCAAAAGCAAGATGAAATTGTGTTGGATATGATTTTTATTATTATTATTTTCTTAGGACTTAGTGTTTTAATTTAAATCCTGATGTGGCTTTGTTCAGTAATGATGTTCCTTAGAATTAATGTATTTAAAATGTACATTTTAAAGTTGCATCTTCTTGCCCTGTTAGTCTTTTAACTAGAACAGAGATATCCATACACAATGTTTATTTTGCTGCTTGTTTTCCTTTACTCTGTATCTGAAACTGATAAGGGTTTGCTGATATTTGTTCAGAAATAATATGCTTATCTAGTCTTCCAGCTCGATGATGATTTAAAGAGTAAACCACTTAGGAATGCTTTTTAAAATTGTAGAGCTATTTTAGGACAGTGCGGTTTTATATCAGATGTTAATCTGGCCTTTAACATTTTTCCCCTGAACCTCTACCTTTAAAAAAAAAAAAAAAAAAAAAAAAAAAAAAAAAAAAAAGAAGCATTTTTGCAAATCAAATCTTTCTTTAATACATTTAGGTTTCTGCTTTTATGGATTTGGTATGGCTTATCAGTAGCAGCTAGCATTCCACACATTAAATTCAGTGGTATAGTTGCCACTGAATCATATTTAATGCATAATCCGGTGTTTTATTTTGGTCAATCTGTGGGAGGACTTCACCAACAGATTTGCAGTAAACTACTGAAAGTATTGTATTAGTCATCGTGCAAATAACTGGTACAACTGAATAGGAGCAGCGTGCAAACGGATTAGTGTTTCGAAACAAATAGAAAAATAATTCTTACTATAATAATAAAAAGTTCATGGTAGTCATTGAGCTTTTCATAAAATGGTAGATTTCTTAAACTTCCTAAAACAGGATTGGGGCGTTGGAGTAGTAATACGTGAGATTTGTACTAACGGCAATACTATGCTGATACAAGAAAAACCTGATAGTATTTTTATCTGGAAAAAAAACCCTGATAGATACTAGTAAACCTGAATTTTAGACAAGCCAAAATAATTGCTGGCCATTGGTGGGTGTTAACGTGTGAATCCATTTTCATTATACAGGTTATTTGTAGTAAGATCTGACTTCAGTGCTTCGAATACTTTGCTCTCTGGTGTATATAATTTGTGCAGGAAGACCAGACACCTAAGTAGACATGTGAAACAGACGCCTCAGGTTACGTTTTGTGATTGTCTCTAGGACCTTAATTTAGATAACAATAACATTTGTGATCTTAACTTTGGGAAATAGTGTTATTTTAACACTGTTGTGGGTGACAGACAAGTTTTACCATAATTTTGCAAGATACAGTCAGGAATGTCTACACAATGGCAAGTCTGATTCTGTGAAGGCAGCCTGCCGTAAAGAAAGTCGTGAAGATCAGGATGAAAAGACTTCAACTCCCTTCTCCATCCAGAGCAGTCCATGAAGTGGGATCTGCTTAACCAAATGCTCCCCATAAAGGGATGTGATTTATAACTGTAGGTACACTTTGCCACGGGCACGAGAAGATGTTCCTCAAAGGCAGACATTTGCAATTGGTAACACAGTTGAGTTTTTTATTATTGACCAGAGATAATGAAATATAGATTGCTGACAGATAAAGAGTACTACGGATTGGTAGCATGAAAAGTGAGGCGCAGATTAAGCTGTGGAAAAACAGAGATGATGGATATGAAAAAGGCAACCTTCTCCTCCACTCCCCCAAAATGCATGTGCTTTTCTGTGTGTAAGCATTTCTGTGCTTGCCCAGAGACAGCCTTTTCATCTTTGGTTACTTTAGTACCTTCTGTGTGTCTAATCACTATCAGAATCCATGATGTAGATGTTCCTTTTTCTGCCTCCTTTGAAAAACATTTATTGGATCTGTCCATATTCTTTAAAGAGAAAATGGTGAACTTTAGGGAGGAAGAAGAATTAATTTCTTCCTCAGTGGAACATGATGTGGAGCTCTTTTAGCAGAGTATTCACTGTAAAGGAAGATAGTAGCTAACAATTTTTCAGTTTCCTTCCAAAACTCAATAGGGAAAGATTATATTATTGCCAGCTTTTTGGAAGTTTAAAGCCCTGACTCAAAGAACAGATTGATCAGGTGCAATTATCTTCCTATCATTAGGTTTTTGAAACCATATCTCTTGCTCTCAGGATACTGCAAAGCACCAGGCTGTGAGGCTATGCTATCACAGTCTGGGACTGAGGCTGGAATAAAAAAATAAAGCAAACAAAAAATCAAAGGCAAAAAACTCTTATAGTTTCTAATTTGGTAGCAAATGGCAAAGAGTCACCTGGGGGAGCAGGTGCGTGTGGGATGGATTTTAGGACATTCCCCTGGGAAAGGACACTTCAAGCTTCAGTTTCAAGGAGTGATTATGTATTTTCTTGATTATTTTTTAACATCAAACATGAAATGAAAGGATTGCCCTTGAGAAGAGGAAGTAAAAGTACTTGGTTCTTTAGGTATGAAGCCCTCCTCCTCCTTCCTAAAAAGAATTCTGCGATGTAAGCCTGAAGAGCAGGACAGGTTTCCTTGCAGAGTTTTAAAAAAGTACCTAAAAATCCCTAATGCAGAAAAGAATATATTTTCACACGTGACTGTGGCAACATCCATATTAACATGTCAGCAATTATTCCAAGATATCCAAGTTTTGCACACTGAGCTAGTAACTAACTGAAGTCCATTTTAAACATTGTCTTTATGTATTTCCTCAAAACAAAGTGTTCACAGCTATTTTTGAAAGTTTAGAATTTCTTCCAGTTCCCTCTCACACTTTAATTCTGATCTTACCGTTTTACTCTGCCAGAATACCATTGTGACCCACTGTCACAGCTGATGGACCAGAACCAATTTTTTTTTTTGATACTTGGCCTCTGAGTATGAGAGTTCCACACAAGGTGTGTATTATGCAGGCAAAGAAGGTCCTAGCTGTCCTGGAAGAAGTTTGCATTTGCAGTGTTAGAGGATCAGAAACAACTTCAAGAGGAACTGTCTGCTTAGAGGTTTTTTTTTTTTTCAGGTGAAAATCTCATCTCCTGTAATAGTAGTAGTGTTATAAAAATTATTATCTGTAATGAAAATTCTATCTCTGTACATACAAACTTTTGTATTTATATGTAAACACTTTTTATGGAGTAGTTGTGCCTAGTTTTCTCTCTTCTATGCCATGGAAAACACAGGCATTTTTATTGCAAAATATGGTATTTGTCAGCACTATCTCTCACTCCTGCTTCTCCCTTCATCTCCTATAATAGATCTTGTACTTTCTTCTGTGGTTTATAAGCACTAAAGACCTCATCTCTAGTGCTGAGCATGTGTATCCTTCTGCCTAATTTACAAAATCCGTCCTTAATCTTCCTGCAATTCTTTCTGTGCCAGCAGAATCTTGAAGCATCGTTTTCAGAGATGATGTCCTTCTTCATTAATTTGAGTGATCAAGAGTCAGGATAAAGTTGTTCCCACTGGCCTCAGGAGCACTTGAACTCACTCGTGTGAGACATAGTGATAAAAGCTGTCCCCGCCCCTTTTTCATGAGTTATCTGCTGTGGTATTATGCCATGAGATGAGAGGTTTGCTATTTTAGTGATGAATTCTTGCTTTGCCAAGAGACCAGTATACTTCTCTAAGAGGATCCCAGTTTGCCCAAGGATGGACCATGACTGTACACTGGTTTTATTGCTGCAAAATTTAAGGCTACAAGCACAGAAACTGCTGTAAACCCACTAAGGCAAGTTGGAAAGGTAATGTGAGATCTTCATGTAAAAGGATTTCCAATGAAAAGAAAGCTACGTACTGCTCTGAAAAAAAAATGGCACTTACTTGTCTTCTTCATCTGAGGTGAAAATTAGCATGGTCTGGTTGTCCATGCCCCACCACGATGGTGTCGGTATGTGACAGGTGAGAGGCTCATCGTTAGACTGTTGTGAGGGATTTTTGCAATAATATCTCTGCTCTCAGTGATCATTATCCATGTGGTTTCCCAGGAGATCTCAGCTCCTTACACTAGTCCTACCTAGATGGTTTAGAATGACTCCATCTTAGCTTCAATGAATTAGGTAAGGAAAGTGTTAATTTTGGTAATTTACAGCTGTTATTCTCTGTCTGGTAGGAATGCTATGGCACTGAAAGGTTTATTTGATTAGAATATCGTACAAGAACAGCTATTTTGCTGTATGTAGACCAGCATGTAGAATAATTGCATTTCTGTGAGTTGTGCAGGAGCTGTGGAAAAGTTGGATGGCTAAACTTCACACTTATGCTTCTTTTAATGGGTTTTATATAGGATTGGCCAGATTAATACACTGTTGCAGTCTCTTTTTTTAACTGCTGTCTCTTTATTTTGGTATAATTCTTAATGAGGTATAGAGCAAATAGCTATCACACGCACCTAATAGTTCCTGTAGGGTCAATTATAACAAGGTGCTTCTTTAACTCATTCAGGGCATGTCTGCTCCCTGCAAGGCTGAGGCTGGCTGTTTCTCACATTCCAGTAACGCACATCATGCATTTCCAGTTCAGAGGACAGATAGAGCCAGCAGATGGAGAAATCTAATGCTTAAAGCTTTTCCTAGGCACCAAGTTTGAAGACACAGTATTTTGTCTTTTTTGTATATTGTAGTTTCCTTTTGATTTTTTTTTTTTTCTTTAAAACTCTTTTCTTACTGATTACTCATTTGTCTAGTGATCTCTAGCACTTCATTTCTTATGTTTTTCTGTGGTGACTTTTCTTTATCTCTTGTGGTTTTTGTCATTTTTTACTTCGGTCAGGTTGCTGCATCCTTATCTTCAGCAAACCATTTTCCTTTTAATCTCTTTTGATCTTTCTCTTCTGTATATTGGACTGTCATTTTCTGTGCTTTTCCCCTTCTGTTTGTGTATATGCGTGGGTGTTGCTGACTAGCTTATGATATTTTTTGATTCCTGTGAAGAGTTTTCCTTTGTGTTCTTCCTTTATTTTTAATTTTTTTTTTTCCATACTGTTTTTCTCAGTGTATGCCATTTTATTTTTTTCTTGCCAGATCTTAGCACTTTTTTCTTTCTGGGTAATCTCATCACATTTTCCATTTTCTTTTTCTATCTGCTTTTGTGTGCTGACTTCTTCATTTGAGTGTTCTTACAAACCAACTTCACTTCTAATCCTGTTCTTAAAAAAAACAATACTTACATATACAGATACACAGAGACTTTTTCCTTAGTTTCACTATATGGCATGAATAGCAAGAAAGAATGAAAATACCTTCCTGGGCCCAATTCTGCACTCTTCTTTTCAGGCTTGACTATATTTTGGATTGCAATTTCATGAACAAATGTGCTACAGAGGAAAAAGCAACACATCTATTTTCCTGAAAACTCACCTGATACTAAGGCTCCTTTCTGCTGCTTTGACAGTAAAAAAGATGCTCATGAAACACACAGTTCAAGGCTCCCATGCAGTGTAGAGAAGTGGTCACTGGATAAATGAAAACCATGCTTGGTATGTCTCAGACTTGATCTAAAGAGCTTACCGGCAATACGTGATGAAGCAGATACTTTCTCTTTTCTGACGAAATTACCAGTGCTGATGATGTCTTTTGTGGTGGAGTGCCAGACAGTGTGTTTTTATGGGAATGTGGACCTTTACGCAAAATAATTTCTTCTTCAATACATTTTGTCTTTTAAACGTAACTTTTTTTAATATTGGAATGAGGATCTACCAAAATAAAATTAGACAACCCATTCCAATTTTCTTGGAATTTTTATTCCTCAAAGAAATAGATGCGAAAGAAACCATATACGTTCATTAGGTTTTAATTTTATTTCAAAGTAAATTCATGTTTAGCAACCAAATTTGCTATGCTATTCTCATCAAAGAACTGTCACATTTCTTCAGCTGGACACAGTTTCATGCAAGAAACATTACAGGCTGATAAGAAAATATTTGTTACTTCACCTTTAATACTGTTAGTCTGGTGTTTTGATATTTATGCAATTAAAAAAAAAAAGAATGGATTTTATTTCAGCTTTATAAAATAAACTATATTTTAAAGTGCATATTTGTGTTTCACTTCTCATGAGGAACATTAATGTGTACCTTTCTAGTTGCAGAACTGTATCTTCTATTCATCCAGAAGAACTTAACAGCCATAAATAGTGCAGAAATCCTTTCTAATTGTTGTTTTTGGTTTTTTTTTTTTTTTTTTTAGGGGGATGCGTGTATTCCTTTGGAGACATCCTGACATCTTCTTCTCTCAAAATTTAGAGGAGAAATTGTGCCATACCTTCATGTATGAAGGTTTGGGTACCTCTTCATGTACCTTTGGGTACAGCCGAACTCTCATACAAGGTAACAGAATTCTCTCATTTGGCTTCACTTGAGGCCAGTATAATCATAAAGAGTCAGCCATGAAGATTAAAAACTGTGGTGTAAAGGCTGCACAAGTGTATAAATTTAGAGCTATCTAATCACAGTGACAAAAAATATGTTACCTCAGCTTAAAGCATCTGCTGCTTAGCTCTTCCTTTCTCTTGGACTCCTCCTTTTGACTACAGATTATCCTGGATTTGTAAATGCTTGGCAAAGGATAATATTTACAGCTTTCTGTAGCTTTGCAACTGTGACAAACTTTTTAATTAAACAGTAACAACTGTAGCTCATGGCATTTTCTGAGATTAATGAGTGGCTGGAAAACTTTGTGGCCTAAAGCAAATTAGCCCATCATTAATTAATCATAAAAAACTTGCTGTGGACTTTGGTTATAAGCTGTTTGGACTCAGAATCAAATTTAAAGAATTAGTTTTCTTTTTCTGTAATGCTGTCCCTTTTACCCAAACTACTGGGATCTTAAATTATCTCTAACATTCAGTATTGATGTAATGCACTATGAACTTCATAGACTTCATAGATGCTGCACAGTTTTCAGAACACAGAACACCATTGAATCCTCTTCCCACTGTAGAATGTGCACTCTCAATGAGATAGATGAGTTTTTCTGGAATCCAGGGCAAATCAGGGGAATTTCTTACATTTTCTCTACCTCTATGCTTTCATCAAAGTTTTTTTCCAAGATTTCCTATGCCTATGTATATTTCAAAAACATTCCAGAATTTTGAATTTGATAAACTGTTTTAAGGGTTTCTAAATAAAATTAAATTCATTTGCCCTTACCTCTCAAATTTATGATAGCTTCAGAAAAAGTCTAAAAAGTAAACCTGAAAAGATTAGAACCACAAATACACATTATTAATCCAACACAAACTTCATGTTTTTTCCCATTTGTGATTTTGTATCAGCCCTGTGCTGTGAGATAACAAAGAAAACCATTGCGGTATCTCTGAAGTGTATGTGAAACCTGACTGGAGCTGTCCTGGTGTAAAGCAACCCAGACATAGAACATAAAATCAGAGATCAGCGCAGCTTGGAAGGGACCTTGAAAGGTCAAAACCTCTGTGGGAAAGGGAGCACAGGTGTAATTTTCTAGCACCCTGTCTGATCTTATCTTGAAAACTTCCATTGATGGGGACTCTACCACATCCCTGTTCAGGTTGTTCCAGTGAATGATTGTTCTCACTGTAAAAAAAAAAAAAAAAAAAAAAGATTCTAATATGAAGATGAAACCTCCACCGGTGCAGATTGCCTGTTGCCCCTTGCTCTCTCCATGTGGCCCCTTAACCTCCATTCTCCTTGTAAATGCCCTTAACTACTGGAATACTGTGATGAGGCCCCCCTGAGCCTTCTCCTCACTAGGGAGAAGAGGTATCCCCTCAACCTTTCCTCATAGGGCAGGTTCTCCAGCCCTTTGATCATCCTGTGACCCCTCTTTGCATCTTCTCCAGCCTGTCTACATCTTTCCGGAACTGTGTGGACCAGAACTGGGCACAGTTCTCCAGGTGCAGCCTGACAGCTGGGCAGAGTGGGATGATCACGCCTCTACCTCTGCTAGCGATGCCCCTGCGGATGCAGCCCGGGACCCAGTCTGCCTTCCGTGCTGCAGCAGTGCGCTGCTGGCTCAGGTTCAGCTGCTTGTCCCAGGTCCCTCTCAGCAAGGCTGCTCCCAGCCACACAGAGCCCAGCCTGAGCTGGGCTCTTGGGTTAGTCTGGCCCAGGTGCAGGACCTTGCATTTGTCCTTGTTAAACTTCATACTGTTCTGGCTAGCGCACTCTTCCAGCCAGCCCGGGTCTCTGTCAGATGGGTCACCCTTCTGACGTGTCCACCTCGACACCCAGCTGATGTCATCAGTGTCATCATTCAAAACTTTTCACTGAATGATGTGGAACAGTGTACCACTAGAGATGGAAACCTGGACCTTTACACATCCTCAGTTCTTTTAAATGCTGCATAGAAGAAGTTACTCATTTTTCAGCATGAAGTTAGTGATGGTTATGAATGAAATGAGTCAATTTAGAAATAAAATTTTTCTGTTTGTTGCCAAAAGAGTGGTAATAATGTCGGTAATACTTCAGAAGCCAATACAGTACATGTTTCAGAGACACAGCTTGTGAGATGGAGATAAACCTTTTGTCTTTTTAGATTTGCAGCCTATAGTTTCTCTGGTAATACTCTAAACAAATCTTCCAACTGGTATTTTTTTTCTTGTGTAATTTAGCTTAATCCACAAACAAATATCTGTTAATAAAACTTTTGTTTATTCATGATCAGTCTTAATTTTAGTGGGGCAATCTCAAAAGGCCTGAAGATAACAGACATACACCTGAATTATCCAGCTGGGCAACAAAAGGATGCTGGTATGGCTACAGAAAGCAATTTGACCAATATTGATATTTTGTGACTTCAGCTCATTTTGAAGATAGTCAAAAATAGGTCTGCAATAGATAGAAAATCAGTCTCCAAAAGTGATATTGCTAACTTTTTCAACAAGCATTTAGCACTATGCAAATGCTCTGCTGGAATATGAACTTACTAAGAAACTAATTAAAATTAATTCATATCATAATATTAAAAAACATAAAAGGCTAAGGACAAATGCAGAGAAATGAGAAACCTGACAACGCTCATGGAAAAGCAGCAAGTGAACTCACAAATAAAACAGCGTACTGAGATAAGTCAGATACCAAAGCAAGTTGGGCGAGATAAGATCATGTTTTCTTGGTTTGTAATTTGCTCCATGACTCTTCATTTCCTAGATTCAGTAGATCAGATTGTCCCCAGGAGGTGTGTGCATGGCTGGAAATGAAGGCAGAGTATGAAGTGATCTTGCTAAAACAGAAACGTGTCCTGTTACAGGAAACCCTGAGGCCGAGCACTGGAGTACAGCAAAAAAAAAAATAAAAATTTCACGGCGCTGTTTATCTGTACACCAATCAACTCTTCATGCCAGCAGTCACCAGCAGAAGGTTCATAATGCTTTGTATAGGATAACTGCTGGAGTTAAGGGCAGGAGAGTTAATTTCTTCATAATGAACGTAGCCCTTTTATTCAGCCCGCAGACAAACACTTGATTGGCTTCCGTTCTGAGAATGCTCATCATCATTTTCTCTTTATCTTCCGAACCTGTGAGTAGGCTTAATGAAGCTGTATGATTACTCACAATGCATAAAGCAAAATATATTCTCAAGTCTTTGGAGGAGTATGGACCCTGAATTAATTCCCAACGACAGTGACACATGATAAAAATCCTAAAGGGGCCTCTGTACTTGGAATGATTAAGCAGACTAGGACTCTTCATCTTAAAGAATAAATGACTAAGAGGTCTGACAAGTCCATGAAAACATGAGTGGCATGGAGAAGGTGTCAGTTGTTCACTCTTCTAACAGAAAGGGCATCAGAGCTGTCAGGAGGCAGGTTCAAACACATAAATATATGTAGTGAATCAGCAATTCTTGCTGCAGAACTGTATACGTGGTAGTGGTCTATTTGTGTTCCAGATAAGAACATACAAATGAATAGATGAAAAGTTCACGGAAGATTGTTAAATACATGCAAAGTGCCTCGGTCTCAGGAAGACCCTGGTACACAAACTGTGAGGGATAGGATGGTTTTGGCAAAAAGCACCATGGTACGTTAGATCTGTCTTTGTACTTACCTCTAGTAATTTGCTCGTGGTCTCTTGAGAGCAGGGTACTGGATTAGACAGACCTTTGGCATACCTCATATGTCATTATTGTGTTCTTATTCCCTCGGTTCTATCTTTGTTGGTTGTTGCTGCTGTGTGATTGGTTGTAGAAGTCTATTGTTTCTATGGTCACACAGTTCTTTCCATACACCACCTGAATAACTGAAACTGTTATGTTGTGCATTTATAAATACTCACAAATGTCAACATCCATCATGCCATAAATATGAGTGGATATTGCTGACTGTATGAAAAGCATTTTTCTCATTCTATGTACGTAAACAGAAACTCAGAAACATTTAATATATGTTTAATTACATAAACAAAAAGAAAGAGGTTCAATGAAGACCAAAATCAAAAAGTCATTCAGAAGTTGTATACGACAAGTACTTTCACAGTGGAATTGCTCCCTTTGGTAACCCTTTTTTTTTTTTTTTTTTTCCCCTTAATTTGAGATTCAGAGCTATTCTCTTCATACAGTGTAAAACAAAATGGAATTTCATGATGTTCTATAATCATCTTTAAGATCAGCTGATACATTGATTTTGAAAGCACTTGCTACTTTTTGTCTGAAAGAAATGTTCAGCAATCAAACTGTATAAAGCATGAATCTTGGGCTTCATTTATCAAAATTATTATCAAGAAAATATATTATTTTCCTAAGAACAAGTGAGCCCAACCTTTACTGCTGTATATTGCAAAGATTCCACTTCCTTCCTTCAAGTATCCAAATCTTGTTAATCCACTTACCAAATTCTCAAGTGATACCTTTACATTTTCTCCTACATCTCTCTGAATATATACATTTTTGCATACAGTCACCCAAGGATATTTTTAAGTTTCCATTTACAATGCACCTCTGTATGTGTGCCTACCAAACATTTGATAATTAATAGGTACACAGCAATTGATGCATAAACATTCAAGATTTATGATTCCTTAATAGCCTAATTACTCTCTCCTACTTTTATATCTAACAGCTTTTAGTTGTGTTTGGTTTGTTTGTTGTTTTTGTTGGTTTGTTTGTTGTTTGTTTTTTTTTTTTTTGGGGGGGTGTTGATTTTTTTTCGCTTTGTACTAGGCACCTTTGTTGTAATATTCCACCATATTAGGACTGGAATTAGGAGTTATTACCTTTTGTTTTTATCCCAGCACATTCTATCCCAGATGCGAAATGTTATGTTTCTCATCATCGGAATAATCCACATATAGGGATTGCCCTGTGCTCTGGTGCAGGAAAACAGTTAATCATGAATTCACACAAAGAATCATGGGAATCCTGTATTTAATTTACTGAATGCTTGTTAAACTTAATCTATCTGGAGCAAAATACTTATGATTCAATAGAACTGTATTATGAAGAAAAGCCTCTAACTTCTTTCTTCCCAGAAGCATGCCTGCTAAAATGTATTGAAAAAAGCATCCTCAGGACATTGACTTTTAAAATGCAGCTGAATGCCCTGTGGGAACTTGAAACAGCTACTGTCTAAGGGTCTTTCATTACCAAGATGGGATAAAGAAGAAATAACAGCAGCATGGATTTTCTTCTGAAAAGCATGTAATTCATTATTTATGGAACAATACTTTCTGGTTGCTGTTCCTCTGGAATCTAAATGTACAATAGCATTATTCATCATTGCCACCGAAAGACTTGTATTGACTCTACTACAGGGAGTCTGGCTGCTTACCTCTGACATTCCCTAAGAAAAAAAAAAAAAAATTTAGGCTCACCATGCAGCATGTTTTAAAACAAATTGCTTTCAGTAGGAGAGATCAAAAAACTTGAAGGGTTTTTCTTCTTTTCCACTGCTAACGTTCTGTCAAATGGCAGATTGTAATATCTTCATTTGTGAAATATGTTATTCCAGTTTTTAGATGATTGTTGGCTTTAACAACAGAGAGATATATGCAGTAGGACAGCTTTGTGGCACAAAAGACACAGAAAATTGTGTGCAAATCAGAAGTATAAATTTTATTTCAATTATGGAGATTTTATATGAGTGCTAAAATATCTGGCAACAAGCTGTACTTATAATTACATTAACAGCTTAATTTCCCAAAGTTCCGTAATGCCCACATCTCCTGCTGATTTATGTTACAAGGATATAGATTAAATCCATCGATTTCTGTGACATAAAACCAGATTTGAGTACCTCATCTTTGACAGCTGGGGTCAGATGTTTAGCTAGTCACAGATCATGACTTCGTTGTTGCTATGACAATTTACCTCATCAGAAAATCCATCCCTTCTTTTTGTAACCTTGTGCAAGATATGCAGCATTTACTTTGCAAAATCATATCCATCATACTTTGAAAAAACCCCCTCCCTCTTAATTTTTTGATGTTACTTTGTATTTTAATACAGTGCTTAAATGAACGGATGACAATAAAGATCATTAATATCAATATTATTAAGCAATAGCTTATTGACGGTAAGTGTATTGGTGTGGTCCAGCTACTGCAATGCTCATGTAATGGTAAGAATCGAATGTACATCAAATACTGTTTTAAAAACTATAAAGAATATTCGAAACTGGCACTGGGAAATATCAAATGTAATTGTAATGAATAATGAATACTGTACTGATTACAGAATGTATATACCTAATTAGTAAAGTAGCTATGACTGTAGAGGGGAAGGAGGAAAAAGTATTTAGCTATTCTAAACGAGCTCAACTTTTCAATTATTCTAAAATTATTCTATCCAGGGTCCAATTTTCTTCACTTGCAACCTTCTTACAGCACTTTGTAAAGATTTAAAAATGATTAGCAAAATGTGTGGGTAAAAATATGTCTAATGTAAGTATGTAGGTGCAGTTAGCAACCCATATTTAATTAGAAAATTAGTGTACTGAGAGTCAGTACTTACTTTTTCATTAGTTGTGTGCAAGTAGCAAAATGCCCACGGATATAAGCTGGCAGCTACTGCAGAGCAGTATAGTTTATTGTTTCTCTTCATTTGTTTTCTTTCAGGTATTACACCTTTCTGGAAAAAAGATCTTTGGGCTGGTAGCAGAGCCTAATGTGTGATACATGTTTTGGGCCAAATTTTGTTGTCGGTTGAGAAAAGCTAAAAGACTGATAGAATGGCAAGTGGACCCTGAATAAGGGTCATAAATATGGAAAATGTGTGAAAAAATCATTGTGTAAACACTCTAGCAAATCTGAAGGCTTCATTTCATACAATGCTGTGCAGAGTTTTGGATGCTGTGCATCTTATCAGACTAGGCTTACAGATTGTTAATAATGACATAATAAATACCGTGGCTCTGATTTCCTACAGTGTTCTTCCAGTTTCATGATATCCAATTTATCCTTGTCTGCTCAATCAATGGGATAACATAAACATAAACTGGATCAGCCTACTGATAAATCACAATGTGTAAGACTCCTGGAGAATTTCCATGCAAGGGAACTGTACTGCCTGTCCTTTCTGGTTCTTACTATCAAGTGAAAATACATGTTTTAAATATACATGATGCACATGACACTGATAAATTATCCTGATCAATCAGTGACAATTTCTGATCTGTTGGTGATTTTTGTGTAATTTGATTACATATGTGTGAAATCCTAAAAATAACAGTGAATCAAAATTCACTATTGTATGTCAGTCAGATACTTTCTTACCATAGTGGATTTCTTTTTTTGATTTATGGCAATGTTATTTTCTTAATCAAATTGGCAATAGTTCATTGAATTTACCGTTAGATATTATATTTCATGCCCTGTTTAGTCTTCAGGGTTGCAGATTTTTGACATTATGCAGAATGATTTAGTAAACAGCTGTAAATAATGTTACTTGCCTTGCAGTGTTTATGCTAGTAACAACTTTCTCTCGTGTCCCATATATGTGAGCATTTCTCTGAAGCAGCAGCAATTTTCCACCACCATGGCTGTAACTATTGCCATAGCTATTTCTCAGCTGTGGTTTCGAGGACATCAAGCACAAGCTTAGCAGGAGATTCTGGGCTGGTGCAATGGGATGTATCTGACCGATATAGTTCAGGTACAAAGTTTACTTTGGAGTGTGATGGTTAGGACTTGCAAGATTTAAGGAGGAGTTTACTTCAGAGCACTGAAAAACGTGATTTCTCCATCTGGGTAATCCTTCCCATGGTACACTCCTCTCACGTTTCTCCCTTATCCTTTTACTTAGTGAGCTACCGGCACTTGCAGTTTCCTCCTTTCCGTAGAAGAAATCATTGCCCTATCCATTCTACCTAAGAGTCTTTTTGTTGGCTATTTCTAAGGAAATATTCATTAAAACCAAGGTTAGACTCGGCTTCAAGCTTACAAATTGGTAATAATGTACACGTGGCATATTTAAATTCAGGGCTATACTTATGAAGCAACCTATTCTGATATGCAAGTCTTGTATGTAATGCTTACTTTGATACATGAGCAATTTAAATTTGTCTTAGTCTCTCAGATGTTAAGTTATACAGAAAAATAGCAAAGCAGATTTTAGAATATGTCTCTGCATTCTTAAATGAGGCTGATGACTTTCTTCAGCACCATATCTATGGTTTTGAAATGGATTTTTTTTATGAGCTTTATAGATAAAGAAACATAAAGAATCTGGTGGAAACTGCTGTTCCTCGAAAAACATTTGTATTTCCATTTGAAATGGAGATTCAAGCTCTAGGCCATTTGTCTTAACGTGAATGTATGGTTTTTACAAATGAAGCTTTGTAGAATTAATGCATTTAAAATATGAGTTTCTTCTAGCAAATGGAAACCAAAGAATGGATCTATGTGTGGTATTATGAGATGAATAAATGCTTGGAAAATGAAAACATTTTCTGACTTGAATATGAATGAAAAACATATTGCAAATGATATGGTGAAATTTATCAGGTACTTGCATCATATTTGCTTGATAGACTCTGACCCTGAGGTTAAACTAGGAAAGTCTTTTGCTGAAGAAAGTTGGAAATAACACCCAAATAATTCAGAAACGTGTATTATGAGCATTGTGAAATGCTCATATTGTAGCAGAAATGATTAAAGTGATTTACATTTATATAGCTTCTACATCGAGAAAGTGCCTCCAGAGCTTTATAAACCGAATGCAGAGAACAGTGCAACCAAAAAGGGAAATGTTTGTCTCCAAAAGATTTTATTTTAATACCACATAGCAACATTATGCGATATTTTAGACAGAATATGGTGATCACATCATCAAAACTACAGGGAGAAGTGACTTGACCAGGAGAATTAAGCTAAAATATGAACTCTTAAGAAACAGTGCCATGGATTACTTAAAGAATTCAAGAAATAGACAGTTTATATAATTGTAGAGATTAAACTGTGCAGATGTTGGGAAATTAGTTTAGGACAGGCACTTGTGAAGTGGGGCTCCTTCCCCAGTTAAGGCAGTGTTTCTCCCTGCTTTGTTTCCCTCTCTGATTTTGCACACCTGTGTATTCCTTCGAGCTCCCCATCTGTATGACAAGGCATTTTGACTCTGCTGAGCAGGAGTAACGCTGGTTTCAAACGGCATGTTAACCTTCCTAATGCTACTTATGCTTCAGAACCATACATCGGTGATCCAAATTCTCAGTTGTGGCCAAGAAAAGATCACTGCTGTTGTGGAAGGAAAGGTCAAAAGAGCTGTTTAAATATTTTTCTGTTTGTCTAGCTGTCACACAGCTGCAGATAGTCCCCAGTACAGGAGATAGGTCTCACCCTTCATTTACTGATGCAGGCATAAAACTGATATGAGAGAGAAAACATTGAATTATCTGAAAAAATACGCTAAGGAGAGCCACTCCTGACTTTTTTCCTGGAGCATTTTTACCAGGGCTGATTCTCTAGCATAATTTAGAGCCATCTGGGGGCTCATGCTTTAGAAGAAACCTGTTCCATGCTCTTGCTAAGTCAAGCCTTGTGAAAAGGATGCAAACTGGATTCCCTCAGTATCCCCTCTTGTAGTGTTATCTCAGAATAGGTTACTCCTTCACTGACTAACAGAATTACGCTGATTTTAATACACTTAAAAAAAAAAAAAATCATATCACAAGCCATCCAGAACTTGGTAACCCTGTGTAACAGTCTTTAAGGAGACTGTGTATCCAGAGCCTTCCTGAAGTTGAAGTAATCTTGTCAATGTCACTACCGTCAGCTTCCATTATTCTTTCATGATTTTCATCAAGATCATTAAGCATGGTTTCCCTTTATAAAATCGCATCAGTTTTCTAGTTAGTCTGTATCTGTTTTGTTCACCTTCCCTATCACAGAGACCTTACAGCACTTACAGATGCAAGCAGCACTTACATCCTTGAATTTCTGTTTAATTTACTATTTTCTTTTAAGTATCAATGTCACATTCAGTTCTTTGTAGTTTGAAGTCCAAACTTTTTCCTGGTTTTATTATATTTCAGGATTCCGGTAAAGTTAAAACCAGCCAATGGATGAGTAAAACTTGCAGGTCCTCTAGAGCTATCGCCCAGATCAGTTGTATATGTCTCTGTTCTTAGGATCACTGTGAAAATACTGCACAGTTTCTCTGTAATGTTAATTGTTACTGAAATAGATGAGAAATTTATCTTGCAGTGAATCAGATTATATCAGATTGGTCAAAATTTTTCTGAAAGAAATAGCGGAAGTGTGTTCCCATACCTCCCATGGGCTAGGTGGCTAGAAAATTCTTTCTACTGCAGAAAACTGTTCCTGGAGGCCCAAGAGTGAAAACTGTAACTTTTTAAAAATAAAACCATAAATCCTCTCTGATTTTAGTTTTGGCATGTATTGAAGCATTGTATGATAGGCCAGCTGTCTCTCCTTTCAGATAGCTATTCTTAAATCAATCTCCATAACGCAATAGGTAGCTTGTAGACATTTCTGGACAAGCAATTAATTTTGAAAGTTGACAAGGCAGAGATAAAGTCAGTTTTAATTACTGTACCGTGTGCCTCTGTCAGTTGACTTTTTATTATTTTGAAATTTGTAATATTTTCTGTATTTCTAAATGCAAGACATACCTCATGAACATTTAGAATTTATGGTCTTCAGAGAAGATCTAGACTCAATATACAAGGATGTGCTCGTCAGCTTCTCATAGCCTAGTACAAAATCTCAGTGTGGACTCGATAGATAAATATAAAGGCTGTTCTTATGATTATAGCCCCAGAAATACGACTTCAGTTCTCCACCATTTATAGATTTTCTGTTTGATTTAGACAGGTGATTAATTCCTCTACTATTCAACCTTCCTTTTCTAAAATTAGGATAATATTCCCTAGCTGTGTAGTGGTAGTCTTCACTAGTTGATGAAGTAGCTGAAGCTACCCATGTGTAACAACAGTAGTGGTAGTATAATTAATGTAGAGGGAAGAATGCTAAGTTGATTTGATAATAAATTACATGCAAGTCTTATGGAGGCAGTGTATATGTAGTGGACACATTGATAGCATGGAAGAATACAATACATTAACATTCTTTCTATGAAAGGATTTGAACTCTCCTTTTAACACAGCACAGGACATTTACTTTCTAAGCTCGGTCTGTCTTGCTCTAATACGAGGATTCTGAAAGCTCAGCTCAAGGTGGCTGTGGTTGCTCTCAGTTAAGAAAGCTGAAGGCCTCTAAAATTGATTGTTCAATCGATGCAACCTGGCCTTGAGCAGTAAAGAATTAAAGTTTATCAGAAAAGAAAAAGTGAGAGTAATGAAATGCTGCTGGGTATGGTGTAAATTATTAAATATAAGCTATATTCTGCTGTTGTTAAAATAGATTTATAGGTGTTAAAGTCCTATTATTAGTATAATGCCTGACTTTAGAACTTATATATCTATTAAAGAGATGCCACTGAAACCTCAGGACATGTCTGTGCTATTCAAAGCAACACTGAGCTGAGACACTCAAGGTAGCACATAGTGCTGTGGTATCAATCGTTAAAGCAAAGTTAAGTAGCTGAGACAACAGGGCTATTCCTAACATATAGTGTAGCCTTGAAGGTTAAAGTATTTTCTGAATCGTAGGAAAACCAGCTGCTGTCAGGCTGCAGCGGGATTAGAATCAAGGTTTATCATGTAGAGAAGGGTTCTATTCGTGAGGCTATCATATGGTCATCACTACAGTCATTTTTTGACAACAGAGGTCACGGTTATTGTATTTTTGGCAAAATTCAGTGCCATTATATTTATTCAGCTTTGTAGATTAAAATTTCTGTCAACCAGCTGCTACCTGCTTTCTGGACTGAAGTAGCGCATAGTTCAAAGTTCAGGTATTTCTAAGTACATTTACATATAGAATTACATGTCAGTAATAAAGATGGCTAGAGTTAAGCTGAACAAGGCTTTAGAAAATTGTGATTTCAGTACTAAGTATCCAAAATCCACCTTAAAATATCTAGCTTAGGTGATGAAGTTCTTTTTACATTTTTTGTTCTTGGCTTAGAGTCAAAAGAGTGGGTATCTCTTCCAAAGTTGAGAAAATGGGGAATTAGGCAGTTGCATCCATGGCATGGCAATGCTGTGAGTTTAACAGAAGTATTTGGGCTGTTTATATCGATGAGGAAATGATGCTTATATCGATGACTATACTCGAAAGAAATAGAAGCAGAGTAAGGCTAAATGAAGGTTTGGTCTTTGGGTGTGTTTGATACTATATGAGAAGAGCATTTTGATTTTATTTACCTACAAGAGAAAATGAAGCAAATTGCTCATTTGTGTGTCAGCTGGGTAAGTGATTCTGCAAGATAGACTGTGATATTTTCATATGTGGTGGCTTTCTTAATATAACGGCTTCATTATTTATGTCTAGAGTCACCTAATACATTATTATTGAGATTAAAATAGGAATTTTGTAGCATGGTTGTGATTTACTGTTTTCTTCTTTATCCAGACTTCAGGTCTTGGTCCATCCAGGCTTCCGAGAACTAGAAACAATGAGAACAGAAAGTTGGAGGAAACAAAAATAGAAGCTAAATAAGTCATTCTAGTGATACGATTTTTTAGAGGTGGCAAAAGTGTAGGACTTGAATAGCTAAAAGACGTTGTATTACCTTTTTATAAAACATGTTGCTACTCCATCTTCCCTGCATTTATCTGACATGCTAAAGACTAACTGTATTTTAACAAACAATTCCAGCTTTTTAGTAGCACTACTGCAAAGTTTATAAGACTAGACATATTTTGTTTGGTGCACTTTCTGTTCTGGTCTAGTCACAGGCAACGATGACTTAACCCCCCTACCCCCTTCAAAACACTCTGAATTCAGTCCATACATTGTTTATGATTCAATAGCCAAGGAACACTCCAAAATAGCAGTGAAACAAAGAGGGACTAGACCTAACCATGTGTACTAGGCAGTCATCTCATCTAGCATTACTGATCTAATTTATAATATCACTGTGAGCTCTTAGGACATCAAAGGACTGCACAACCAATATGTAAACCTTTTTTTTTTTTTTTCTGTGAGCCATACCTTGTGTAAGGATTGCAATAATATTTGCTTGGCACATGAGGAAGCCATTCTGACCACAGAGACTTTCACGCAGAAAGTAGGCTTGAAAAACTGATCTGTTTACCATAACATATTAAACTTGCAATTTAATTTCTTCTAATTCTCTGTTAAATGTACATTTTTTTGTAAGTTGCACATTATAAATTATTCTTTTTTTTTGAGATAAAATGACAAGGATTTTTGATATAATGTTGATTTTCAACCTTTTTATTTTCTAAATTGAGTGACTAAATTCAAGTTAATATATGTAAATCTTCCCGCAGATACAACCTGATGTCAGAGAAATTGAGTTCTAGTAAGAGTTCTGCAATGTAGCAGACCAAAACTCTTAAAGATATCATGGCCCTGCAAGACCAAAAAGATTCACAAAGCTCAGATGGATACTGAAACTTTCCTTTTTCTAGTGTAGATGCTTAATACTTCAATTATGACAAGGCTTGCACCTCCTTGATGAAGAGTAAAAGGCATTTTAAAGTAGCACCAAGCAGTTTCAAGGTTCAGTCAGTGACGTATTGCCAAAACCAGTACAGAGTGTGCATGGAAAGACTTGGGAGCAGGTGGAGGAAGATGCTCCATAACCTTCCAGGAGTTTGCAGGAGGAGCCTACCATAAGTTTCTGAAGATATTTATGACGCAGAAATGGTGTGAATTTTAATTTGCCAGCTTCAGAGTTGCTGGTTGCCCAATGTCACCGTGTCTACTGTTTGGCAGTCTTAATGGATCAGTCACAAATTTTGCACTGTATCTGTTGCTTCTTGGTTTCCACAGAGTGATTCCATAAGCATGCAAAATACTGTCAGTATTTTGTAGACAGTATAATAGGTTTGTTACATGGATATTTGTATCAGGTAACTTTCAAAAGAACTATACATTTTATAGAAAGGGATGCTTAGCCAGAGATGTAAAATTAACATTAAAAGTAGGATTGGAGTATGGAGACTGTTTTTGTTAGAATCCCTGTTTAAAGGCAAAGGTAAGAATAGCTACACTAAAAAAAAAAAATAAATTTACACTTTCCTTATCACACTAGTCCTGGAAGTGGAAGAATTGTTTTAATGTAGCTACATAAGAGCTTAATCTTGAAAAGCTAATTAATTTAGATCATCTACAGATTTTTAGTTTTATTCTGAATTTACAGTGTGGCTTTATTTTGAGCAGAATGATAAAACACAAGTAACAACTTTCTTTCCTTCTCCTAAAATATAGTCCCGCATTTAGCAAAAAACTAGGTTTCTAATTCTTCACTATGCTCTGCAAGAGATCTGAAAACTCTCAAGGAATCTTTGTCTGAGGCTGACCTACAGCATGAGAGGAAAACCACAGGGTATTCAGAAAGCAAAACTTAAAATGTAGGCTCGAACAAGTATTTACTGTTCTTAGCAGATCAAACAGCAGCAAACTTAACATTTACTTTTCCTTTGGACAAGGAAAGTCAGTATCAAGCTTGCTTGCTTGCTTTTAGTTAGAATGATGGAAACTTAGGTTGAACTCCTTGATTTCAGAAGGTGAAATTCCTAAAATCCTGGAATTTGCCAAGAAAAAAAGCAAGACTTTTCTCCGCTGTGTTTATGTTTTGTCTAACTTTCCAGATTTAATCACTCTAAAATTTAAAGGAACATTAAACTCTACAAGCAAAGGAATACCTCATTCTGATCAGAACATTATGAAAAATGAGATTTGTGCAACACTAATAAATCCTCCTGTGCTCAATGTACAGTGAAGAAAGTGCAATTATTTTTTATTTTTAATATGCAGGTAGTTTATCTGAACATTCGGTTCCAGAGCAGAAGATTATTTCCCATAAAAAAGGTCACAAATTCTATGAAAAAGACAAAAGGCCTGCTTGTAATCTCATTTATAGAAGCACAAATAATGAGTTGTGACTCACGGGTTCCACTGTTATTGCTGAAAACACACTGCTCTGAGAGCACATACTACCTATCCACTGAGATTTGATTAGTTTATTTTTATCTGCAGTCTGACATGCATCTTGGATGGCTGTTTGTGGCAGAGGAGTTGCTGGGATTCATGAACTGTTGACCTAAGACTCAAGTATCCTGATCCTGTCTGTGGCTCTTCTACTGCTTTTTTTTTGACAAATCACCCACTTACCCCTTCTTTGGTCTCTCCTGCCATCCTCCCTGCTTTATTCAGAAGGGAAGAAACTCTGCATCTTTATTCTAAGGCAAACAGCATCTTAGCTTGTTTGGCTACAGTATCAAAATACTGTTAATTTTCAATGAATAACAATATATACTAGGGTATATGTTTTTCCTTGTAAACCTTATGCATTTTCACGATTTTCTGCCCTGTGTCTTTTGTGTTTTTTTTTTTTTCAGCACCAAATCTGGAATTTTTTGTGTGTGTCTGTCTGATTTTTCTTTATTTTTGCTAAAGAAAGATTCCCATTTCAGAGCATCTTGTTAGGGAGAAAAGCTGGAGCAAGTTTTTCGTTAATTCAAGCTAACAATCAATATTTCATGACCAACATTTATGTTTCTTATGTAAACGAAACTGTGTCTTAATGAGATTATTACCTGCTAACTTGCCACTTATGGTTGTTCCTTTAGTTAGTTAATCAACGTGGAAAACTTCGTATTAGGGATAAAGTGTAGTTAAAAGGCAATATTTGGTCCAAAGGGCCCAATTTTCATATTTATGTCTCTAGATCTGGCTCAACTTTTTTTTTTTTTTTTTTTTTTTTTTTTTTTTTTTGATTGTCATTGGGTTTAACAGAAAGAACAACAGAGTTTATTCTGACTACAACCAAAATCTCTGAGCAAAGGGTGTAAAAACTTGCATAAAGAACCTTTGTCAATAGCAAAGGGGATTATTTTTTTCCCATTGAAGAGGAAGCTTGTATTTTTTAATGATGAGAGGAAGGAAGGAAAAGTCTTCTAGATCATTAGACTTGATTTCCTATAAATAACTTGGCAAGAGGAGGATACTGCGACTAAACAGGTAATTATGCAAAGTTGCATTTCAAAATAAATCATAGATTAGGGGGTATTAATTCATTTCAAGCAGTGAAGTTCATGTTGAGGTGCAAGATGCAGATGAATTACCCCATGTAGTGCTCTCTGTTACCACCATTAGCCTGCCACAAGTCAGCAAGTGTTTTCCAAGCCAGTCTGGAAATCACTGCCCTATTTCACAGAGCATATGGGTGACATCCAGTTAACCTTCATGTTGCGTACATCCCAGCTGGAACTGGAAACAGAAGAAAGAAAACGTCTTTGGTGTTGCTGAGCTAAAATGATAAAAGAAGCAATTCCGTGCTGTTGAACATCCATGTTGCTTTTCTTTGTAATTTTTCTGGTTATGCTATTTTTATTTTGAGATCAGATGACAATATTTAAAGGAAAGTCTTAGGGATTTATATAGTGGCATAATGACATCTGTTATTTAATTCTTAATATTTTTTTTTTTATATATATCTACTGAAGATTGCGATGACATTTTCACAGAATTATCTACTTAAACTCCATGATCAATTTTATTAATAGCACTAGGTCATTCAGATCCCTTCACTACATATGAGAAATTAGGATTTTGCCTATGTAATTAATTCTGTATTATCAACACTAAATTTAATTATTTGTTTTATCATCCAGTCAGAATCTTAAAATCCCTCTGCAATTATTTTGCAGTCAGCTATTATTTGGCTGTTGGGGGCAACCAGCAAGTTCTTCACATCAGTCTTGATTAAGAGTCTCCAGATAACAAAGAAGAATGATGTGAGACAGAAATCTCTGATTGCCACAAAGTCTTAACTCTTAAATTTTGCTTGTGATCTCACCTCTTCTTTTTCAAAAGTTTTCACTCTTTCCTTGTTATTTCTGAATATTTTTTTTTTGTTATAGAAATGTATCATCTGCATTATAGCTATTGACACTTAACAAGGCCTAATTGTTACAATTTACTTTAAATCTGATAATAGTAAAATGCTTCTTGTCAGTGTTGTAAAATGACAGATCAGAAACATCTTATGACATACCCAAGAAATAAAAATTCAGACTGGAATAATTAGAAAGAGACTATTAGAATTGTCAGAGTACAGAAAACACATCGTAGAAGACTAGCAGGACTTGGTTTGCTCAGTCTAGTAAAACAAGAATTAATAGAAGAATCAGTCTGTTTTCCTTAAATCTGACATAAAATAAGAACAGAATTTTCAAGATGGAGCTTGATATTTTCAGGAAATTATTTAAGTTATGCACTGCTTGCAATAAAGGGAATGGAGCTCAGAGGCAGCGATCCTCTTTCGGTTCTATGTCCTGTGCTCTCAAGGGTTTTAAAAGTCATTTTTTTGGGTAAAGATATTCTCTGAAACATCTATGAGGAAACTCATAGGACATGTGTTATAAAGCAGATCAGACTAGATTACAAGAACTTTCTGTCTCCATGTATTTTGGAAATAACACTGAGGAAATAGAGATACTTATAGGTTGCATCAACTTGGATCAAAATTGAACCCTGTACAATAAACTTCAGTGTGGCGAGGGATTGATTTGTGTCTCTGATTGGGAGCTGGTGATGAGTTATATCCTTTGTTGTCTTGCCTCTGCTCTTTCTATTCTAACCTTCCATGTCTCACTTGGGTATGTGTCAATTCCTGCTCTGAAATGCAAGAGTGGTAACAATGTTCACCAGGCTGGTTGTGTGATCAAGTTTAATTCTGTTTGTAAGCTCCCTATTCCCAGTTCAAGTGGCTTATAAAAAGACAAAATATTATTCCTAAATAGAGCTTGGCTCCAGAATATGCAGTATATAGAATAACTTTCCTATGTAGAGATTTTTTTGTTACATTTTTCAATAAAAGAGTTTATTGAAAGTGTCAGATTAAGAAATATTTCTTCTTGCCTGTTTATTTTGAAAATAAAGATTCCAGATTTTTAAGGCATCTCTTGTCTGAGATTCCCCAAAAGTGTATTAAAGCATTAATAAATCATTTCTCAGAGTAGTTTTGATTTTCACAAGTGCAGAAGCCAGTCCCTAAAAATTAACCCATTTTAATGACATAGCAAATTGTGTAGCAATGTCAGTGAATGTCAAATAGGAAATTTAAATGTGAATGTTTACCTTTAAAAAGAAATTGAATCAGAGGAAGTATTTTCTGTAATAGTTAATTATACTGTAAAAAGCAGTGCATCAAAACTGAATCCTCTGTCACCATCATACTCTGATAGGATGCCTTCTTCTCTTGAACACATAACTGCTTTTTGTATGTAAATACAGTGTTAAGGATTGACTGGGATGCAAGATGATTCTTGCTCTGTGCCTCATAAACTGCTCCGAGGTTTTCGCTAAGACATGACAGGGATGATTGAAAAGTGCAGTTATTTGTGGGAATGGACTCAGATTTTGTGAAAGCTTGGAGGAAATCAAGGATGATTTGCATTACTAAAAGTTGTTGCAAAGTGCAGGAGTATGTAGAAGACAGTTTTCTTCAGGGAAACACTAAAACCTGGAAACTGTCAATGACAGATGGTGGAAAAGAATTGTAATAGTCTATGCATCTGTGACTGTCTTCAGCAGCTACTTAGGTTATGCTGGAATCAGCAGAAATAGTCTTGGTAAAAAAAAAAAAAAAAAAAGCTAATAAGCTAACTATCTGAGAAGAACTAGTAAAAGGTAAAAAGATAAAATCCAACAAGCATTTCTTTAAAGAAGACGGAGACTTTGACAATGTATACTTTTAAGAAGCTCATGCCAGTTACTGTAGAAAATTGTCAGGGCTATCAAAATAGCAGGTGAATATCTAAGGAAACACAAATTTAATGCAGACTTTCAGAAAAATGCTAGTAGGAGTTTATATGTGTTACATTTGTACAAAACCCATAACTCACTATGACAATACCTGTTTTGCACACCATCATGTTATTGTTGCATAATCCAAATTTTTTTCCAATACGTATACTTTTGGGTTTTTTTTATTTAACACCACAGAGGCCACTTTCCTGCCAAACAAGAGTCCCATTCAACAAACTTATTTTAAGCATTCCTCAAATAAGAGTACAGAGTAAAACAAGACACAGTCTCAGAAGACAAATCAATTTACCTTCTCATTTCTCAAAATCCCATTGCTATTTTAGGAGAGAGGAAGAGAAGGAATGTTACTGAAATATGCACTTAGAACAAGTGTATTTCATTGGGTTTAGAAATATTGCCTTGCTGTAAATGTGTGTAATTCTGAAAGTATCTATTCTGAATAAATTCTGTTTGAGTATGATCTCCAGGTCTTTAACTGATCGGCTTTGATGATGCTATATCATCCCAACCGACATTTCTAGAATGGAGCTCTATGATCGGTTTTAAGTAATTTTTCATTCTCAAAACAGATTTTGGTATTAAAAATAGTAAAGATATTGAACTGCAACTGATTTTTTTTGTTTTACAGAAACACAAATACTCAGTAAACATATAAATTATTTTATTTTGTGAAAGAGCGTTCTTTTATGGTTTTGGTCAGTTTGTGACTAGGAAAAAGTTAAAAAAACTTTAAAATTTGCAAAACAATGTGTTGAATATGTTCTTGTCCTTGCTTAGGTCCAGTAAACACTTCAGCGGTTACACTAAAATACAAAAAGAGTTTTTGAATCAGAGACCTCGTTCCTAACAATTTACAGTCAGATCTAGTCTTACAACCTGAAACTGACTGCTGCTTAGGCGAACACTCCTGTCTCTGAGCTGCAGCACATCTGTGCTGCCAAACTTTGCTCTGAGGATGGTAACATCTGGCCGGGGGCTGTGGGTATGACTTTTTGCATTGACCTGACTTGTCAGCATTCATAAGATTTTCACCCATTTCTTATTAATTTCAGTAGGAGTGAGGCAGTTGGACCTCAGTGCAAAGGAACCCTGTGAGATCTAATTTGGGGGAACGTGGGATCCAGATCCTGCAGAGTCAATAGGCTAAGAAAAAGGGAGAGCAGAGACGGACAGGCAGAAGATAGATAATTTCTACCACAATAATATTAATGGAGTTCCTTCCAATATCACAAATACCTGCCGGACTGCTAGAAATGCTATCCGTTTCCTTCAGTGAGTGGTTTCCAAATATATAGATAAGAAAAAAGTTATGAACAAAGAAGTGTTTACACCCACGGTGAGCAAGCGTTTATATGATTTGTCCAGGGTCAAAAATAAAGCTGTTCATGAAGGAACTGTTGGCAGTTCCTGCCTGGTGTCTTCAGCACTTGTCCATCTTTCCAAAGAGAGTTTGGTTCCGTCCTGCTTCTTCATAATAGGAATGATAAATTGCTTTCTGCACATTCATACACTAGTAAGCAAACAACAGCTCAGCTGTTTTGGAATAGAGAGAGAATTAATACGCACTAATTTGCTGTAGTATAATCGTATAAAATATACTTACCACTGAGAATGAGTTCTAAATTAGTTATAAACAAATTGAAATAATTTAGAAGCATTATGAATAACTGCATCTGGCAAAGTTTTGCGGTAGCAACTTCACCACAGGATTTCTGATGAAGCCTGCTCTTCCTGACTGGCGTATTCCTTTTTGTTAGCGTGAAACCTCAGGTGGCGGACTATGATTGTAATTTAATACATAATTAAAATTAAAACATCACATGAGGTTGTTTAGAGTGGAGAAAGGCATGATGTGTGGTGTATCCAGTATTGCAGTCAAAAATCTCCATTAAGAGAAAGAATCAAATCATTGTGTCACAAGTGCTTAAGTGTTGAAGAGTGTTGCTGTGTTTTGTAGGTAGAACTTACAGTCTGAAATAAAGAAACAGACTTTTTTTCTACAGTTAGATCTGACAACATGTCAGTGTCATCTCAGCTCCTCTCAGGACTTGCACAGTGCTACTACAGCGAATCCCTCTAAAGCTAATTCTAGCTGTAAAAAATTCTATCCTGTAAGAGAAGGGAAAACCAGTGAAACTTGTCATTAATTTGAAGTAAATTATCCACTAGCTGAAGCATTTCTGCACTGTGATACATTGTCCTTTTGTCCGAGATCCTGTTGTTTGTCGAGCACTTGCTGTATTCATTCAGAATTGTACTCTAACTCTTTTGTATGTGTGGTCAAAATTTCTCCCAACCTTTCACCTATGCATTTAAAAACTACAAATGGATATTTGAAAACATTTTCTTATTCAGTGTGCATTCGTTCTAATAAACAGATAGCTCTGGTGCACCAGAGGCGTTTTGCTTTACCTTCTGCCTCATTGTCTTCTTGAGGTATGGACAGATTTGCACTACGGCATGATTTGTCATGTCTCACTGCTTAATTAACCTTTAGTGTGGTGGCATTTCCCAGATTGCCTGCAGAATTATTTCAGAAGAATGTGTCTGTGTAGATAGGCAACGTCAAATATAGCAGCATTCTACTTAAAATATTGTTATTTGCTAGCAGCGAGGACATTATTCTTTTGAATAGATTTGAGACTCTCAGATCCAAACTTTGCTGTCAGCTGACTTTAAACCCCAGCTTTGAGCTTTCAAAATCAGTGCAAGCTCTGTTTTCTTTACATGAAGAAATTTTGTAACATTAAACTAGGTGTACCCCTGAGAAGCAGAAAAATTGTTTTCCATGCCTACTTATCTATTTTGTACTTACTAAGTGCTTGCTTATTTACTTGAGGAAATCGCTACTGTTCTACACTATGTAATAACGAAGCTGTCCTTTCCAATTCTAGAAAACTTTTCTTTACAAAAAAAGGTAAATTTTAAAAGTTCTTTAGTTCTCCCCTGTGAGAAAAGGTTATTTTACTTATTAAAGCAGAATGGATTGAAAGCCATGTTAACTAAGATGCTTTACTTGAGTCCCAAATTTTTTAAAAGGACAAAAAAGCAAAAGCTAACAAGATTTCTAATAGAGTTATTTTTGGTTGCTGAGTATTTCAGACGTGTGTTCAGTCACTGTGCCCTTAATAACCTCCAAGTTCTTTTAGCCTTTGTCTGTATTTCTTCTTTACGATTGACCCCATTGTTCCTAAAACTTGCTTTTAGTATCTGGGCTGTAATCTTCAGCAAAAGGAGAATAAATTTTTAATTTTCTACTTCTGAACCCAAAACTTCTGCAAAAACAGAGGGCGAAAGGGGATCAAAAAAAGGGTAAAACAGATAGATGTAAAGAAAAATATAAGGCGGTTTCCCCTCTTTGACCTAACAGATGATCAAAAAAATATGTATTGAAAATATCCTGGAAATATATTCAAGCAACAGCATTCACTTAGGTATCTATGAAACAGACTGTTTTGCTAGGACTAACAACAGTTTAATAGCCTTAAAAATAAAAGCTGACAGATTTAAACAGTGGAAAACACAATTCAATGGTTCACAGCTTTTCAGCTTAAAACAGGTGAAGGTTGACATATTTTAGATTTATAATGCATAGATTTTAAAAAAAGTCGTTCAAAGACATTTTCAATAAAACATTAAATGCTTATGAAATCTCTATAAAAGTTAAAAAAAAAAAAAGATATATTTACTCGAGATAATATATGAAGGAAGATGTTACTGACAAACTAGTGGTAATACTTAAAATATGAAAATCATATAGATAATAAGTTGTGGTGAAAAGCAGTTCCAGGAAATAAAATTATTATATGGAAGGTAAGTAATAAAGATTTAGTAAAAGTGAAACCATTAATTCTTCATAATATGAACATACTAAGTATCAGGTTAAAGAAGGTTAGGAATATTTATTTCAGTATATGTAAGAAGAAGAGAGTATTCCTAAAACTCTAATACTTGATTTGCAAACTTGAAGGTCCATATTTTTAGAGTATATTATCTTATTCCAAATTGTAATTATCTCACTCAAAATTGTTACATTCCTAGATACGTGTTTGAAAATCTTTGCAGATCTTTTATTTCAAATTTATTTCCTCAAGTTTTCCTCTTCAGATTAAAGTGGTAGCAATAAATAATATATATATTAATCTGCATTTAGTTTTTAATAATAAATCTTTGTGGAGATATGATGCACGGACATAAATTAATACAAATTAACAGGTATTATTACAAATTGCTTACAAATTATCACTGTAGAAAACCCACTGAACTAATGGAACATACATTCTAATTAATGGTAGCACCAATATAGAATTTTGGACACATCCAATAAATATTCTCAGTTCTTTACTGCAAACAGCATGCAAGGATGGTATAAACCTGCCCTATACTACTACATTTGGATCAAAATCATGTTGCCCCAAGGCTTATCTGTTCATATTGTCTCTTTGCCAGAACTTTCCATCCGAATCCTACAGTTAATCAGGTGAGGACCAGAAAGTTCATTCTGCAGTCAAAACCCATCAGTAGGACTCAAGTAGCTTCTTCTGTATTCATTGTGGCACAGCCAAAAAGGGCTCTTCATCTTCATCTTCAAGCATCCCTACTTACTTTTCAATACATCAAGATCCCTTTAAAGTTAATTCATGTGTTGCATTTGAGTGCTGTGAGTGGGGCAGCCCTTCTAATAATTTGCACATAAAAATTTTGAAGTTTTCACAACAGTGGGAAAAGAAATCGAAGATGGAGAAATGTCTGGTTTATACTTAGCTTGCCCATTTTTACATTTTGAAAAAATGAGAAATAGAAAGGTCTAAAGATTTCTCAGTATTTCTGATCACATTTTGTAATGGTCTCCTTTAGTGAAAAGATGTCTTATTTTTTTAATAGTGTATGATTGTAACATTGAAATTGTAATAAATTGTTTCATACAATGCAACTATATTTTCAGAGTTGAATTTTCTGAGAAACTCTAATTTTTTTTTCTCCTAATTTATTTTTCGGAATATATCACATGGATGCCCTTTAATAGAAAAATAAATTCTGGTTTTATTATTAGTGTCATTAAGGATGTGGTGCAATCTATCACTGTCGTAACCCTCTTATTCTTTACTCTATCCTCACCTGTATAGTCGACTATAGTTATCTCCATACATTTTGGGTCCAGGCAATACAAGTAAATATATTCCGATTCAGACCTCAGGTGAGTAAAACTGTTTTTTTTTCTTTTGACTCTAGGGTTATCAGCCACACTTCAACACAGGTTTCTTCACCAAGATATATAGCCCTAGATGAGATGAATCATAGTATTAAAAGATATATTTCAAATATTTCACTAAACTACAATTTTAGATTTTTCAGAATGAACGTTTAGGTGTGGGGTTTTTTTTGTTTGTTTTTGTTTTGTTTTGGTTTTTTTTTGTTTTTTTTTCCTAAGATTGCATCTAAACACATAAGCAAGCTGTTAAAATGTGCATAGAGAGCTGAGTTGTGTGGTAGCTAAGTGGTTTGCACTTTTTATGATTAGGATTAAGGATTATGATTATGATTAGGATTTAAGGATTATCATCTTGGGGAAAAAAAAGATAA
Organism: Athene cunicularia; assembly: GCF_003259725.1. NCBI lineage: Eukaryota > Metazoa > Chordata > Aves > Strigiformes > Strigidae > Athene > Athene cunicularia. The sequence goes on along the minus strand of NW_020799144.1, from coordinate 12,416,227 downwards.
AAAAATCAAATGTAAATAGACTGGGTTGGATTAATCTGTGTTATAAAGTGCTAAATTTGTTTTCTTAGAACCTACAGATACTTTTCTTTCAATGACATTTTTCTGAGAAGTAAGTTTTCAAGGAACTCTGTGTCTATGTATGCAAACACACACACACGCTCACACAGAGGATAAACTTCACTCTGCTAACTAATATTTTGTGAAGTAAATGTATTCTGCCAACCGAATTGCCCTATGAACTAAAAGGGCTTTGTGCAAATAGGCTGAAACTAAGTCAGGCTTTGTCTGTAGTGCCGATGAACACTTTGCACTGTACCCACAGTTTGTATTTTTCTTCCCATTTAATTGTTGATACCATCAGTCACTACTAATTACATACAAATGTAGGTCTGGTTTCTTTCTTGATTCTCTTCCTTTAAACTCTTTTGTGATGGTCCATATATAGGTGTGTTCTGAATGCACTGCACAGCATCTTTACTTATGTAACAGGACTGCTGTGTACTGTTTGAGGGAACCCCATAATAGTGGGGTATGAGTGGTGAACAACTCTTTTGTTAGAGAAAGAAAAACCAATACGTATTCAGTCTTTCAACAAGAAAGCTAAAGCTGTGCATGAACCAAGGGGCAAAAATAGTATTTTCAGAAGGTCCTGTGATTTCTCTCTTCCCTTGTGCCTTGATAATGTTGTTTAACAAGCAAGTTTAACCTTACTCTTGTCTACTGTATGAAAACAAACATAGAGCATATGAATCAGTGAATTAATTATTGTTTGTTTATTACAATTTCAATTAATGGTCTGGTAATAATAAGTGGAGAATTAAAATGCAAAAAGATGGAAAATATAAAAAATTGTTAAATGAAGTATTTTATTTAAGATGACAAGAAAAATATTTTTTTTTTCAACTTTCCAGAACTTAGCAGTAAACTTTATTTTAAAATACCATATAATACATAGAAATGTTCGGGTATTTTATGACACAAGAAATTGTTTGCTATGAAAATACTTACTTGAAATTGCTGTAAGTGTACAAAAAATGATAGATGGTGATAAATTCAAACCATTCGAAGGTGACATTTAGATGGATATTTATCTTAATGTAGCAGAATTACAGTGGTCTGAGACTCACTAGAAAAAAAACCCAAAAAACAGTTTTCCTGTATAATTTCCATAATGTAGTATTACCAACAAAAGTCCGAACACTTGATATTAGATATTTAAGTTAAAGTATAGCTTCATGCACATTTGTTTAGGATTTGGATATGAAAATGATGTGCTGAAAATAATTAGATAATACAGGAGTGGCAAAAACAGAACAAGGAAAGGATGAAGGAAAAAAAAAAGAAGAACAAGAGAAATTCCCAGCTTTGCATTTTCTTGCTTGCCTGAGAGATTGTGCTAATGGAGCTGCTCTGGCCACTGGCATCAGTGAATGACACTGGATGGAGGATCAGTGTAGAGAAGCTCCCAATGCTCAGTGGTCTTCAGGTGCTCAAATGGAACCTGGTATCTGCTCTTTAAAAGGAAAGTCCCAAATGTCAGCCGCATGGTGGATGGGTTAATGTTGTTTTAACCTGAATTTATACTCTCTGGATCACTGGCACCTGGAGATGATGCTGGTGTAGCTTTCACAGCCGTGAGCATCCGTGTAAGGTGTGTCATACTGTCCCGAGTTCCTGTAAGATGGTAACCTCTTCTTAGGAACATATGCCCCTACCATGTGTGGTTGGGTGAGAAATGAACACCTTTTCTTTCCTTCCCCCAGTGCACAGGTTGGTTTGGAAGTCCTTAGAGGACAACCTCATAGCTAGCAAGTGGAATTACTGCCTTGGATGGCCACACAGAGGTACTTTACACTTTTGCTAACCTTCTACTGGGGATGTCCTCTCCACAAATTAAACTTTGCAGCTTAGTTTCTTTTAGGATATGCCACTTCAAGTAAAAATCCCAAGTATTTCCAGGATGGACTTCTTGAAATTTTTTCCTACCTAAGTTTTTTCTGAATGGTAACTGTCACGTCCCGCTCCGACGAGGGGGACAAGTGACTCAGATTCGCAAATCCCCAATTGGAGCGGACAACAAGTCTCCAAGTTCAAGCATTTATTAACTACCTACAATGCACTAATTGAACACATGATAATTGGCTAAGTACAGAGCAAGCTGTGGCGAGCAATATAATATGCTTTACATTTCTCAACAGAAAAGGAAAAGAGGGAGATAGAGGGAATGGGGGAATACAGATCACCGGTCTGGGTTCCTGCGCTGATCCTGCCGGCGAGGGTCCCAGGAGGCGGCCGTCTTATTTGCTGGCATCCGTCTTCTTCGCTTCACTGCTCTCTCCAGACGGTGGGGGGGGTGGGGGAGGGCAGGAAGAGGGGCAGAGAGAGAGAGAGAGAGAGAGAGAGAGAGCTTCTCCCCTTTGATTTATACCCACTTTCCTTGGGTCCGTCCCCTAGGTCAACCCACAGACCTACGTATCCCATGTACAGGGAGGGGTAAGGTGTTTCATGGGATGATGTCACTAGCATGATCATGACAGCCCTTGTTAGCATATTGCGGGGTGTCAACTTTAATATGCATTTCGTGGATAATGAAGCAAAGTTCATTCACCGGACACAGGGCCCTTGAAATCTTCCCAGGTGCCCCAGGGCAGAGCCGTCTTGTCTCCACAGGGCTCTCTCCCCCAGATACATCGGGCAGCCTTATCAGCTTCGGCCTCCACAGAAAGCACCCTGTGACTCATGGTTTTGTCTTGGGAGTGTTTGAGGCATATCTTCAATCAGCCTCAACTTTTGCTTTCCCAGGCTGTTTGTCTTAGTTTTTCACAGGCCTGGTTTCTCGGCTCTCACATAAGATTTAGATTTTCACCTAGCGTTTGTTAACACTTCGGAAATCCACGCTTTTTTCCGTACAGAAGAAACATTTTGCATCCAAATTCTCATTGAGTCATCGCTCGTGTGCGATGTCTCTTTTACCTTTTCCACTGTACAACAAAATCTCTTGGAAAACTTTCACTTAGCAAAAGTCCTTATGTCTTCACCTTCTATCTCATGTCAGAAATTGTGTAGGACTATGTAAATCATCAAATAGATCCGGAACGGCAATGGTTGTAAAAATACTTTTGAGCCCAATTCAAAGGAGGAAAATTGAGTAATATTTCAATGTGGGAAGATGAGGTACCTGGGTGCCTGAATGTTAGAACTTTGAATGTAAATGTGATCCCACATGTGAATTTCAGTCTATTCACCGACCCTTAAACAATTTCAGTGGCTTAATAACATTTCTCTGTAATTTACCCAAGAAAGCCTGAAAGTCTATTTCATAAACTTTAACTACAAACCAAAAATAAATTGGGATCTAAGGCTCATTTTACTGTTGCTGTTCTTTTATTTATCTTTCATGATACATAGATTTGTGCTTACTCTAATTGTGTTATAAATTACTTTTGTAAGTAAGTCATGTCTCAGTTTTTACGTTCAGTACCATACATCTTATTTCATTAGTTCACTTTCTCTACTGTGTGTAGAGGAAAGAAAAGCACTATTTAGGCCATCCTTATGTTCAAGTTGCTGCTTTGTAATTTTAAACAGGCTCCTGAGTCTTGTTTATTCCCTTTTTTACAATAATGTTACTGTTATGTGCTGATATGTGGATTACATGGATTTACAACGTGCATCTTACAGCAGTTGACTCTCAAAATGCTTAGAGATATCTAGAGTTTGTAATAGAGTATCATATCCTGACAGTTTGCTTTCCCTAACATATACACATACTTTTTCCTTCCCCTAATGAAACTGGTATTTTAAGGGCTTTTTCAAAATTATTTTATTTTATTGCATGTTTCTTCCCAGATTTTACTGAATACTGAGATTTATCTGCAAGCACTATATACAGAAATAGCATGCAATCAGTATTAAAGATAGGACAGGTGCAAACTCTTCCAAAGCTACGGAAAAGAATAAGATTTAAAAAAAATCTAATTTATGTTCTTAGGCTTTAGCAAAACATGTTAAATGATTTAGTTCCATAGCACACTGAATTACCTGATAATGAATAACTGCCTAATCATAGACTGGACGCAAGTAATCTAGTGCTTTGTGCATGAGGGAGTTCTATAGCATATATAGAGCAAATATGAAATTATTGATTTTTATTGAGAACAGGGTCACAATAGGTTATTTTTCAGAGCAGTCTTTCATTATGTATCTGGCTGTTTTGCTGGTAAAACCCACACTTTTCAGAGTTGAATCATTATGTTGGCATTTAATTTCCATTAAAAAAGCATCTGATTCCAGCTGAGTGGAAGTTCCACAGCAAAGTCTTCATTAATTAGAACCATGTCTTACACAAATTCGTGTACCAATTATTTTTTACAACGATTTTCTTTTGAAAAAAAATTTACTCTTACAGCAAAGACTTACAATGTGACTTCCAGAAACTGTCTTCTGAGTTCCTGGATAAACCTGTTGTATTTGGGTCACTTTGTTCTGATGGGGTATACAATGGGGATCTAAATGGTTGTCATGTGTTTCTAAGCATGAATATCAAGTGCTGCCACCTGTTCATCCAGAGAATGACCCAGGAGTTGAATTTTTTTAAGAGAAAAGAAGAGGACTGTGAAGAGCCTGAAGAACTTCAGACATTCTTAAACCATCCTGTTGACTGGACAAGTCCATTTTTACATCTCTCAGGTGTGTTAGTTTCAGTCAGGATTTAGATGGCATAAAGTAACTATGGATGACAGTAGGTGGAGTTCCCATGCACACAGCACTGGGAACAGCATCCATTCCTAGAGCCAAACTACGGCAAATTAAAGCTAAATAAAGCTAAATTTTATTGGGTCATTGCAGTGATAGAAAGGGAGGCTCCACTGAAATATTCAACTCATTCTTCTCTCTGGCCATCACTTGATCAATATATTAATGGAGACAACAGAAGAGTGTCACAATCATTTATATAATGTACTAAAGAGCTTTGGGTTTGGATAAAATATGTTGAAATTCCAAGATTGGACCAATTCTATGTTATCTGATCTACCGATCATTACAGAATTGTATGTCTGAGTGATTTTTTCACAATAGTTTAAAATTAAAAATAAGAAGCAGTGAAGGACTAATATTTTGAAAATGTGCAGCTGAAAATTATTTCATAAACATAACAGATTATGCTCTTCTAAAATGTCAGTTGCTTCTTCTTGATCTTGCCTGTCCCATTATTCCTTTTTTTATGTTTTTCTATAATTTATCAGAACAGTGGCACAAAATTCAGTCCAATGTTCAAAGCAGAACATATGGTCTCCTCTATTATTGGCATATGTGTGCTGTCCACCTGGGGAAGATGATGTGCTCATGGCTGTGGTGTGAACTTACACCCAGCCAGGCACTTCCCATGGAGTGTCCCATAAGCTGAGTTGGTGTGCACTGGTGCTGAGGTTCATCTGCCAGCACTTGGGGGTTAACTCTGCAGATTACTGTGTCAGAGATGGTCTGTGGACTTCCCTTCTGGTCACATTTCTGCAGAGTGAACTCTATGATTTGTTGTAGATGTGTGTGAAACAAATGAAGAGTGTCCTGAAGGTCCTTGTAGCTCTCAGACCTTTCAGTCATCAGGCTGGCCAGCCAGAAGTGGATAGTTGGGAGGATTAATCTTCAGTTAGCTAATCAGTAACGATGACTTTAACATAAATACATCCTGAACTACAGGGGGACTACTAACCCACAGTTTAGGGTACTTTGTTTAAGTAAGAAAACACAGTTCTAAAACCACGGCCCATGGTCATTCAGCAGTCTGCACTGCTAGGGAACTGCAAGAGCTGTCTGCTCCTGGTGCAGGCTATGAACTTCACCCACAGGGCACAGTCCTGCAGGGTTTGAACACTATGGGCAGAACCAGATGCAAACAGTAATAAATCAGTAAAACAATAAATCAACAGTCTCAGGTGGGGCAAGGTGGTGAACCCAGTCCGGAATCCGTGCAGGGAGTCTGGTCAGGAGCAAAAGGAGACAGGAGCAGAGAGGGAATTGGAGATGGGCTCAAAGTCCATCCAGGAGGTAGGGCTCAGACAGGCATGCCTGCAGCACAGGGAAAGTTGGGCATGGTTCTGTTCAAGGATGGTTCAAGGACTGTCCACATGGTGCTCTGCTTCTGCAGTGTATAAAAGCTACAGGACTGTGATGTAATGGCCATGGTACGGGACTTGTGATGTAATGATCATGGTAAAGAAACTGTGCAACAGTCCCCATCATCTGGGGAAAGTGTTATTTAATTCTCTAATGCCTAGGAGAATCTCTGCAATGAAATGTAAACGTAACGACTGCAGCTTGGAGACAGAATTTATGGTTAACTGTATAAAGAAACATCAAAATGTCCATATCCTGGGAATACTGAAAATCCTGTTAATTTATAAACTAGTAGAGGTGGTGACAGACTTTTAAATGTCTTGTGAAAACCTGCAGACATCTTGCATACTCATTTCACTGCTGCTTGGATGAGTTGTGCAACATTATACTTAAGAACAACAAAATAAATCAAGTGAACTTTTAAAGCATTTTTTTTTTTTTTAGGACATGTACTTCAAGCACTGCTGAAAGCAGAAAAAACTCTAAAAACCCGGGAAACCTCTAGTAAACTTTATGCACACTTCAGTTGTATCTAAGTATATCTAAAAGATTTATAAGTTTTACTTGCATATTTGCTTGAGAAATGACACAAAGACCTTCCTTATTTGCAAAAGCCTCCCTCCCACTGTTTGCTAATTAGTTATATAGCACCAAAGATGATTCATTAGTTCACAACTGCTTAACATGTTGGAAAATACTATATATAAAACCTGATTATATTCTCATAATATGGCTGAACATAGCTTCCCCTCGAATTTAAAGCTTCTGACAAATCAGCATATTTAAACCATTTAGCCTGAGTAAGAACACTAGTCCATCAGATAAAGAAGATATATTAAGTTTATTTTTCTTTTGAACTTGCCCATCAAAGAGACTTGTGCACCCTTTAATCCATGTCGAGGGAATGTATAGTGTTTGCCTGTATAAATCAGCAATGGGGTGCAGAACTATCCTGTTTTCATTCTCCCTAAAGCTGAAAATAACTGAGCTGTGTATGCAAAATCTCTGCTGTGGATATTAGAGAAGCACTGAAATAAGAGAGAGGTAATTTCTGTTGCAGAATTATTTTTTTTTTCTACTGCAAAGTGAAGACAAAAGGAGAGAGTAAAGAAAACACACATTTTTCCCCTAATGACAGAAGAAGTGTCAGGTGATCTTTGAGGAAATTTGCAGGCACAAGTTAGTAAACAGTTTTTACATTCTAATAAAAAAGATGTCACTGTGACAGGTGTTGATAGGTGAAAGAATCACCATAAAACTTTTTGGTTAATTTTTGTGCTAGATAATAAAGTTATTCCCCCGGGGCTCAGAAGTTCATTGCACCCTCTGGTTGCTGGCACTGAAATAACAATAATGCTCCTCATGTTCGGAAATCACCTTTTGCCATTGCATATGTGTGTGAACATGCGTACATATTTATACCTCAGTCTTACAAGAGAGTATTGCTGCCGGTACTGAGGCAGTTGCTCATGCCAAGGCCACGCGGACATTTCAAGGTTGAGGGGGGTTGCAATAATTTAATAAGATTTTATAACTGGGAGCAAGGACCAGGACAAAAAGCTCATCTTTTCCATTTGAGTCACTGGGCTACAGTGCAGCCTGATTTTGTTTGGTCCCTTCTCTCCATAGCACTTGGACTTTTGGCCTCAAGGTAGCTTTACTCCAAGAGGTGGGAGGGAGGTTGAGGTTGAATGATTAGAGATCTATTGAGGATGCGGTAGGCTGGAGTTTAATCAGATTGAGAAGGGTAATGAACTTATCTGCCATTTTTGTGGGGCTGCTCCAGCTACTATTCTTTGATGCAAAGGACCAACGACTATTCCTCCCTCTCATGCTGTTTCCAAATGGTCACATCACATACCTGCTGTGTCTGCTGTCTTCAGTACTGAGGATGTGTTGTCCTCCTAGCTGTTTAGGCAGAGGCCCAGGGTACCTAATTTTAAGGTGTCTGGGTTGCAGTGAAGATTCCAGTTGATTCAGTAGCTACAAGCCCTGAGCGACTCCTGGTAGTCTCAGTTCTCCTGAACTTCCTCACCAGAAGTCCGAGTCCCATCTTAGGTGCTCAAGTAGGTTGTAGTAACATCTACATAACTTGTTTCTATGCTACAACTGCCAGGACAGAGCTCTAAAATAATTTGATTATTAAACTTTTAGTCATATTTAGTTAGAAAAATTGTTTGGCTGATGTGAGTTTGGTTTTATTCCATTAGCCATAAAGGATGTATTTTATGCATGATGTCTCCAGGAAAGAAAATACCTCTACACAAGCCATCCTCCTCTCCTACATTTTAATGGCATAATAGTTAGGACAGCCATATTCTTGTTATGTCTTCTGTTGCTCTTGTGATGAAATTTATATGACTGTGGATTCCATCACTGCTAATGTAATAATGGGATCTTCATTCTTAAATCACGCTTGCTTCTTGTAACATAAATCATTCTGTGGTTATAATATTCCAGTCACATGCACCTAGTAGAAAATAGAGTGTGAAGGAAATCTAAAAATAGCCTTTGGCAAAGCTTGTATGGATTTGTGTCTTACTATTCAAATCATGACTATGTAAAATATTCACAGATGGGAATGAACACTAATATACAGCAAGAAATGTTTGTCCTTTTGTTGCAGGACAACACTTGTACAGCCAAGTAATCAGATCAACATCACAGATGTGGGATTTGTCAGTGCAGAGTAATAATCAGAACCAAATCTTACAAAGTAATGGGTGAGCCCAGTGGCCCAGAACATAAACAAATAGAATGATACGTCCAGCTTTCATATTTTCTGATTTAGATATAAATTCTCTGGTGAATAACCTATGAACACTTTATGGAAATGGATATAACAAAGCAGAAGCTAGATTTTGGGCATTCAGTTTAATTCTCTTCAACAAACATATCCCAAGCCAGATGACTGAAATGAGCAGATGGAACCGTCCAGCCTGGCTAAAGGTCATAAAAAAATTCAGCACCTTTACCGGATTGTACCCAGGTAGCTCTAAACCACATAGTGTCTTCCTACTGAACTCCTAAAACTGCAACCAGAGAGTGGACAGTGTTCTTCCATAAGAAGAACACTTGGAAGTTTACCTTCCAAGAAAGGTAAAAAGTAAAAGGCACATTTATGTCTAATTAAGACATATTAGAAGCTGAGCCAAATGCTGCTTACATTCAAGTTGCTAAGTATTTAATCATATAAGTTTGTGAACTGGAAAAGTTTTGAGATGAAATGTTGTTCTTATGAGAAAGTACTGTCCTGTTCAATGCTGGCTTTACTTACAACATTTCTAACATTCCCTTCAGTTGGGAGAGCAAGAAAGCAGAGTAATCACAGAAAAGAGGTCTCTCTGCTTTGTTGAAATGCAGTTAGAAGTAAAATTAGAATAATATGTAGTGTCACTCAGCAGACCAAGATTCACGAATAAAGCAATTTATTACATGAACTTTCTTTTTTGCTCTTACAAACTATATTTGTTGTCATTGTATAAGCAATAACAGAAAGAAATTAATGGACATATCTGCTCTAATGTTTAATGAAATTCTTGTGTTGGTTTGAGGCAATACACTCAAGTGTATTTTTTTACTGTCCAATTTTGTATGTTTATACTTCAGTTAGCATGTAGAAAAATAAAATTGTAGTTATAATTACAAATTTGTATTTCCAGACAAAAAACTTGAAAGTATTTGGATGAAAGTTTGCACACAACTCATTTTGACATATATTGGGAAGTCTAAAAATTGTTTCTCAGATTTTTTAATCATTGCAAGTCTCAAAGATATACTGAGGTCTAGTCCTTGTCTCCTAAAAGGACATCTCCTATGAATGATATTTTTTCATCTTTCTCCTTCTGTTGTAAGAGATGAATGTTTTCATTTGCAAGATAACTTTTTAAGGAGATTTACAAAGCTACACTAGCAATTTAAGATTCTTCTAGTACATGAATCTGTCATTATTGTCTTTTATAAACAGCTTTTAACTTGGATAAAATAAATTTGGACACTAGTTCTGATATTTCATCTTTTTCGAACACATTATTATACTTTTGGCAGGGAAGAGAAATGGTATTGGCATATGTTGTTGACATTATACCTGGCACAACAGATATATAAAATATTGTCATTGTGTATAATGATACTTAGAATGTTGAATCCTATGTTGTGATCAGTAGAGTTGTTTTTCAAAAGATAGAATCACCTCAGTGCATATATAGGTCCTAATAATAAGTCTTGAAATAATTTTCAAATTTTATTTAAAACACAAATGAAGAATAGGACATTGCTCAAAATATACAGTTATTAAAAAAAAAAAAAAAAAAAAAAAAAGATAGAATGTGTGCAACTCCAACACAATGAAAGAACATAAATCAAAGCCAGATGTACCTGCTGAAAAATCTATTATGCTCATAAGATGACCCAAGCTATTAGCAGTTTATTTGCCTTATAAATTATAATAATAATTGTCAATAAAACATGCAAAGCCATCATGTTTCAAGATTCCAAATCCATTACCACAAAAATACAAATGAAATACTAATTGACTTGTGGAAAACATTCAATAATTACAGAGTGGGCTGAACAGTCATTCAGCTTGTATCAGGTGAAGGTCTGTAAATAATGAGGACATGCTTGTTACAGCTTCATGTTGGAAGTGGGGCACAAATATCTAAGTAATTGAATGGAAAACACAAAATCAGATAAAACAATAATCATAATTTATACGTAAAATAAAGAATACAAATATGTTTGTCAATAGAATTGTTAATGAGTATTCAACCTTTATAAATATGTATTATTTGTGTGAAGAACATAAGGAGAATGCAGTAAAATACTCTCTGAGAAAGAATAGACTCTCCTTTCAAAAATGGAGCCACTTAATTAGTTTATGAAGGAATGCCTCATAAGTTGTAGAACTTACTAAAAATCATAAAATGGAAAGCGTTGCTCCTGTGTCACTTTCAGCCTAATCTTTTCCAAACAAAAATACCCCAAAGACTGAAATTCTTCCATATTGATGTGTGTCAAAAGGAATTTATGTGAAAATTAAAAATGAGAAATTTAGGAAAGGTTTGCTAATATTTTGTTTGACACAGACTACTTTGAATTAGTGACAACCAGAGCAAAAATTAAAAATTCTTCCACTTGAGTTATAGATACAGGAGTTACTAGCTGGAGCTCGACATTCAGACTTTGAAATTAGTTTTAAGATGAATAGGTTATAATGTCATGGAACAACTTAAAATAACAAGCTTAGAAACATTAAAACTTAGATTTTCAAAAGGAGTTAGATTTCTAGTTCAACTTGTATTGGAAAAATTATACCCATAAACCCAACACCAACAAACATAAAGCTATTTCAAATTGTAGACCAATTTCTTAGGAGACTTGGGCAAATTTTATTGTTATTTTCCATATATTTTGTCTGCTAATGAGATTCTGTCAAAACAGATAAAATAAAAAAGAATATATTTAAAAGTATGATGATTGATATATTGTTTCAAGTAGTGTTAATATTTTTTAGAATAATTTAATATTTTCTGTATGTAATAAGGATACTTATTTCCATTTATTGTCTTCAATGTAACATAATTCCAGATGTGATTCATTTGACAGAAATGAAGATGCTATGTATATAATGTTAAAAATAGCTTTATAGAAGGGTACGCTGAACCATTATTTCTTTTCCTTATGCTAAGTGGCTTTTTAATGCCACTGACAGGTCTTCCTGATAATATTATTCTTGTTTCTGCTTTAAGGAGGGAATTAGGAAGGGGGACATAGGACATAGCAGTCCGTTGTAATGGCATTTTAAATAAACAAACAAACCCCTAGATTTAGAGCAGCTTTTCCTTAAAAAAATAGATTTGCTGTGGATTTTAGCACTGAGAGAAATGAAGTAGATTTCTGCTTGCTTTTGTTTTTCTCTGTATAATTATATATACAGACAGTTTTTAGCAAAGGTGCAAGCAAATAGCACTCATTATAAGAGCAATTTAATTCAGATAGATGTTTTTACTGAAGTTAAAGTGAATTGTAGTGCTCTACCTTTATTTCCAATTTTGTCTCCCCTCACCTGTCTTGGGGATAAAATATAAGAAAAAACAAAGTTTAAGTATATAAGGAAATAAAAAAAAAAAAAAAAAAAAAAAAAGAAAAGAAAAAAGTTGTGATCTTTGCCCATCACAGATGGTTGAAGGGCTTTCTGAGATGAAGATTACATGTAGATCTTATTTAACAGCTAATGATGAACGTGCCTATTCTTGTCTTCAAGATTTGTCTTCACATTTATACCGTTCACTTCTAACAGTTTCAGTAAAGGCTGGATACATGGGGAATAATGTTAGAGGACAGATGATACTCTTTCAGCTGTATTGGCTCTGAAAGCATTACCTGTGATGTTACCTGAATGCTTGAAATCTCAGATATTGTTCCACCTGAGACCTCATGAACAATATTTTTATAGTCGAAGATGAAAACAGTAAAAATCTAAGGTTCTGAGATCTGATAAGGAATATCACAAGCTCCTCCACCCAGAAATGAAATGGACATTTTTTCCTCCAAAATGCATTGTTATTCATAAATATTTAAATTTCCCAATTTGCTTCTAAATTTTTTTGAGATGTGAAGAGATTCTGAATCAAATATGGCTTTAAAGTTAAATTTCTTAAATTTTATATTTTCCATGGTGAAACAAAACTTGAAAGGATGAGGAATAATGCAAAATTTAACGACCTCAGTTAGTAAAGAAGGCAAAGTTTATTTCCTAATTAATATAATTGGAAAATTTTGAGAATGTATATCTTTAAAAGCATATAATATGGTTTTGGTTTAGTATATCCATAATAGCAGTTTCATAACGAAAGCATTCATTTCTCATGTTTTTTTTTGTTTGATTATTTAATAGGTTTTGTTTGTTTGTGTGTTTTTGTGGGTTTGAAGAAATGTAGGAAAAGACCTTTAAAAGCCAGTGAATAAAGTGTTAGATGATACTGACAGCTCAGGTGGATCAGAAGTAACAAACATTCCACATAATGAGTCCAAACGAATTCTTGTGCCTTCTCTGGACTCATTTGGGAATTCAAACCTCCAATATGACCACTTAACTCTTGAAGCTCTTTGTAAAAAGAAATAAATCAATCAAATGTATTTGATCTCCTGCTTTAATAATCCATTTTGCCAACTTTAATAGTGATGTTATGAAGTAGAATTGGTTTTAGGTTTTTAGTACATTACACAGTCAGTAATCCACTTAAAGATTCCAACCACAGAAAGTTTTCCTGTGTTTTATGACCAGACACTAACTGTTACAATGGGTGGTTTATTATTGTAGGGGATGACAAAACAGAATAATTACCATTAATAGTTTCTCTTGCTGGATAAACTCGTGTACATACTGGATACTCAAACAGAATTAAGAAGCCCTCTCTGCTAAAGGTCTCGTTGAAGATAAGTGGATATTGAAAGACATTATCTGTGACAATAGCAGTAGGCAATATAAAAGTGATATATTTGTGCTGTTCAATGCTGTTGCTCCCCAAGCATTTTAGAAATTGTGCAAAGAATTCTCCATTTCTCTCTTGAAGAAAGAGTGGCAAATATGTAGCACTGTCTGAATATAGTACATTAATTTTTATAATGGGAAGCCAGTGAGTTTACTATTTAGGATTGGAGGTTAGGCAGAAAATATGAAGAATGTTTAAGGGAACAGTTACAGAAGTGTAAGGTTTTGTTGATTCTACCTCACAATAAAAAGAAGGAAATTACTTGGTTTATTTTATTCCTATCTCATCCACTTATAAAATAAAGAAAAAAGGAAAAAAAAATAAATTCAAACCTCTGCAGATTGGGATCTTTTGTTCAGATGTAGTAGATGAGGTTTGAGACATAATAATCTCTCATCTTCAATTAGATATGCAGGAGAGCTTAATGGGAAAAAAACAACCAACCAACCAAACAACAACAACAACAAAAAAAAAAACAAAAAAACCTATACTCTTTTTACTTGTGATATATTAAGTCACAGTCCCAGATTTAAAAACATAAAATAATGTTATGTTCAAACTATATCCCAATGTGTAATTGGCTGTCCTACACTGAGGCAAGGAAACAGGCTTAGACCTAAATACCCAATACTTTCTTACCTGAGGAAGATAATAAAGATTATCAAAAGTATCTTTTACATTAAAAAAAAAAAAATCATTAATTTGTTTCTAGTCTGGCAAGGTGCTTTTTAGTAACACTTTGTTTTATTTAACTGCAGACTCTGAAGCTGTATCCTGATCTTGAACTGTGTTAAGTAACTCGTTTCTGTTTGAAATGTTTGCAGTGTTTAATCCTTTCACTACAGAGGGTACAGGTTAGAGATTTCGAGTCAGTCTCTGAAAGTAAATATATGTTATGAGACATTCAACAGCTTTCAGGTCCTGAGTCAGAAGTGGAACTTTCTGAAGTGGTTTTTCTTCACTATTAACATTATAACATGACTGTGGCCATTGGTGAATTTTTTAAATATATCTGTCAGTCATATTGCCTGGAAAACACAATGGTTTTCTTCACCCATGGAAAATAAGCACTGTAATATTATTGCCTCGTAGGACTGACAACAAGGCCACATAGAAAAATAAAAAGGCTGTGTGAGTCTAGAATCAAGAAACCCATCAAAATGTATCCCCAGAATAATTAAGTTATCTTTAAATGGAGGCATGTATTTGCATGTTGTAATAAAGAAAGACCAATATTTTTGTGGGTTTTATTTGTTTGTTTCTGACTAGCAAATTATTGTAAACTGAAACAGGGATAAAATTTTGGCTTGGAGGTATCGTTGCTCATTTTTGCCTTTTAATGTCATGGACCAATTAATTATAAGTCTCTAAAACAAACAGATTGGAATGTTGAGAATTCCACGCTTTTTGTTCAAGAATTCATACAGCAGCAATTTACCACAAAGATGTTTACAGGTCTATTTTAAAAGGTGTGAAAGAGTAAATGACAAGAAAAGGGGAAAAATTACTAGACCCCCTACTAGATTATTTCATGGGATCCTGAAATGAAGGATTTGCTTATTATCATTTACAATATTAGTTCAAATAATTTCCTGTGTTTTCTGTTTTGAGGCATCACCTGACCAGTCTGGCAATTACCCTACACCTGCATGAAAGCACTCATCAGAAGAGCTTGGGTAACCTCGTGTAACTTTGACTTCTGAATCTCAGCCGGTGTAGCACCCCGAACAGCCATCTCTTTGGATGTGTTGTTTCTAGGAATTGAGATGAAGTATTTATTTTATCCCTACAGTTGTCCTGATCTGAGTGAGTGGTGGGGTTTTCGGTAGCAGGGGAGGGGGCTGCAGCGGTGGCCCCTGTGAGAAGGTTCTCGAAGCTCCCCCGGCTCCGAGTCGGAGCCGCCTCTGGCCAAGGCCGAGCCCATCAGTGATGGCGGCTGCGCCGCTGTGACAACGTGTTTAAGAAGGGGGACCTGGGAGGAGTTGGAGCTGTGAGGAGGAGTTGCGAGGAGACCGTCTGTGCGAACACCGAGGGCAGTGGAAGGAGGAGGAAGGGGGGAGCTGTGCTGGAGCAGAGACCCCCTGTACCCCGTGGTGAGAGGGCAGGGCCCCCCCTGCCCCCACGGAGGGCACCGGTGGAGCAGATGCCGCCCTGCAGCCCCTGGAGGAGCCCACAGCGGAGCAGGCGGCTGCGCCCGAAGGAGGCCGGGACTCTGAGGGGAGAAGCAGCCCCCGCTCTTGTAGTTCTGTGCCGGGAGAGCTGCAGCATGTGGGGGGGACCCACGCCCATGGGAGTGACTCACGTAGGAGAGTTTGTGGAGGACTGTGTCCTGTGAGAGAGGGACTGCCCTGGAACAGGGCAGCAATGGCAGCAGTTCTGCCCGTGGTGGAAGAAGCAGCAGGACTGACTGCACCCCCCATTCCCTGACCTCTGCACCGCTGGACGGAGCAGGTAGAGATATCAGGAGCAAAGCTGAGCCCAGGAAAAAGGGCGGTGTCCTGGGTCAGCTAGGATAGTGTTAAGTTTCTCCCATGCAGGGGGAAGGGATCTCCAGCCGTGTTATTCATACCATGCTGATGTCAGGTCCGGCGCAGCGCGGGAAGCTTTCCTTTGTGGCTTTGGTCGCGGGGAGCAGGCGCGCGGGCTGGCTGTGTCCATTGCAGTATTTCTCTGTATAACTTTTGTCTTGTTTACTGCTATTGCTGTTTACTGTTGTTATCATTGCTACTGCTGTTGTTCAGATTGTTTATCACACTGTTGTATTAAATTTCTCCTTATTTTAACCCGGGGTTTGTGCCTCACTTCCAGCCTGACCAGCTGTGGGTGCGGGAGGGACAACATGGACTCCAGTCCCGGCAGGGCTTAAAACTATCACAGGAGGGATGGGGGAAGCTGTTTTCAAGATGTGGAAATGCTTCTCACTGTCCCACTGTGTCTGTTAAGTGGTGGTGTTGTTAGTGTCTGTATTAAATGTTATGTTATTTTTTCTTCCCCTAATGAGTTTTGGATTTTTTTGTTTGTTTGTTTGTTTGCTTTTTTGCTTGTGCCTTCCAGGATGAGAATCATCCCTCTCCATCCTTATCTCTATCTCCTGGACATATTCCTTTTTCCCTTTTCACTGGCTGGGTGGGGAAGGGGATAGTGAGTGGCTGTGTGGTGCTCAGTTGCCCTCTGAGCTCAAGCTACAACAACAATCCATGCAGACCTCTCCTTCATTAATTTGAATATGACAATAAATAAATATGATGTGAGTAGCTTTTAATAGTTTATCGCAAAACCTTTTGACTTAAAATTTTAACTTAACTTAAAGGCATCTACGAAGAAGGAGAAATTTTGAATAATTTACTATTTAAAAATGGAATACATTTTAATTTTGTTAAAATAATCCTTTTCAAATTTGAAAACTAAAGGTTAATTTTTCTCATGTAAGTAATTAAAAAGCAAGGTCACTTAAACTTTACATATATAACATTAACACTAACATGTTTTAACAGATTTAAACTACCCTCTTCCAATTCTTAAGTTATGAATCTTTTTATGATCTGAATTGCCAAGATTCGAGAAACTCAGAACACAAAGTTTTAAAAGACAGATTTTTTTATTTTTTTTTTGTAGTGTTGTCCATGAGGGCTACACAGAACTAATGATATGGGAAGAAACAGTTGTCATTGTGTTAGCTCCTTATATTCTGAACAATACAGATTTAACTCTGAATTGTGAATGGAGTGAAGCTAAACTTGGAAAATAGCAATGGCATTTTTATACACATGGCACGTCTCTCATTTAAAGTTTGTGCCAGTTCTCCCAGGGAAACCTCAGAAAATCAAATTGACCTAGTGAAGAAGATTCATAGGGACTCTCTACTTTTATGCATAAACCTCTACCTCTTAAGGACATCCCAACTTTGAAATAAAATTTAGGATAAATATATGCTGAATAGGCAAAATAAAAATAACTGCATGGGTTATTCACCTCTGAAATACATAATTTAAGGAGTTATGCACAGCAGAGGTAATATAACCTTTCTGAAATCCTGATCCTAACACTTACCTGTTCAGCAGCTGTTCTGGAGTGGCATTTTAACATGACAATGTCTGATGTGTCAGAAAAAGTGGATTTTATCGTCCAAGCTAGTCTCTGCACTTTATAAATGTAAACAGGATGCCTGTTGTAGAAGGCTGCCCACAAACCCTTGAAAAGGTATGTTAAAATAGCTCTTGAAAGACAAAAAAAAAAGAATAAAAAACCGACAAGTCAGATAGTTGTTAAGGATTGATGGATGGCAAGGCCCTTGTTCTGCCTCAAATATTCATGTATCTGAGTGATATGGATTTGCTAACTAAAAGCTACAGCAAGGGAAACAATAGCTTTAAAATACAGCTCAGTAACTGTACTTAAGTTTTAATGGAAATTATGGTTATGTTTTTTTTTTTTGTTTTTTTTTTTTTCTGAGTGTCATGTCCTTCTTAACGCCTTGTTATGCAGTGTAATTGCACTAATAACAATGAATTCATTTGAAATTAATTTGGATGTCACAGATACAGCCATAAGAGTTCTATTGTAATGCAGAGATAATTTAATGTAGCACTAAAATAGAAGGGTAGCGGCTTTAGTCACTTATTAATACTCCATAGAATTTACTAAAACAGAACAGATGGTCTCCAGAGAAGCCCAATAATGACAATTGTGATAGGAGGTGGGCACAGTATCAGTGCTCTAAACTTTCCCTTGGGATGACTTTAGGGATGGGCCATCAGGTCAGCTGGATAGGGCTACTCCTTATGTTTCCTACAGTTTAAAGGGTGAAGATTATAAGCAAGAACGAGAGACCTTGTTTGCCAGTCTTGTCTCATCTCAAAAAGAGAGGCGCAGGGTAATAGGGGTATGCTTTAAATCCTCAGACAGAGAAATAAGAGAAAGGTGAATGCAATGAGAAGAAAATAATCTTACAAATAATGCCCCTTTTTAAAAAAGCTCTGATGGAGATTTCTGTTGTGGACAGAAATTACATTCACAAAAGATCTTAAGCATATCAAATGCTTTCTTCTAGTTTAAACCAATTTGTACTACAAAAAACCTTTCTTAATTTTCCCTCCAAAAAGAGATTTTTTCAAAAGTATTTGACTCAAACCATTTTATTTCTGTTTCAAATTTCTTTTTTGACGTACAAGATATTAAAAAATACCAAACTACCCTTAGTTCAGAAGGGGAATTAAAAAAAAAAAAAAAAAAAAAAAAAAAAAAAAAAAGGTCAATATTAAAATATTTAACTGGCAATCTTTCCATATTTCCTCAATTTCATTTCCTAAATGTAGTTCAAATTCTCATGAAATCACCTAAGATCACAAAGTACTCTTCAAGTTTGATGTGTAAACTGATGGACAAAGTTCTCCTGAAGTTTCTTTGACCAGCTCCAGCTCTGGCATCTTTGGGTGGATGAATGCTAGGAAGACTGATAATCCAAGACATGAATTAGAATTCGTCTTGACTGTTAGAATCCTGTTAATCATTAATTAGGAACAATGGTTCTGTCATTACAGAACCACATGAATTATTTTCTACATGGTCATAATAGGATAAAAAAAGGCAATTTTAAGAAGGTGTGTGGGAAGTTTAGCAATTTCCTCTTGCCGTTAAGCTGATCATTCTTTCTCAAAGCAGATGAGTTATCGACATTCTATGGTATTTATAATATGTAATAGTTGGTATGTCAATGTAGTTGCTATTATATTTAATTTACATACTCCTAAATTGTTAGTTTAATAACATTAAACCAATTAACTATAAAACTGTTATGAACTGTGCCCACTAACGGATTACCAGTGGAATTGAATTTGCTTACATTCTCGGCATATTTGGCCCATTATTACAAGGAGTCCAGATAAATTCTTTGCTGCCTTATCTTTAAGTTATGATCAGTCCAAATTCTAGTGTGCATTGACTCTGTTAATGCTTGCTGTAAAGCTCTGAACATCATAGTGGAAGAAGAAATTTCCAGAAACCCGAACTGAGTTGGCTACTTAAACTATTTACATCTGTATTTCATCTTCTTTTCATACTGGCTCACAAGTGCTTAGTAAAAGTTATAATTTCTAAATTTCATGAATGTCAGCTGGTTATAAAGTTAATCTAGAAATAGTAGTCATCTCCCAGGGTTACACATGATCCTTGAAAACTATGCATGTCATTTTATGACAGCAAAACTTTCCCTAAAAATAAATTTTCCTTTTTGCTTAATATAATTTTACTGCAGTTCACACTTCCATTCCCTTTACAGTACATTCATTTCTGAAATCAGAAAGTGCCTAGAGCTTCAAAGGAAACAATCAGATCTCACAGCATCAAGATTTTAAATATCATAATGAAATTGTCTTGTTTAAAACTAAATACTGAAATACAAGTGAATTTTCAACGTGTATATATATAATTGCCAAATGTACAGATAAATGTTAAAAATTCGTTGCTTGGGGAATGTCCATCTTCAGACAGGTATTTGTACTTGCACCAGCTCCGAAGCTAGCCCACTGTTTTGGAATTTTCTCTCTTTTCTCTGTGTATTACAAGCTTTTTCTTGTAACTGCACTTCAGCCTATATGAGTTTTCCTGGGTTTTTGTTGGTGGTGGTGTTGTTTCTTGGTTGTTAGCAGGGGTGGTGGTGTATTTTTGTTGTTTTGTTTTGTTTTATAAAGATGCTCTCACAGTGAGACCTGATCTGCTTGATGCGGGAGATTGACCTGGAAGACTATTGGTTGCCAAAGCTGTGCACTGCATGCCTGATGAGAAATTGTAACGTTAACTAGAAGGCTGTAAAACCCTGCTGAGGTTACTTCCAGAATCCTTATCATCTACTATTGCCGAAATGTATAATTTCATTCCTCTTTTCTGATTCCTGTTACGTACATCCAGTTAGATTACTCTCCTTCTCATAAAATTTAAGCTTTTTACAGTGCAAACATGGTCTTGTGTGCCTACACTCAAATTTGCAATAAACCTGGGATCTTTATCTTATGATACTTGCTGAAACCATGGCAAGTTACCTTGGCAGAAGGTCAGCAATTCATTAGTGACATACAAACACAGAGGTAGCTGCTGACAATTTGAAGGAAATGGACTTTTGGTCTGTTTTTAAACTTTACAACCATCTAAACTTTCTCTCTTGTCCCCTTGAAAATGACAGCTTGTATACATCAGCTGTTGATTACCACCCTCTATTTTCAAGGGTTATGACAAAGTTATAAAATGCCTTGTATTTTTGTAGAACTTATAAGACAGCTGGGTCTTTTTCTCACTCCTCAAGGTTTTCTGTTTTGTGTGCTGCTACTAGAAATACAACTGAGACAATTCAAACTTTTGGGCAAGTAACTAAAGAAAATATCTGTTTAACCAGAACGCCAATTAACTCTACTCTTTCTTAACTAAGTCATCTTGCCACCTGTATGTTTGTTGCTTTGGGTATCTGTTTTTGAAATTAAACATGTAAGATGACCATTCAACTGTTATGTAGACTATTTTTGTAGGCTATTTTCTGCTAAAGAAAACAGTATCAGGTCTGGTTTCTGGCCTAAGACCAAGAGGCACAGCCTGATGAAACATGGATGAAAAGTGACGTAATGCCAAAATTGCTTCCTCTACCTGTGTTATTTATTGGTGTAGAAATATCCTTAGAGCAGGATCAGTTTGGCCAACTGATGTTTGTATTCTAGACATCTGAACAGAGCTGACTCTATAGTAAAACAATTGAAATTGTGTCACTAAAGCTGAGAACCTGACCAAAAGAATGTGCTAATTTTCGTCTCATTGTAGATCTAATTTAGATATACACATCTACATCGTAACTTCTAAAGTTAAGATAAACTGAGTTAGGATATTTCTTTTAAATATGTATATATAAATACCCACTTTTCAAAATGAACATGGAATGTATGATTTGTTTGCAGTCTGAAGTAGCAATTAAACTGTATTAAATATAATATTTCACTTCAAAACAGAAACCAAACTTTTGTAAGAACAAAGTTTGATGATTCCACCTGTAGTTATTAAAAATCAAAGTGTGCAGAAACCTTTTTTGATTGTCATTTTACCATTTAATCGTTGAGGAACATGTATTGTTAAAACAGTGGTTTACTGTTTTGCTTGCTGTTTTTACCCACATTTATTAACATCTTACAAATCTTCCAAAATTATCGCTCAAAAAGCAAAATTAACTGAAGTAAAATCCTGAAGTCACATGCTTAAAAGAACAAGCAAGATGTGCAAAGATTTTTATTCCTAATCTTGTACTGTCATCTTTTCTTACTTTCATCCATCCTGCTTAACCACACTGAAGTGACTGAAGTCTTAGGTAAATCCTCAGCTAGAATAAAGGAATATTTGTTAAAAGGCATCAGTGACCAGAGATGTTTTTTGTCTTCCATTCATCTCTCCTGACAGATATGCAACTTTCCAATAGAAAGGATCATTGCAGTTTATTCTTTCTCGTGAGTTTTATGGTTTTTTGTTTTTAATCAGTAGTTCTTCATATTCACAAGCAATGAAAAAAAGTGGCAGTGAAACAGGAAGATGAATGAGTGTCACAGGTTGTTCATAAACAAGACACTGTTGGTAAAGAGGATGTCTCAAACAACTCCAGTGGGACATCCCATGTGGGAGAAGCAGACGGAGCTCTGCAGAGGTGGGGTGGTGGGCCATTTCTCTCCCCCTCCCTTCTGCTGTTGCCCAGACACAGAACTTGCTTAACTGTCAGGCACAAGCCAGAGAAAATGAGAACATTCCGGAACAACCTATTGCACATGTGTAAGAAAGACTATATAAAGGCAACACCCCACATGTGTCTGCTAACCCACCACCTTCAGACCGCGTTGGCCACTCTGTAACAATGTGGGATCCAAGGGTGGTGATTTCCCCTTTTCCTATCCCCTCATCTCTTTTCTCTTTCCCCTTTTGCTCTCTCTCTCACGCATGTGTGTAAGTTTTGTAGGAACTGAATTACAATCGGTTGATCATTGGCAGGTCTCATCGACAAAGTGCCTTTATTCGTGTCTGGATTGTTATCAATTGCTTCTTGTCAATTTGACTCCATTCACTCACTAAGGGGGTCAGTTAATAATTCCCCAGCACAGCTGTTCCTCTGAGTCACTGTGGTGACTCGGCTGCCCTGCAGCTCTGCGGAGCAGAGATCAGCTCTTCCACCCGCACGCAGGCTCTCAGGGAATTCAAAAGATTCACCTCCCTTGTAATCCACCACATGGCATCAGACAGAGAGCTTGATGGTTTGGCCCATTAAAGTACCCCATCTTTCTGTGGGGGTCATCAAGAGGTATATTGTAATCTTACTAACTCTGTGAAACCCCTTTTCTATCTTCTGTCATAAAAATGTGAGTGGAAAGAAAGAGGTCCTAGTCGTGGCTCTCTTTCCAACTGTAGCAATAGTATATTTGAGACCAGACTCCATCAATGTGCTACCATGTGTACAGCACTTTCCCAAGTAGCCTCATGCCTGCCAAGCACCATTTCATCACAGCAAAATAACTGGATCATCAGAATCATTATTTTGGACAGAGACAGGTAAAAAGAGAAAATGCATTTTGACAAATATCAGTAGCACTTGTAATCCCCAGATAGTATGCCCTGAGTGATGGATTGATGTTCATATGGCAATAAACTAGTCGGTTTCCAGTCATTGACAGAAGTCTACCTTTTAGCATTTTCTCTCAGTCTTTAATTCCCTGTGGATAGATTACCGACACTTAGGAAAAAACATGTATTAATGCAGATGTATGTCAGTTAAGGGGGAAACCATGAAAGTGACTAAAAGCCTTTTTCTCACCATCTCCATGCTCCAAACAACTTTTTGGGCCCATCTACACATTTCAAATTTCTGCTCAAATTCATCTCTGAAGGGTACAGACTCAGTAGGTCATTAGTGTTACTATACTCATATTTTTGTTATTTTAATGCTTTGTCATACAAAATTGGACAGTAAAAAAATACACTTGAGTGTATTGCCTCAAACCAACACAAGAATTTCATTAAACATTAGAGCAGATACTGT